>NC_135303.1:16094880-16405476 GCF_051311805.1 Agelaius phoeniceus
CCCCTGAAAAATATCAATGTAGAAGGAGGATTCTACATTGGGTGGATCTGATACTCACTGTCACCATGTTGCAGAGCTCCAGTCCACCTGGCATTGCTTATACCCAAGGTCCCCAGGGCACAATTTCCTTGGATATCAGTGCTCCAGCAGGAGCAACCTTGCTGTCTGCACACCTGCCTTCCTCCCCCAGGGCTCTAGTTCTATTGCTACAATGGTGACCTCATTTTCTTCCTATCAGGAATTTTAGTGCTTATCTCCTTACCTCATCATCCCTGCCTTTCTTATGCTATTGAATACAGGAAATTTCATCTGTAACCCATGAATAGTTTTAGTCTTTTGATTTCCCATCTATCCATCAGTTCAATCCAGAACATTCTGCCTACCTTCAGTATTTTCCCTTTTACACCAAATAATAAGTAAATGATCCTTTTAAAATTTATTTAAGACATCCACATAGGAAACTTTAAATTTAGTTAAGAGAACCATCAGCTTGCACAATGATGTGCAAAAATTTCTGAAAGCAGTAAAAACAGATGAATAACCATCTAAAGACACAGTACAATGAAACAGGAATCAAAATTGCCATAAATCCTGCCATCATTTTCAGTTATTATAACATTACCAAATTAATGACAGTCAACCTGGCAGTGGGGATCTTGGAAGTGACACTGGGGTCATGCATATATTTGTACACACACATGCAGTGCATTGAATATGTCCACAATCTAAAGCAGAAGTGTAAAAACACAGAGAACAGGAAAATTTTTGCCAACTTTAATCTACTTAAAGCCTGCATCACCAGCATTGCCAGTGCTTTGGCCTGGGCTGGCTATCCTCATCCTTTGCAAGCTTCATGCACCCAAACCTGGCTAATAATTCTTATCTCTTACTGGCATCAAAAAAACTGGGCCTCTGCTATTTTGGTAGAGCTCCGTATGCCTGCAGTCACACATGACTGCCATGCAGACACTCTCCAGGCACCAAAGAGCCTTTGAACACCAGGCTTGTGTACTGCTGCCACCACATGTGAGCTGCATACACTGTTTTCCAGTACCTTGTTATATCCTCATGCTCATGGCAAATGAATCTTTCCATTATGGTGAAATGGCAATGTAAGAAACTAGAAAAAACCAGATGAATTGTTGAGGTGATACTACTATTTCAAAGCAGTAGTTAATTTGGCTGTTGAAGAATAAGAATTTGATAAGTAAAGAATGTGTTACAAGTACCACATCTTTGTCTTTCTCCCAAAAATTCCATGCAGGGCCTCCCTTCAAGAATGAAAGTTACCCAGATAGTAATTAGCAAACTTAGGTTTTTCAACATAGTAAGTTTTTCTGGGGTATTTTTTTTTTGGGGGGGGGGGGGGGGGGTTCAGATGAGGAATAATATTTTCCTGGATTTTGCATCTCTTCTTTGGCATAGCTATGGGAACCCAAATAAATCCAAAGGTTTTTACTAGGGGCTATGAGACTTGCTATGCAAAGTTCAAGCTTGTAGATGTTAACATCAAACTGCTTTACGAAGAAATACACATATTCAGTCTATTTATGCTACCTTTAAATGTGAAGATGTGAGTGAAAACTAAGCATTTGGTAAAAAGGGAGCCACATTTGAACTGTATGAAAGAGGTAAAATAGTATCCTGTTCTGAGGATAGGAACACACATGCACAGAGCCCTTACCAAACCTCTACAAAATACCAAGACTTGCTGTTCCTCTTACACAACTGCATGAAAAAAATAATAAGGATTTTGTGACGACCTGCCCTTTCTTGGATGGTGTTTTAGTGGTCTGAAGGACCAACCTTCACTGATAGTATGTAGAAAACAAAGTAGTCAAGTGTTGTTTCCTATTAAGCCAGTTTGCATACTCAGTATATAAGTGGATTCAAATCACCAACAGCCAAAATCAGGCATGAGAAAATTACTCAATGAATGTTAGTGCTTTTTAAAGCCATTAGGTAGCATCAAGATGAGCCAAGTGTTTTCTAAACTACAATGAGGACCTCTTCACATTGGAGGAGCTCAACCTAGAAAATAGCAAACACTTAGGCTAGGAAGAAACATTATAAAGTACATATCAACGTAATTACTGCTGTTTGTCAGAGTCACAATCACATGTGAAAAACACTCAAACCTCTTGAAAGAATGGGAACATAAATAAATAAAAGGTAGAGAAAGAAGGGTAAGGTTTCTAGTGGTCCTTTTACCACATTTCTGGGAAAATGCATGAAAGATTTCACTGTCTTAGTATGTAATTGAGTAGGCAAGTAAATTGATTATTACCTGGAAAAAGGTCAGGTCAATAAACAAGTGAACTGGGGAGAAGCACACAGAGAAGCAGAAAAATGTTTTGAAGAGCATGTGTTTACCATCTCGGAATATTTCAGAATAACCACTCCATGTGCTCTCTGTTTAATTAATTATCCAGCTTATTAAAGATATTGCAGTAAATTGGACTCTGTCCCAGTGAAAATTGCTCTTACCATGAAAATTTTCTTTTTTTCTTTACAAGCTGAAATCCCTCCTGGTGCAACTTGTACTCATTGTCCCTTGTCTTGTCCTTATGAAGAGACAAGCTCTGTCCTCTCTGTAGCTAGCCTTTAAAAATTGAAAAACTGTAGTCACATGGCCCCTAAGCCTTCTCTTCTCTAGGGTGAAAAGACTGAACTCCTTTAGTTGTTTCTCACAGTGCAGGTTCTCTGTCCCTTTCATAATCTGGGAACTTTCTGCTATTGCCTGCAGAAAGCTGTTGTTGAAGTAACTTGAAGCAAGTACACCTTCAAGGTGAGTGAATCTTCAGGATTTACTGACAACTAAACCAAGACATGAACATGTTATGTAAATGTGATTGTCCAGCTGTGCCCTGCACTAGTGCAGCCACCTTAGATATTGTGTGCAGTTTGGGGCACCACAACAAAAGAAACATATTAAACTATTAGAAAGTGTCCAAAGGAGGGCAGTGAAAATAATGAAGGGCCTTGAGGGGAAGCCATGTGAGAAACAGCTGAGGGTAGTTCATCTCTTCAGCCTGGAGAAGAGGGGACTGAGGGGAGACCTCACTGGGGGCTGCAACTTCCTTGTGAGGGGAAGAGGAGAGGCAGACACTGATCTCTTCTCTGGGGTGACCAGTGACAGGACTGGAGGGAATGGCCTAAATTTATGTCCAGGAAGCTTTACCTTGGACATCAGGAAAATGTTCTTTCCTCTGAGGGTGTTTGGGCACTGAACAGGCTCCCTGGGGCAGCCATGGCAGCACCAAGCCTGGCAGAGCTCAAGAAGCTTTTGGACAATACTCTCATGGTGTGACTCTTGGGAATGATGCTGTGCAGGGCTGGGAGTTGGACCTGATGATCCTTGTGGGGCCCTTTCCAGCTCAGCTTACTCTGTGATTCTGTGATTCTGTAATTTGCATCCACAGTAATAAGAAATTCTTTCTTGTATTTACAGTGTATCCATGGATACTCTGTGTATACAGATCCAGTGATTTGTGCAGGTCAACAACTGTTATTTGTAAACTCCAAAAATGATAAGGTGATTTGGTTCAACCCCAGCCAGCAACTAAATACACACAGCTGCTGGCTCACTCCCACCCCTGGGAATCACAAAAAACACATGGCCTGAGATAAGAACAGATTAATAGCTGAAATAAAGAAAATCAATAGTAATACAATAGTAACAAGAGGCGAGAAAGAGAACTAAAACACAAGGGAGACAAGTGATGCACAATAGAGTTGCTCACCACACATTGACTGATGCCCAGGCAGCAATTGTTTCCTGGCAGCCAACTCCCCCAGTTTACCTACTGGGCATGACCTTCCATGGTGTGGAATACCCCTTTGGCCATACTGGGTTACCCATCTCAATGCCCCCTCCCAGTTTCTTGCAACAGCTCCTTACTGGCAGACCACAAGGCACTGCAAAGTCCTCAAATTAAGATAAGCACTGCTCAGCAACAACAAAAACATCAGTGTGTTATCAGTATTATTCCCACACTGAATCCAAAATACAGCATTAACAGCTGCTGGGAAGAAAATTCTCCAGCTGAAACTAAGAGAGTAGGCACTCCATATTCCATATAATTTGTATAATGCCAGGTCCCACTTTCTAAAACCCTATCACTTTCCTCTCTTTTGGTACACATACACACACAGATAAAATTCCCTTAAATCATGGACCATCCCTATAAAAGCCCATTGAGCTCACTGGGTGCATGACCTTAGGCTCCATCTGTCAGAACCAGTTTTCAGGCAGGAGAGAAGGTGTGTAGTGTTTGAATGTTACATGTGTAAAGCAGTTCTGAATCCATCACTGCTGTGCTCGTGGTTCCATCAAAGTTCATTAACGTGTGATCAAAAGGGAGTTGGGGTCAGAGCCCCAGGTGAAAGCAAACTGTGGCCTGCACTCTGCTTTCGAAAGGATTGACAAAAATACATCAGTGATACCCACTGTGGAACCACTGGGCTGCCTCAGACTCTAGTTCATACTGAAGTTCCAGGGTGTCCAGCACAGCAGCACTCCATGATGGTGTGACTTCATTCAGGCATTAGCCTCCCTTCATTCAGCTAGTCTCCCTTTTCCTCAAACTTTCACACTGGCCATATGGGACTGATAAAGGATGAACAGGCCCTGTGGATCACTCCTTGTTTCCGCAGGTGATAAATCACCAATGGGTGGGTACCAGGGAATCTTCCACGTCAGTTGTGGAAGTGATTGGCAGCTGTTGTTCTCCGACCTTCTGCAGCTTCACAACAGAAGGGTCCTCTGAGAGACCAGGCAAAGTAGAAAGCTGCTTCATTTCCTCTGTCTCCAAGGCAGAGCTGAAAGCCCACTGCCTTTGGGTCTTTGAAAAGCCTTCTCCACGAGGGTAACTTGATATCTTCTGACTTTCCACATGAGGTGAAGGGCAGTATAGCATAGCATGTACATATCTGACAAAACTGCATTTTTTTGGTAAAAAGTGGGAAGTCTTCTAGAATTAAGCTGGAGGACAGGAATGGATGTCCTGAATAACCAGAAAAAATTACATTAAAAAACTCCCAAACACTGAATTCCAGACAATTTGAGTGTGAAGCAGTAACAAAAATTTCAAAAGGGGAAAGTGGCCACTGATTAAGGAAGAATTTGGTTTTAGAGTGATTCATAAGGAAAATTTATAGGTCTCTGGTGCAGTGCCAGTGCTAAAACAGAAATACCTAGCAGAAACATTAGTGTATTGGCCAGTTTAGGAATGAAAACCCATAATCTGCACTTAATGAAGAGAATTAAAATACACTGGGGAGTTTTTATTCTGATTTAAGCACTCACTGCTTGAAGATCTCACATCATCTTTCCTCTCCATTTTTCTGTCCTCTGAGAGTTTTTCACTGTTTTTTTATCATTTCAATTTATAATGATAACTGCAAATCAGTCTCCCCACATCCCCCTTGTAAAGGACTCTTGGGCTCCTTCTCCAGGGGCAGTACTGATGCCTCCTGCACCACGGCACTGCAGGGTATATTTGTGTGAATGGCCAGGATTCCTGGGAGGTCTTGCATCAATAGCAGCATTTCCCCATCTCTAAAAGAGGGCTGACAAGATGAAGAAATGTACAGAACTTCATGACAAGTTTTACACTGTGGGGAGTAGAAGATCCAAGCAGCATTAGCCCTTGGAACAGACAAAGTGGCATACCATAAAGAAGCTGAGAGGATCATTAACATCCTCAGTGAAGAATGCTTTGTCTTGAGTTATGAAGGATGCACCAGTTTAGTATTATTCAGACTGGTGTCAATATTGTCCACAACTCTCAGTGACCACAGCAAGGACTCTTGTCACAACAGAATTATTTAATCTTCAGAGTAAAAGCTAAATGAATAGTCAGGGTTAAACCAGGACATCATATTTAACCTCAAGCATAATGATACTGGTGTCATTATCTTAAGCTGGAGGGAAAAAAAAGTAGACCAAAAGTTCCTCAGGAATTTACTGAAATGGCTGCAGTATGACTGAGCAAGAAGATTTTAATGGAGAGCAGTGAAACTCATGAAGCAGCCTTTTTTTTCCTGTTCTCACTCAAAACCACACAAAATCATTGAGAAGTAATGAAATATAATTTACCCTGTGCCAGCAGAAACAACTCCTCCATGTTAGGCAAAGAAAACACCATCTGTCATCTTTTCTCTTCAATCTATAGAATAAAGAACTGACTAAAATATTTTGGGATATAATTTCAAGAGAAACTTTACCACGGTCTATGAGTAACAAGTGGCACAAAACCAGTACCCCTCACTCTGAAAAGTGTCTCTGAGCAGCTTGTGGCTGAACAGAGCTGGTCAACGAGCAAACACTACTCTCTGTAAATCAGCAATCAAAGTCTAGCAAGATCTAATACAGATGTTGGTCTGGTTTCACCCAATGTACAAATGTTAAGACATCTGAAACATGTGGCAAGATAAGCGATCTATCTATCTAGCAGATGTAACCTAAATAAATTACTTTTTTTTTCCCTCAACAGTTCCAAGCATTACTCCAAGCAGAGGCACTGGCATATGTCATGTAGGTCTGACAGAGAGGACACAGAACTGCAAAAGGCTAAGGGAAAAGCAAAGAACACGGCCCAGATGTCTACAATTCCTTCTGCACAACTAATATTTATGTGAAGACTCTTCAGTGAAGATTCCTAAGTGAGAAGTCTTCGTTCTGAAAAAAGAGAGACAACTGAATGAGGTCCGTAACAGATGTCAATAAAGCCCAAGTACACAGAGATATTGAATGGGGATTAACTGTTCACTGTGTTCCAGCACCAGAACTGGGGAGGGCATCATATAAAAGTAACAGAAAGCAGATAAAAAACTAGGAAAAAGAGATGGTTTTCCTTGCAGCATATGGCAAATGTTTGGACAGTATTATTTTACACAGGTTGGAAAAGTGAGTAGGCAAATTCATAGGAGAAAAATCCATAACCAGTCATTAATTTAATCAAATCCTATAAAAATATCTATCTGAAAATGATCAAAAGGTAAGAGAGTGTATGTGTGGAAATTAATTTGTGATTAACTTGTTATATTCTTCTACAGGTAGCTGCCCTTGGCCACTGCAAGAGACGCTCTTATGTTCTTTGCAGTGTATTATGGAACTCTGAAAATCATTATGGATGTCTTCAATACTACTATAAATGTTTTACAGAAATAGACTATGCTGCTTTAGCAATTTAAGTAACATTATGCCATAAATGGCACATTTTCTTTGTGGCATGAGTTGCCCACTTCTTTTTACTTTCTCCTAAAGATAATAGGATTTATGCAGGAGGTGAAATTACATTCTATATTTGCAGTCTCCTATTCTGGTTGCTTAGACTATGTCAAAAAGAATGCAAACCTTATTCTTAAACATGTTTCTATACATGTGATTAGTTCTAAGGAAAAGATCCATACTGATACTGCATTTTTTTCATGACTTCCAATCTTGAGCTGAAACCAGTCTCACAAATATTCTGGATCTTGTTGCACAGTAACTTCTAGCTCCTGAAAAAAACCCCACCAAAAAACAGAAATTCAAAAGTATTGTGGGAGATCAGTGAATAAGTAACGATATTTTTTCTTCCATTAAGCAGCACCAGGGAAAAAAAACAATAATCAAAACCACAATCAACCTAAAGCCAAAGAAAAAAATGAAACAGAACAAATGCCAGAAATAAAATGAGCATAAAAGAAATAATTGAAGAAAAGAGTAACGGTAGTATAGGAAAAAAAGATAATTAAAAATTCACTTACCAGCCCCCCATATTTTCTGTTAAAATGAATAGATAAAATTTTATCTACTGGCCTGTGTGAAGTATGAATTTCATTATTAAAAGACTAGATAATGTGGGATAGTAAACGCAATTTGCTGGGTGCCTTTAAATGCTAAGCCCCTTTCTCTGTAACTAACTTAAACTGCCATCTATCATGTTGCCAGACACTTTCCATAGAAATCAAGAGCTTCAAAATTTCTCTACTTTGACATGGCTGAGCCGTCTTTAAATGACACAAAAAACCAACCTGGAGATAACCAAGAACTTAGACAGATGCACGCAGAGCACAGAAATACAGGACACGTGCACAGGTAATCACAGCCTGCCACACGGTGGACACAGGCACACAGAGCACGCACATAAACACAGCACAAACAGTGTCGGGTCCGGCTGTCTGTCTCTGCCCCGACACGGGTAGAGTGGTTCTTTGGTGGGCGCGATGCAAAGGACGAGTCTGGACTCTTCAGCTTTCGGTCTTCAGGTTGTTTATTATTTCTTATCTACAAAATTTTTTCTGTCTGCCCAACAGAGGTCTGATCTGCAGGCAGTCACAGGCACTCTCTGACCACCCACGGGGCGGTCATGTCTTTTTATACTAAAACCTACGTATACAATATTTACCTTTATTTCCCAATGCTTTTCGCCCATGTTGGCAAGTGCACCTTCACTAGAAACCAATCTCTAAGTGCCAACATCATCACAGGAGATGGAGGACAAGAAGAAGAAAGAAGAAGGACAAGACACGCCCCGATCTCTCCATCTTGTCTCCATAACCCCCCTGTACCAAAAACCTTAAAATCTATATCTCACCCTCTAAATGTGTCTCTTTTACACCTTTTACTCTAAAGTGATTCTCTTGTCCTCAGACTCTTGTTACTTCTGTGGATGGATCAAAATCAAGCCACCAAGCACTCTTGGCAACATTCCAGGGTTTTCGAGACCCCCAAGGGTTCTCCTGGCATCTCTGGACATCGGGAACGATGTGCTGAGATCCCACAAAACAGCATCATCCTGCTCCCTCCTCTGGCTGAGCAGGACAGTGAGGATGTAGATCCAGCAGCTGTCCCTGGATCCCAGACTCCGGAGTTGTTGGCACTGGATGTAGGAGAACCCGAAGTACAGTGTTGTACCAGTGTATCTGTCTCTCAGACAGAGACAACACTGAGACAGCCACATTGTGGTCTCACAAAAACAGAGCACCTGCCTTTGCCCTGGAGACCCCCAGACCCTGACATCTCTCCAGCAGCTGGAACTCCTCTGGGCCCCAAGACAGACTTCCTCCCTAAACCCAGGGAAAAACAAAGAGTTAGAAATTAATATGATAAGAAGATAGGTCAGATTCTGCTAACTGGGCACATGGCAAAGGCAGACAAATGCAATTATTTAGAAACAAACAGCCCTTTCTGTCATCTTATCCCTCTGTTTTCCTTCACTTGTTACTCCCCAAATAATCTAAATTCTTTTCCTTTCCCATCTTTGGCATTTCCCAATACAGCCTGTTATAAATCCTCTGCAATGCTAAAATGTTCTTCCCCTAACATATCCTATGCCTCTCAGCAGAAACCCCCTCAGTTCAAAAGCTGCTCCAGCCCTGAGTTTTTATTATAATGGGTGTCACAGCCGTGCCACGGGGTGGTGGGTTCCCTGGGAGAGTCATGGGAAGAGCCTGGGCAGGGCACAGTTCCCACCTGGCTTTGGGCTCCTGTGTTGCTCTGGCTGTGTTGAGGTGGGCTCTGAAGGGCTGGTGGCTCCTTGGGAGCAGCCAGGGCTGGGTGTTCCCGGGTTCTTCCATGTGCCACTGGCTCCCTGTGCTCCACTGGGCAGGTGAGCAAGGGAGCATTTTAACATCACAGACACGGTCACAGAATCCAGAGATCCCTTTGAGTCCCTTTGTATCTGGGACCTGTCCCAGGTTCTCAAAATACAACTGAGATTATGTAACCAAAGCTCTCATGCATATCTGGAGGTGCCAGCATGAGCCTAGCTCAGAGCTACTTGCCCTGCTCACCTCCCTGAGATGCCGGTTTTATTCAGCTGCCAAACAATGTAGCTGGAAATAGGGAAACGGAGGCTGGAGAGCAGCACTGTGGAAAGAGACCTGGAGATCCTGGTCCATCGCAAGCTGAAAATGAGGCAACAGTGCTCTGGCAGCCAGGAGGGACATGTCTGTCCTGGGGGCATCAGGCCCAGCATCACCAGCTGGGCAAGGAAGGGGATTGTCCCACTCTGCTCTGGGCTGGGGTGGCCTCACCTCCAGTGCTGGGGGCAGTTTGGGAGACCACAGTGTAAAAATGATCTAAAGTTACTAGAGAGTGTCCAAAGAAGGGACACAGAGCTGGTGAAGGGCCTTGAGGAGAAGCCTTGTGAGGAGTGGCTGAGGGCCCTTGGTCTGTTTAGCCTGGAGGCGACTGAGAGGAGATCTAATTGGAGTCTGCAGCTTCGTCCTGAAGGAAAAAAGGAGGGGCAGGCAGTGATCTCTTCTCTGTGATGCACAGAGGCTTAGGAAAAGGCATCAACGGGACCTGAAGCAATGGCCTGAAGTTTTGTCAGGGGTATCAGGGAAAGGTTCTTCCCCCAGCTGAGGGGCAAGATTAATGTTAAAATGAAAATGTCTTAAATTGTTTGGATTTTATTCTGAACTGTTGCTTAAAAATGTGGTTTACTAAGGTTAAATATAAAAGTACTACTCCTGGGATAGCCACACATGCCTTGTCAGTGACACGTGCCCTGGAGAACGAGCGCCCGTGGATCGGCAGGAGGAGGAGGAGGTCAGAGAGGCTCTGTCGCTAGGTTGACTTCCCCGAGCAGCCCCCTTCGAGCCCCCCTCGAGGCGGGGGAGGCTCCGTCGCTAGGATGAACTCCTCCGGACCACCCAATGATTCCTCCGGACGATCGGACTGTGGGAGGGGCCAGGCTGTATATAAGGAGTTATGAACTGCACCGCAGCGCCCAGCCCCTAGCCTGGAGCCCTAAGTACTACCTCAGCTCGCTGCTGCCCCGCTGCCGCTGCCCTGCCGGTCCCGCTCGCCGCCGCCCCGCTGCCGCCCGCCCGCCGCTGCCGCTGCCGCCGCCGCCGCCGCCGCCGCCGCCGCCGCCGCCGCCGCCGACGCCGCTGCCGCCGCCGCCGCCGCCGCCGCCGCCGCCGCCGCCGCCGCCGCCGCCGCCGACGCCGCCGCCGCCGCCGCCGACGCCGCCGCCGCCGCCGCCGACGCCGCCGCTGCCGCCGCTGCTGCCGCTGTCCCGCCGCTGTCCCGCCGCTGTCCCGCCGCTGTCCCGCCGCTGTCCCGCCGCTGTCCTGCCTCGAGGCGCGATGCTCCTCTCAGCCCGGCACATGCTGCAATTCTCTGAGCAAACACGGGTCTTCCACGCAGACAAGCTGTGGGATGAAGGGAAGAGCAGAAGGGGAAAGAGAAGGAACCGGAGGCTGTCCCGATCGAGAAGATGCAGAGAGAAGATGCGTGAAAATCAAAGAAGCAATACAGGACTGTTATAATGTTGTTGGTGCTTATTGTACTTTGTTAAAATAAAGAAAGAAATGTGTAAATCCTGTATCCATTAGAAAGAGTTTCCAGAATTCCAAACCGTTTCTCTAGAAAAGAGTTCAGTCACATTTCAGCACAGGCTTTTGGCATGCTCTTGATTAATGTTAAATGACAAAAGTTAATATCCTCCAGGTACAGATAACATTGTAAAAGTTTTCTAAGACTACATGTCCATACATTTTAACAAATTAAACTTTTGGTGTTGTTTCCTAGGAAAGTTGTTTTGTTTGTTTGTTTTAGATTGTTAGAATCGTTATTGTTTTGCTGACTTTCACTTGAAATAAACCCATGAGACTTATTACTATCCTATTTTCTTTGCCATCCCTTCACAGCTGTAGTAATAGAAAATTTAAACCACAATTATTACCTTAAGCTATTTAACAACACTCAAAAACTTTGTCAGCTACTACTGAGTACATAAAATGTCCAATGTTACCCCAAAAATAAATTTCAATAAATCATAAATATTTTCCAAATAAAATAAATGCATTTATTTTATTAAAAATAAATATACCTCTGGATTGTATTTCATAAAATTGCACAGACAACTTTTAAAATTCTCTGATATAGCAAGATGAAGCCATTAAGCTATATCCTGCTGGTGTGGATACATATATCCTGCTGGTGTGGATACATATATTCTTTTTTATGATACATGTTTTAAAGTATCATTGAAAGAGAATATATGTATCCACACCACATTTATGGTATATGCAGAGTCAATGAATTCACCTACTACCTCCCACTTTAATCAGAATTAATTGAAAGCCAAACTAATATAAATGGCTTCTCTCTAGGCTATCTGACAATTTTCTGCCACAGAAATACAGCAGAGAAATTTTCTATGAAAAACATGCATTAACACACAGTTTATTTTCCTGAACCTCTTATGCAGAGAAGAGGTCACTCAGGCCTTCTAATGCATCTTGCAATTTAAAATACTGTGTTGTGAAGAATATTGCTCTCTTGACCCAATTTCAGCCTCTTATTTCCAGAGCACTGCATAAAAGCTTGTGTCAGAGCATCCTTCAAACATATTAAAGCTCCTTGAACTCTAATAGAGTTTTATTCAACTTCGTCCTTGCTGTACACACAGGCAGTTGATATGACTGAAGCCTTTTAAAAGTTTTGCTGTTATTTGAAACCACACAGTCCCTCTCTGACCCCTGTTGTGCAGCCTCTGTTACTACCCAACAGAATTACATCCTTTTATCAGCTGAACTACCCTCCCCAAATCATCAGCCGCCTACTTCTAGCTGGCTACATGCATACTCTAACCTTGTTTTGACTCTGCATAAACCTGGTAATTTGCATACTTTCCTATCAATTCTCTGCTATGTCTTAGCAGAGTGCCCTAGCCACTATAGAGGTTTTTTGTTTTTTTTTTTGTTTTTTTTTTGTTTTTTTTTTGTGGTGACCTTTCAGGATCCCATCCTTGGACAAAGGTGCTCTTTATCCAGGAAATTAATTCTTTCCTAAAAGTGTTCTACTAGTCATCTTTATCTCATCTAAGGCTGCCTCAAGGAGTCCCTCCATATTCAAAAAAAATCCTGACAACAATTGCACACAAGGAGTTTTAAGCTGTGTTCTGAATTTTGTTGTCCATACTGTTATTCTCCTCACACATCAAACCCTGGAGCACATTGTAATAAGAATCATCTGAAAAGACAAAGACATGCCTCCATGGTACAGAGGAAGAACTGTTTTATTCATACCACTAGTTCTCACCAAAGCTAAGAAAACAAGAGGTCATAGGGTTAAAGAAGGCTTTTAAGACAATCAGGTTCAGTCTTCTGCCACTGTCACATCTGAAAAATATCTTAGGTTTCCTGTCTGTGACTGCCATCCTCAACCAGAACAATGCTGCCCTATGTTAGTCTACTCACTTAATACTCCAAATATTACATTTATAACCAGGATGAAGATATAATCCAAGATAGCAAGTCTGTTTTGGACTGGCTGAGAAAACTGAGGCATTTATTATGTCCATATAATTAGCTGATTAAGAAAGAAAGTGTGTTAAAACAATGATGTCATGTTCTGTTCATTAGTCAAAAAGGCTTATTTGCAACTCCTAATGCTATTTTCTGAAAGGAAATAGCTCAGACATCCATGATAAATGTATCTTACTTCACTGAAAAATTGCCAAATATACTTTAAGATCTTAAAAGCTCCAAGTTGTTACCCTGGAAGTATTCTAAGTAGTTTCTATTTTATATGGATGATAAGGAGGGTACTTTTCTAAGAAAAAAGGTCATCTAGGAGGACTGTGTGCCATAATGTTCTGCCACCACTCAGAAAAAAAAAAAAACAAGAATGCACATCCAGCTACAAAATAATTTCTGCGAAGAGAATGTAACAGTTATTTCAGAGAATATATGGTACAAAAGGCAATTACTAAGCTTAAGCATTTCCATCGAGCCTGGAGATTACAGACATCAAAAGAGGTCTTGTTTTTCTTGACAGTGACCATGATTCACACACATTTCGGTGATGATGGCTGTCCTATACCTATGTACACTTAAAATTGTAAAAGGGTCAGCAAATTTTATATATTCAAATTGACTTACAAAATAATATAAACAGTGTAGCAGCAAATATATCAGGAACATGGTTTCCAGATCTGCTAATGTCAGGACAATACCAAAGCAGAGCAATGTGTGGCCACAGAGGCTTTCAGCACATATTTATAGGAAAATAGTACAAAAGCCTACAGTGCTGCCAAGGGGCATGGTAAATTAAATAATTAAAAGAAAAACCTACAGGAAAAGTGGATCTGGAGTTTACTTGTCATTGTTTCTGTCTTTTTTTTTTTTTTTTTTTTTTTTTTTTCCCCCCCACGATTTCCTCAAAACTACAGCAGCTGAAGTTGTGAGCTGCTTGAGTGGGCAGAGTGAGAGTGGCACAGCTCTGCTATTGCTGTAAGACCATTAGGAGTAAATTCAGCTTCAGTGTTTGTCTGCATCAACCAGCTCCATTAATCCTGTTGTCTCACTTTGCGTGAAAGGAGGAAAAAGGAAACACAGCAGAGACTAAGATTTTGGAAGTGTTGTTGCAGAAATCACAACATACTGTGTAACTATAGCAATCTCGAAGTTGGAAATCAATGGATAGGTGGCAAGAAGTTTTCAACGCAGCACATTTCTAAAAACCCATTAAACATTAGTCTTCTAAACAAAGAATGGTAATTATTGCTGTAGGTTCTTCCACACAAAGTGCAACATCATGGAATCTTGTGCAGAGCCCTTGCTTTGTGCCAATATCCACCTTTCAAAGATCTGTAATCTCAACTTTCTATTTTTGATTTCTCATTGCTGTAATAAAAGATCTGGTTTCCTAAACCTGAATATCATCTTCTGCCTATGACCTGAGTAGCAAGTCTTTCAAGGAACGTTTGAAAACTTGACAGATTTTATGATTGACACAAAGAAGTCACTTTTGGTACTTATTTAAATTGGGCATTCCTCACCATGACTGAGATATTGAGTTAGAACAGGCATATATCCAACAGCTACATTTTACTGGTATTACTCCCTCATAGTGGCACAAGCATGGACAATTCACAGAAAAGACAATGAAATAACTGCCTTAAAAGAAAACATTGCTTTGGGGTTGCTGCCTGAGTCTCCCAGGGATCAAAATTGCTTTAGGGACAGCTATGAATTTATCATAAACCAACATTTTAATACCAGAAAACGTGGGATCAGTAGTTCTCACAAATAAGTGTGTTGTATGTATAAATCAGGAGTTACCAACATGGTAATTTTTCAGTTATACTTTTTTCCTTTTCTTAGCAGGGCAACTACCTATGCACACATGAACTATGACTGTTTAACTTCATGGTAAAGACACGAACTAGTCTTCATTTCTTGTCAGTGATAAAGTTCTGTACACTGCCTCATGGCCCATAATCTGTGCTTCTGACCCTTGGCCAAGGCACAGCTATTGCAGAATGGTGCCCTCAAGCTCAGCAGGGACCTGCTCTGTCACTGGCACATCCCAGGGCTGCTTCTTGGAGAAGAAAAAGGTGCCCCTGTTAGAAGCAGTAAATGAGAACAGTAGGGATAGAAAGAGGCAATAAATTCCCAAACAGACCAAACTACAGAAAGCCCTGGAGGGTGTAATTGAAGCCTGTCTAAAACAAGTTCAACAACTTTTTTGGAGATAATAAAGGCATTTTGGTGAACAGCTTCCTGGTTCACTATGATGAGATGACTGCAGAGAGGCCACAGACAAGTGTATCCAGGAACACAGATAAGGCCAGAGGTTAAAAATCCATCTATCATTGGACATAGGTCTTTTACTACACTCAGCTTGCTACAGTCAGGAAAACATGTAAGACACCCTAAACATTATTAATTATGGTAGACAACACATTCTCTGGGTTGCAATCAGCATTACACGGCATTTAAGAGTGTTTGCAGGACGAGACTATCCAACAACTGGGAATTGCTCGTAAGACTCCATGTACACCACTCCTACAGACACTATTGCCATGTACTGCTATGGTGCACTATTGCTACTTAGGCAGTACTAATGATGACATTGTCACCACTGCTTTTGAAAAAGGAACATAGATATTTTAGAAGCCACTCTCTTTAAAATTCCACTGACAGGATATGGCAGGAGAGGAACAGAATCCAGTCATTTGAAATTCTTTCATAGAAAAAGTTACAGTACTTTTCTTAATATCATATCACAGAGGCAGATAACTACAGAGATGATTTTAAGGCACTGTGTCTTTTACTCTTCAAATCAAGAAGAATCAACTCATCATTTGAATCTCTTATGTGGCTTTGCAGTCTGCTTTGAGAATAATGTGAAGGTTGATTTTTTTTTGCAAGGCTAGAATGAGAGGGTATACTACGTAAGATAGAGAAACCAAGGACTAATCACGGTTCAGGGCAATCATGGTTTTTCTTCCACATACAAAGAGACTTTATTCTGAATTTAATTTTGTTACACACCATATTACACTGGGAACCACAATTGAAATAAGCAGTTCTAACTTTTTAATTCTTGCCCATAGGCAAAAAATTAGACATTTCTCCAGAGACATAAAACAGCAGGTAAGAGAAAGATGGTTTAGTATAAATCACAATTAGATAGCATTAATTAAAGGGATATGTAATATATTTTAAAACTTTATAAGACTTTAGCAACACTTTCATGAGGAAAATTTGCCCCCTTCTTGATAGTATTTGGTTTTAGATGTAACTTTCAAGTGCAGCTGCTTCATAAAATAATATTTATTTTGTTTTCCTGCCATCTCGTGGCTTAACCGCAAAATGCACTTTAAAAAAAGAGGTACAATTGCTGGTCTGTAAAGTGATTGCTTTTGGAATGCTATTTGGCCTAAGCTGTGCTCCAGACCATCACTCCCTCTTCCCTAAACAACACAGCAGCTTGCAACAGCATGGACCTGCAATCCAGTGAATTCCTGCAACAACCTGATACCATGGAAGGAAATTGTGGCAGCTAGCCCAGGTCTCACCAGAGGAGTGATGGCCCATTCTCTCTTCCAGACTGTTCTCTTGACCCACATCTGCCTAAGCCAGTGAATTCTTATTGCATTCCTGTTTCTTAGTTAAATACATTAGTCTGAATGATTATGTGAGAAGTGAGCTGAATTCTAGTCTGGCTCACTCACAAACTGAGGCAAACCTTACCAGAGCTATGTTAGTGAAACATGCAATATTATTAGTTACACTTCTCACCATCTGGAAAGTTGCATTTGGCAATATGTATGAGTGCTAAGAATCCAGACGTAGCCTTTTGGGATTTTTTGGCATTTACAGGGAATGGTCAAGCTAGCTGATTTAATACAGCTCATTTTAAGCAAACATGAAATCCTAATGCCGTTTCTGTCATTTTATGTGGGCCAACTGTAGAAAATAAAGACTTGCTTTCTATCACACTATGATTGAAAGGCATCACATTGTACACTTCCCTAATCCAGCCAAAGTTAAATAGATGGTTGAAGATCAGACATGAAAAATACTAGAGGTTTTCTACAAAGTTTGGAGGTTTTTTTTTTTTGATTGGTTTGTTTTGTTTTTGTTGTGACTCACTTTTTAACTGCTCAGAAGAAAAGCAAAGTTATTTGTTTTCTTCATGCCTGTGACATATTTGTATGAAAAAATTTTACCCATGCTGCATTTGAAAGAGCCTCCTTACCAAAGATGTATAATCAGTTAGATTTAGTGGTTCATGTGACAGTTTATGGGTGAACAATATATGTGCATGTTTTTAGCAAGAGATGGCCTCTCAAGATTTCACTGGCTGAACTTTCTAGAAAGTCAGACTCCTCCAGCAGTTGTCCTGCCAGCTGAAATGCTATGCTAGTCTGACTGAATACACCAAGAGTGGTTAGAGCAAAACACTTTTGCTAGTCTATGATTTAGCAAGAAGTTTTCTGTGCCATATAATTCCAGATGAGCCAGTAAAAGGTTTCAAAACAAAATTGTTTTAGTTAAATATCAGTCCTCCTGTGCCACTTGCAGAATGCTCTTTCCAGTACATTCCAAGACTGTGGTTTTCCAGGGCAGGTTTTTGTCTAAGTTCAACTTTCAACTGTTTCACTTATACCTGAGTTGCAAACCTGGATACTTGTATTTCATTTTATTGACAGAGAACATAAACTGGATAGTTATAAAGGTGGGGGGGGGGGGGGGGAATCTTAGAAGCCAGCTGCAGAAGGAAAGTAATTGCAGGATTTCTCACAAGATCCTCATAAAGAAATTGACACACCAGCTGGATGACCAGATCGTGAGGGAGGTGATGGTCAGTGGCACAAATCCTGGTTGGAGCAGTGTGACCCAGGGTTCAATACTGGGTCTGAATCTCTTTCACCTTCGTTAATGCTCCAGATTATGGGGCATCTGCACCCTCCATAAATTTGCTGATGGCACCAAATTGGGGGCGGGGGGGGGCGGGGCAGGGGTGGTGCCATTTAGAGGGACCCCAACAGGCTGGAGAAAGGGGCTGACAGAAACCTCATCCAGATCAGATGGCACTGAGATCCCTGCCAGCTTCAACCATCCAGTTACTGGGTCTGCACTGAAGAACAGCTTTAAAGGACTACACAGCCCATGTGTTTTGCGCAACACAGAAGGCGTGGGTCTAGAAAGTCTGAATTTTGCCACAAAATTGATGCCTGTGCAAACGCCCCAAACTTGTGGAACTCTCACTATGTGGAGGGCTTTCTACCTTTCACAATTAAAAGCAACTCAAGTTAATACCTGAAAAAAATTTGTAAACAAAAACCAAAAGCCCAACAACATTTTGAATTGTATTGTCAGTTATGAGTATTTTTCACTGCTTGAAATTGCTCAGATCTTCTGCACCAGTGAGGAGATTCATGTAGATTTGAGTGCAAAATCCTGGTAACAGGGAACACAATGACCAGATAAGGAAAACTGAGTAGTCAGAAGAGAGTAATGATAAACACACTGCTCATGATCAAATTAAGCACAGCTCTAGCAAGAGATCAATTGGTCAATCAACCAATCATATCACTCTCCTATAGAATTACAAATCTAGAAGAAAAACCAAAATTCCTAAGTGATATGTAAAATAGAACTGTACAACAGAACATGTATTGGCACAGACATCGTAGCTACTTTTCATAAGTTCATAACTACTAAAAAAGACTCAAGCTTAGAATAAATATATTGGACTACACTGGAAATCACACTCTCTGACACACTGTAGCTTATTCATGACAAAATAAACAGTTAAAAAAATATAGTAAGAAAATGCTGCTTTTTCCTCAAAAGTATTAAGCAGTACTGACAAATAGTGATAATTCCTGAAAAGTTGTCTAATGGCTCTTGCCAACCCATCAGCCAAAGGAATGTAGATGCCCCAAAGAATGAAGGATGTCATTATCTCCACCCTTCTGCACTGGAACTATCTGACGCCTCTAATTGCTCAAGCCTTAGTTAATGCTTGTGGAAAGAAGAAAGCTCCTAATGAGGCATAAAACTACGAGAAAAATCCCAGTTTTTCAACTTACCTGTAGCTATTGATCACTTGTGAAAAAGAAGAGAGAAAATAGTAAGCCTGGTAACATGGATCTTGGATTTGCATTTTCATTTCCAAAATTCAGATTTCATTCTGAAGAGCTGTAATAATTTAATTCTAAATGGAGATACTGCATCTCCATATGATCAAGCCAGCTCAACCAGCAAAGAACAGTCTTGGCAGGACAAAATATACTGGTTTTTTAGAGTCCTCTGTGTGACACAAGTTCAGATTATATTTAACTTTGAGAATATCAAATACATTATTATTAATGGCAGCCTGCTGAGCTTTAGAATCATATAATACTTGCCAGGGACATCAAGGACATCTTTTTTATCTGCAAAGAGCACAAAATGCATCTAAATTTAAGAGAAAAAAATTTGGTCAGAATAACTTTAATGAGGTAATTGTGTGCCATTTGCTCTTCTTCCAACAGCTGGAGTTAAGGTTTCATCCAGCTAAATACTTTGGGTACTGTTCTGGGCTGGAAACAGCATGCTGAGTGTCATATACAAGTGAGCACATTATGTATTAGTGGTTCTATACCCTTTTCTACAAAAGCAGAACTTGGTCCAATATGTTTGGTAAACTGCAGACATTTTGCTGACTTGCAAGACATTAGGATTAAATGTCTACAGTTCCTTGTATCTGAAAAGCAGGCAAGATTGTTATACATTCTTCAGAGAGCACCTTCAGTGATCAAAGCTATTGCCAGGCACTGGTAAATTAAAATTAAATGCCAGTAGTTAATATTCCACTTTTCCAAACAACAGGATTTCTAATATGAAATATCAGACATTGTAAGCATTCCTCTTCATGGAGGTGAATGCAGATGTTTCCAGAAAGAAAATTATTTTATCTAGTCACTTTCCTGTTGGGGTACAGAGGTATTTTGGGCTTTTTGACAGTGTTTGTGGGTTTCACCCATTATGGTAATCAAAATTCACCCGTGCAAGGTGTTATGTAACAAGAGGAACAGATGTTCTTCCACAGGAATACAGCATACCTCAGGCATGACACAGCTGTGGTGTAATTTGGGAGTGGTTCAGGAGTTACTGCGCAGAGATGGGCCAGAGAGACCAGCACGAAGGAACAGCAAAAGCTCAGCTCTGGTATTGTTAGCAGCATTTAACATTCACATCCTCACAGCACTTTTCTCACATAAGCACAAACTGGTGGCATTTTAGGTATTACTGTAACTCATGAAGGAATGTAAGACAAGAAAAATATTCAGCATCACATTGGTTATCTTGCACGCTTCACTGACACAGTGCTCTGCACAGCTGGGAAGCCAGAAGGTATGGAAGTACCTCACTGTGAGCAAGAACCAGTTTATAAGTCCTGAAAGCACCCTGTTGGCTCATATATTAAAATTAATGTTAAATATGAGAATACAGAGTATCTATATTCTGTAAGACTACTTTGCAGATCTCCTAAACTTGAGAAACTGACATATGAGTTCCCAGAGAAGCTTTAAAAAGCCCAAACAACCTTCTGTTATAATCCACTCAGTCCAAGGAAACATAAAACATTTATACAAGTAAGGTTTTATTAAAAAAATCAGCATTTTCCAATGCAAACTTGCCATTCCTTCCTTCAAGAAAAAGAAATTTCCCTCTTAAATTTACACTGGTGGTTTAAACTAGGAACAGCCCATGGGGAAGAATTTCATGCTCAAAGGCATGAAAGCACTGGACTTCAAGGAGTGTAACAGGTCAAGGAAGAATGGAGAAAGTAGCCAGGGACTGGTCAAATGTACACCTTTTCACTCAGAGAAATATAATAGACAGCAATCTGAAGGAAGATGAATGAAGTATGTTCCTGTATAGTCATATGCTTTCAACTCAAACTTCTCTCTTGATTCTGCAATTTGTAAAATTTCAAGGATTGCATGTAAAATATCATCATTTTTTGTTTAGTATGTGCTAGCATGACCTTTGTTTAGAGACCCGTTTTCAATTAGGGAAAAATGAGCAAGAGTTGTACATTGAAAGGGAACTAGGGACAGTTCAAAAGGTCTGGTGGTAAAGCCCTGTATTGAAAACAAAACCATGTTCAAAACACTCATTTTGGGAGCCAGCATTGGCCAAAATGAACAACATATTACCACACAAAGATCTGTTGACCTCCCACTCCAATCATCTGCTTTTTAACCAATTTAACTTCCTGTCTTTACAAGAGGTTTCACTTTTTACATGGACATTGTCCAACGTGTTTGCTTGACTGAATGATGCCCAGTGAACAGTGCAAACCTGCAGGAAACAAGCACTTACACACACTTTTGAAGTTTGCTTCAGCTGTGCGCTGGCCGTAGGTGCTGCTGTTTCCTAGGACAGGAATCCAGTCTGCTTGCTGCTTTATAGAGCAAAGCGAAACTTCAATACTCCCTCAGCATCTTGCTGAGTTGTGTTGCAAGCACTGCTGACTGGACCAGGAGTGTCATAGGCTTTCTCACCCCAATGTGTCACTCACCATGCTCTGCAGCACCTTAAGCTCTTTGTGGCTGGACAAGCATGCTGTTTTCAGTTTCAGGGGCTGTGACAAAGGCCACAGCTATCAGCCACCTGGAGATGCTGACCCAGGGAATCTTCCTTCACTGCTCCTGCCCACCACATTGGCACTAAAGGACATGCTTCAGCTGAATAGCAAACACAGAGGACTCTGGAAAGCTGCAGCCCTGTGTAAACCTTTATATGGCCACTGTAAAGAAGCATTGTTGTCCCCAAATATGTTCTTGCACCTGGTGTGCAGGAGGCCAACCCATACACAGAATAGAGATACTTGATTTATTTACAGACCTGTGCAGCAAATGGGGACTAGGTGGCAAATCCACAAAGCCAGCACCATGATTCCCAGAACTTTTTCCTATTTATACATTTTAGCAGAAATAGGAATTAATGTTCATTGGCTAAAAGCTGCATAGTTCTCTTATTAATTAGCAGCCTATCTTCTATAGGTTAAGTGAATCACTCCCTTCTTATGTTAATTAGTCTGCATGCTCAGTCTTTCTTTACTTTTGGGTCAGTGGTTGCATCTCCTGCTGCTGGAATTACTTTTTACCCAGTCATACCTTGTGGAAATCCAGGGCACAGAGAATATTTCTCTGTCTGCTCTAGGGTGCCCTGACCCCCAGGGGAGTACCGACTTTGACTCTCATTCATGGAGAAAGCTTCCTAGACTTCAAGATAGACTAGAATCCACAAAAGTGTGAAATAGATTATAGAGATAGAGAGTAGATTATAGATTATACAGAGTAGTGTAGGTGTACCACTTGGCTGAGAAATTCAGGTTTTGGGATTTTTAGTATGTTGTAAATGGAAGCAAGATGGAAGACAGAGGGTGTGTCCCAAGTTCCTTCTTTATCCTTCTTCCCTCTTCTTCATGGGTTTGGGTGGCATTTTGTAATTGGGTAGAAAAGTTTGCATTACGGGCTTCCAGGGATCTGTTATTGGGTTAAAAGGGAAAATAATCTAGGCATCAATTCTTAATTGGGTAGTTTGGTCTTAAAAGACATTGTAACAAGAGATTGTTAGCCATTTTTGCGGTGCTTTTCCAGTGCACTGAACCTAGTGTGGACAGCATGTAAAACTTTAGATAAGATAATAATAAACCTGAAGACTGAAAAAGTCCGGTGCATCTCTCTTTTCTGACACAAAACTGCTCCAGGAGAGTCTCCCCCAACAGAGGAGTGCCCAAGGAGAGCACAGCTGGAGGCCCAGAAATCGAGAAATTAATAATACCTGATTCAGTGCAATTGCTGAGTTCCTTTATTAGTTTCTTCCTTGGGGATTCTTCCAGATATTCTTGTGCCTTGGAAATTCTGCATTCTTTGTGCCCACCATCAGTGGTACATCCTTCTCCCCAAGCTTTGCAAACCTCCCATAGGTCTGAGATCATTGAAGCCTGCCAAGCCCTAAACCTTAATAAGGCAATTCTGCCAAAAAAGTAGTTTGTTTTTCTAACACCTGGACATCACTTAGAGCTTGTTGGCTGTTTTCTGTTTCAGGAATTAAATCTTGTTGTTGAAAGCACAAAAAGGTAATAAATTAAAGAACATCCCTTCTTAAAAAAGTTTTTACATCTTCCACATTTTGCAACAGTACATTCTTCTTCTAGGCATTATCAATCTCCTCCTAGGTTTGAGCATTGAACCTCCCCCTAAGTCATGACAATGAAGCCCATTGAGTCCTAAACCTTAACAAGGCCATTATAGTTACAAGTAATCAATCTTTTGAACACCTGGATAAACATGCCATATAATGAGTGAACAACTGGCTCACCAGTCAGGCACAAAGGGTTACATACAGTCACTGGGGTGACATCAGACTGGTAACCTGTCACTAGCAGGGTTCTGCAAGGCTCCATCCTTGGCCCTGTGCTCTTTAACATCTTCATAAACAACCTGCAGGCAGGACTGGAAGGGAGACTCAGCAAATCTGCAGATGATACAAGACAGGGAAGAGCTGTTGACTCCCTCAAAGGCAGGGAGGCCCTGCAGAGACCTCGATGAATCAAAGGGCTGGGCAATCACCGTGTGCAGTTCAACAAGGAAACGTGCTGGACTCTGCACCTGGGATGGGGCAACCCTGGATGTATGGAAAGACTGGGGAATGAGAGGCTGGAGAGCAGCACCACAGAGAGGGACCTGGAGATCCTGGTACATGGCAAGCTGAAAATGAGGCAACAGTGCCCTGGCAGCCAGGAGGGACATGCCTGTCCTGGGGGCATCAGGCCCAGCATCACCAGCTGGGCAAGGAAGGGGACTGTCCCACTCTGCTCTGGGCTGGGGTGGCCTCACCTCCAGTGCTGGGGGCAGTTTGGGAGACCACAGTGTAAAAATGATCTAAAGTTACTAGAGAGTGTCCAAAGAAGGGACACAGAGCTGGTGAAGGGCCTTGAGGAGAAGCCTTGTGAGGAGTGGCTGAGGGCCCTTGGTCTGTTTAGCCTGGAGGAGACTGAGGGGAGACCTCACTGGGGTCTGAAACTTTCTCATTGGAAGGGGAAGAGGAGGGGCAGACCCTGATCTCTTCTCTGGGGCGCACAGTGACAAGAAGGGAATGGCTTGAAGTTGTGTCAGGGCAGGTTTAGTCTCGGTATCAGGTAAAGGTTCTTGCTCCAGAGGGTGTTTGGGCACTGGAACAGACTCCTCAGGGCAGTGGTCACTGCACCAGCCTGACCGAGTGCAAGAAGCGTTCGGACAATGCTCTCGGGCACTCTGTGACTCTTGAAGCGTCCTGTGCAGGACAGGAGTTGGGACGCAATGATCCTGATGCGTCCCTTTCAATTCAGCCTATTCTGTGACTGTCTGCGATCGGTACAAAGCGGCACTGCCACACACGCGTGAGCAGAGCTGTCCCCGCAAATGCCGGGGCCGGGCGTAATCCCACTCCCCCACCCTCCCTCACACCACCCCCGCCATTCCCAATCCAGCCCGAAGCTCCGCCCCTGCCTCATGACGTCATGCTCGCCACACATCGGGAGGTCGCGTGACGCGAAGGGGCGGTCTCCCCCACCCCCGCGCCCGGCGGACAGCGCCACTATTGGCTGCGCCGGCGGGGCGGTCGCGTTCTGATTGGTTGTCGGTATCACGCGCTGTTGGGCGGGCCGCGGGTGAGCGCGGAACCGGGGCGGCGGCGCGTCCGTGAGGGGAGCGCGCCTGTCCCGCGTTCCCGCCGGATCCCGGGACGGGGCTGGTGCTGAGGTGGCGGCTGCTGGCCCTTGGCCTGCGCCCCTGACCCTCGGCCTGCGCTCCTGGCAGCCGCTCTCTGCCACCCGAACCAAGCTGGGAGATGTGCGAGTGTGCGCGCGGCGGTGTTTCCCGCATCCTCCGTTCGGGTTTGGAAGATCCGCGCTGTTGCTGGCATCCCTGACTCCGTGCCTTGTTCTGCTCTGTGTCTGTGTGATTAGGCATCTTCGCGCAGGAGGGAAGCAGATGGATCCCCGGTCCAATCCCGTGCCCCTGGCCTCGAAGCTGCGGAACACGCTGGTTCGGTATCACAGCATCGGAGACAGCGAGTGGCGGGTGGCGAAGAAAACCGTGAGTGCTCTGGCCGCTTCCCCGTTCTGCTCCACAGGAAGCTGTGGGTCACCGGTGCGGCGGAAAGAGCCCGCTGCTGTGCGTGCCACACGGCTGAGAAGCACTTGGCCGCGCCCTGCAGGACTTGAAACTGACAGAAGCTGTGAAACCATCCCTCTAGAATATCTTTAGATGGCAGGATGTGTTTTTCCTGTTCTCAGGCATACTCTGTCATTTCTTCTACCCATTTGCAGGGGTGTATCTCACGGAAGAACCGGTGTAGGATTATAGGCTTGGCTTGCAAGAAAATGTGAAGTAGTTAGCATTAATAGTGTTGCAAGAGGCTGACGTGTACTTCCAGCAAAGCAGACGCAGGCATCTGGAATCTCTTGTCAATAGATAGTTGATCATGCTTCAGCTTTCAATAGTTGATCATTCTTCAGCTGTCTCCCTCTTAGAAAAGAGAAAATTCCTTCCTTCTTAAGAAATAATTCTCAAGGCTTCCTCTTCTACTGTTTCACTTTTCTGTTGTTCTTTAGAGACCGCACGTTATCCTAAGTTTCCTTCCCTGAAAGGGAATACAATTCCTGCTCTCTCCAAGCAGTTTGCCATCCTCTTCTTTTGAGCTGCCTGGGTTTTTTGAGTTGTGCTTCAGCAAGCTAAATAGCCTTTACTTGTGCACCAGTCCTAGGCTGGGTGAATACTTTTTGGTTCTGTCCTCCACAGAAAGTAGAAGTGTAGCAATATGGTAGGGCTAGTGTGGTAAATTTCTGTCTTTGTCTTTTTATTACAGTGATTTGAGTAGTGCTTTTATTTTTTCTTCCATCATGAGCAGACACTGATAAGACAGAGGCAACTGATCCAAATGTAACTTATTATTTGCAGAATTAATAAATTTGCTGTCTGGAGAGGGAGGAATGGAGCATCCAAGCCTTTCACTCTTGCAATACACCTATACCATCTCTACTCTACTAAATGTGTTGTTAAATTAAGTACTACTGAATTCCTTTAAAAAGTTACCTGCATCCTTGTGTTCCAAATCCTCAGATTTTACCCCTTTCTCCAGCCTTTCCTTCCTCTTTCCTTTCTTTCCTCCCTCCCTTCTTTCCATTTTGATGTTGTGCCATGTAAAAGAAACTCAAGCTTTACCTACCACAAGGAGATGTGTTGTGCCCCAAAATACCTTAAATGATTCTGGATGTAGTACTTAGCAGTACTGTTCTTTAGGACATTTGGTCTTTTGTGCTTATATAATCATGATTCCAAAGAAAGTGGTGCCATATGGTACTCTTTTCAACACCAAAATTTGGACACTTTGTGCAGAGGTTCCATGTCATAGTTATGTAAAAATCAGAAGATACTGGTTTCTCTATTTTCTCTGGGTAACTTTAAAATAAGTAGACTACTGCTTGCAAGAATCTTCTAGTCAGGCATCTAGGAGAGAAAGGTAATTGAACTTTCTTGTCTGCACCTGCACCTCATACACGCTTCTGTAACTTGTGTTACAGGAGTGCAAGCAGGAGTAGTGTGGTCTTCCTGTCTGAGCAACATCTAGCTGTTGGCTTTCCAGTGGCCTTGCAATTGGAAGGCTTTCCCTGCTAATGTTGTTCCATTATTCTATGTGTTTTCACAGTAAACTGACTTGGCCTACCAAACCCTATTTCTGCACAGACTTCTAGTGTTTCACTCTGAAAAAGCCAATTTTCTGATTTTTTTGAAATAATAGAAAATTACAAGTAAAAGATATCTGAAAAATCTGAAGAAAATTGTGCAGTGGTGCCCAGGTGAACCATGGAAAATTATAAAGTTGTCTGCTTTTCTTCAAGGAAATTGAAACATTTTGTGGACTTCTTGCAATTGTATCCAAGTGACAATTAATACTGTATCTTATATTTTCTTTCAGAAAGATGCAACCGTGTGGCGTAAACCATCAGAGGAATTCAGTGGATATCTGTAAGTTTTCCAGCACAAGAGATACGTTTTTAATGTTCCACAGATGTGTTCTGTAGAATTTAGAGATTAAGGCTGTGAATTCTATAGCCCTCAGCTACACTGATCCTACAGATGGGAAGCTAAATGGGTTACCTATTGTGGCTGTATGATTCCTTTGTAGTTTTTCAGTTTGATACTTTAGCATTGCATGGTGTCTAGAACAACAGTGAAGTCTGTGGAACACACCACAGGACTCCCATTAGCTGAAGTGGCAACAGCATCTGTCCAGAAATTATGTCCTGTAAAGCTCAGAATCAAGCCTGGGTTCAGTAGTCCTGAAGGGTCACTGGGTGACAACTCAGTCAGTCCTTGGACTCATTAGTTTGGTTCTCATTAGCTTGGTTCTACTCCTGTGTTATGATCTGGTCTAATCACAGAGGAGTAATGGGAACTCTCTGTGAATAAAGCAGAATGAACCCAAAACCATTCGAATATTCCCAAGACTTGATTAAAACCAAACAAGGCGAGGTGTTGATACTGAAAAATTGATACATTTTATTTAGTAGTAAAAGAGGCAAAGAAAAAGGAAGAAAAAAAAAAAAAAGAGAAGTAGAAAAAGGGGAGTGTGTTTGGGGCGACAGGGAGCATGACAGCTTAAGTAGAAACATGTTACCCCTCTGTGGGTCCCAGTGATGTCTCATTGCTCCCCTCAGTCTAGTCTTCTTGGTGGTGAGGGTCCCCCATCCAAAAGTATAGAATCCCATGGATTAATACAGGTTTGGACAGGTGGGAATGCCCAGGTGGCCTCCCCTGAGGGGGGCAAGTTTGACACTGTCCCTTGCATGACTCTGGATCTGTCATTTTGCATCACATGCAGCTTTGGTGCGGGATCTGGGGACCCCTTTGGGAGGGCCCTTTATTGGGCCATGATAGCCCCTCTGCTGTCCCTCATGTGGATGTCCCTTAGATGTGGCTTTGCCAGGGTGAAGAGGTCCCACAGCTGAGCTGGTGTTGGGCTTTCACTGCCTCTGAGCAGAGGCTTTTTAACCATAGACCCAAAAGCTCTTCTTCGTCCTCTTTTGGTGTGAGGGTCTCTTCCAGCCTGACAGCAGATAAGCCTGGGGCTGTGGCCTCCACCCCAAAGGTGCTGGGTTTAATCCTGTGAAAGTATTTTTATACCCCAGCCCAGACCTGAGTCACTTTATCTTATCTCAAATCAATTTGCAGTCCAGAGCCTCAGTCAGGAGGCCCATTGAGGGAGCTTCTGTGCAGCTTTGGTTACACAGTTTTGGTATAATGGGCAAAAGTCCTTCATAAAACTGTTCAAGCCATAAACCATAGCATTTCAATCTCCAACATCCTGTTACTTCTGCTTTATGAAAAATATTTTTCCTGTTATATTCGTGATCTCCTTTTTACCTTAGGTTTACTTACCTATGGTGAACTCTGTTGCTAGCTGAGCAAGAGGAGTAAAATGATAAATTGTTACAGTTGTTAGAGAAATAAACAGGATAATTTTTATCCAAGGAAGGAATTTGCCATTTATAAAATACTAACTGTATAAAAAAGGTAGTATTTTCAGAAACAAATTTCTTGCAGAGAAGAACAGATGCACCCATAGGTGTTTTCCTGTACTGTTTCTCTGATGTAATTGTGCACAGACCATACTTCCTGGTACTAAGGTGTTAATGTAAGTGTACTGTTGAAAATTAATGTAACATAAATAATTTCTTACTAAATGTAAACACATTTTTCTAGCTACAAAGCTCAAGGAGTGGTGGAAGATGTTACTAACAGAATAGTGGATCATATTCGCCCTGGACCTTACAGGCTAGACTGGGACAGCCTAATGACTTCAATGGACATCCTGGAAACATTTGAAGAGGTGAAGACTTGTTTAGATTCTTGAAGGAGATGTGTATTGATGAATGCATTAATTTAACATTCATGGCTTTAACATTCATGTAGAGCAGAGCAATTCTAACCTGAAAGATCAGAACCTTTCTCAGCCTTCTTGTTTGCATGCATGAGCAGCATTGTGCATACATGCTCTGTGTGACCACAGATCAGGCCCTCTGGCAGCACAGTCCTATTCTGAAGCATGAAGTGCATCTTTCCATTAATGCTAAAAATAAAGGAGTCAGTCACAATTCTCTTGGACCTGGGAGGTCTGGTAGCCTCTGATAAAATTCACATACAGAGGGCTACAGTGTGATACTGTGTATGCCAAAGCCATTTCATACAGCTTGCTTTCTTCCGTTCCACAGCAGACAATAGTATTAGTCCAGACGTATGGAAGCTGCAACCTCCCCCTCTTCCTGAAGGCTGACTTGTGTAGCATGGCTTTGTGCTGAGACACAAAATAGTTCATACTGAGGGTCAGGACTTGATAAAAAAAAGGTAGGTTTGAAGCTGATTACAGAACAGCTAGTAGCCTTCCTTTGGTTAATGCAGACATTCAGAATGAATTCAAAACCCTCATCTGGACACCTGGCTTGAACAAGGATTGTCATTTGCTCTGTCTCTGAAAGAAGATTTGTATGACAAGATATTTTGTCTATATAAAATTTATACAGACTCTAATTTATAATATAATAAGAAAGCCTATTTTGAAGAATTGTTCACATTCCATTTTATTTTTCACTTGTGGATTAAAAGTTTTAGATAGAGTATCTTAGTACAAAGAGATTCCTCTTGAAGCTTGTTCATGGTCCTTTTTGACTTCCCAAGTGCTCTTTGGTGACAGAAGAGCCACGAGGCTTTCAGTTATCAGGCACATGCCAAAGTTCTCTAGCTTTAGATCTTTAAATCTTTATGGTGCCAGATACTCTCTGCTTCCACAACTCTCAGTTGTAGACCACAAGTCCTTAAAACTTCCAGATCTTAGGTTGAGAATGGCACAGCCGTTCAGACCTCATTGAATTTGCAGTGCAGTTGACAGAGGCTATGAACTTTGTGAAAAACGTTAGCTCCCTGCAAGCATTACCTTTCCCTGTATTCATTATCCGAAGTTATATATTTTTTTCCCCTTATAATTCTGTCACTCAACAAGAACTGCTGTGTGATGCGCTATACAACTGCTGGCCAGCTCTGGAACATCATAGCACCAAGGGAGTTTGTTGATTTCTCTTACACTACAAGCTATGAAGATGGGCTTCTAACATGTGGTAAGCCACCACCTGCTTCTGCTAAATTCTTATTTTACAACAGTTGCTTGGCTTAAGATTTGACTCAGATTTAGTAGTAGTAAACATTCCAAAAATGGTCTAAGATGGTCTTCAACAAGTAAATTCAAGGTGTTTTTTAACAAATTTAAAGGTGTTTTAACTTTAATTTTACGTATATAAAGAAGTGTACAAGTTACTGGATTACTCATGAACCATTCCTTTCTGCCAGGCTTCACTTATGTCAGCTGTGGGGCAGGAGTGTTAGAGACAAGTTGAGTCCTTCAACTTGGGTCTTAGAGCAAAGTGGGATGAGTAACAACTAGCTTCATGTAAATGGGAGGAATGTCCTCTCTTAACATTTGATTTTTTGCTTATCATGCTTTCCTGTCATAGAGTTTGGATGAACAGCAAATTCCATGCATGAAAATACCTGGAAATTCGTAGTGTGGCTGTCACTACTACTAAATTCCCCAACCAGAAGCTTATATATGACAAATTTACTGTGCATTAATTTTTTTTTTCAATCTCTTTCAAATTAATTTCCCTTTTTTTGGTTTGTTTTATTTTCCTTGATAGGTATAAGCCTGGACTATGGAGAGGTGACACCAAACTTTGTCCGTGGATTCAATCACCCTTGCGGTTGGTTTTGTGTCCCTCTCAAGGACTCTCCTGGCCACAGTCTTTTGACAGGCTATATCCAGACTGAACTGCGAGGGATGCTGCCACAGTCTGCAGTAGACACTGCCATGTCTAGCACCCTGGCCAATTTCTACTCTGACCTCAAAAAGGCACTCAAAGCGTAGACAAACAGTGATTTAAAAGTCAGCGCATTCCTTGCAATCAGATTATGTTGTTTAGCTTAGCATAGGTTACCTACTAAATTGAGGTAACACTCTTCCTGAATGACACCTGAACCTTTGTTCCAAATAACTTTAGCAAGTGCTTCCTGATGTGATCATTGGCATACATTCCCAGTGCACAGTGCAAGATGCTTTTTGCTGCTCAGCACTGTGCATCTTTGTGAGAATAGCCTGAATCTCTAAACTGCCAGCTTCCTCAGTAGAAAGCGCAAGATGTGTGTGTGGGCTTGAAAAATGCAGTGTGAGCTCAGCTCTCTCCAGCAGTTTTGGAAGCCAGGTGCTCAGGATTTTGATGGTGCAGGTTGCTGTACAGGCAGCATCTCATTGAAGATGTAATTTTGTAATATATATATATTTATATTTACCTAAATTTTAATTTATTTTTTAAAGTTTGTTCAGCTCCATCTGTAATTTGTTTTTAAAATTTGCTTTGATTTATCATATGGATATTATGTAGCTAAGTTGTTAAATTATACTATTCGTAAGAAAGCTATTTGTACTTGAGAGCAAAAATAAGTGTTCATTTTTGGCATTTCTTTGATGTTGTAACTGTAACTTATTTGCTGTTTTATATAACAGTTTCAGTACATAAGGAAATGCCCTTACAGCTGATCCAAAGCTCATTTAGGTCATCAAGTATCTTTCCATAGGCTTTATGTTGGACTTTTAATCACACAATTGTCAAAATAGCAAACCTCCAATGGATCTTCAGTGACACCCTCTACTTCTAAGGAGTTTTTTATTTAAAGTTGCATGTAATAGTGTGTGTAGGGATTTCATTTGGTTGGGTTTCTGGGGGGGTTTCTTTCTGTGTATGTTTCTTTAACTGCAAACCCTGGAATTACAAAAGCAGCAGAAAGAGCCACTCACTTGCTTCAGGGATAGGTGTTGCTGTAGCCACAACAGCACAGACTTGCCAGTGTTCTGGTGCTGTGGAGTGCTCTGTGTTACTTCCCCTAGATTGATTTTTGCAATAAATTAAGATCTTAAAGCATGAGCAATGAAGGCCAAAGCTCAAGCTGCAGAATTGCTGAGAACTGCTGAAGGATACAGGGTCTTTTTTTAAGATGCAGATTTCAAGGATATTCAGCAATCTGAATCTGTGATTCTGACAGATACGTAGCAGCAGCATTTAAAAAATAACTCCCTCCCTGCTAGGAACATGAATTCTCTTTAAAATCTGATGTTAAGCCTTTGATGTTGGTCATTTGCTCAGACATTGTAGTTATCCCCATGTTTTGCCAGTGCTCACAGTTGCAAGTTTAGCTGTGTAGGAGTTTGGGAAGGTATCTTGGATCCCTGATATTGTGGAGTTGTATACATATAATCCAGGGAGGGGTAATGGACTCTCAAAAAAACCAAAAATTCAGATGAAAGTCCCCAGTAATATTGGCTTTTTTGACAGCAGCCACTGTAACTGAACTCTGAACAATGAGGACTTTCCTTTCTCATTGCTCAATCAGAGAGGTAGCAAAATCATAATACCAAAAATAGTGGGGGCTTCTTCAACCTGCTTCATGTTTTAAGGTATTTAGTACTATTTAAGACTGTTAAAAACAATGCATGAAACAGCCTTTGGGTCTTTATGGGCAGAAAATGTTAACTCCTTTTTAGGTTTTGTGTATTCTGCATTTCCCTTTAAACCCCTCAATTAGTCTTCCCATTTTTTTTCTACCTTCCTTGTGTCTGCCAAAGTACTGCAAGCTCACAAGGTGATCTTCCACTGCCAAGGACACCGAGGAATTGCTGCCAGAATCCTCTCCTTTCTAGTACTGGTACAGAGGCAATTATGAAATCTCTGGCAGTGCTGCTCCATGAATGATGACATGATTGTTGAGGAAACTGTTTGAAGTGTATCCTATTTTTTCTTCCCAGTTACAAAGATTACATGTGCAGTGAATCTGCATATTCATGTCTTCTCTTTTTAGAGCTGCTGGGAGTGACTAATGGAGGGGTTGTGATACAGATGTACATTGAGAAAAATATTGCCCAGTTTAAATCTGCATAGAGGCACTTCAGTGCTGGAGAAGTGGGTCACAAGGAGCACAAGACACTTACAGGAGGATGTTTGTACAACACCAGGCACAGAAAAGTAATTGTTCCAAACCACCCATTTTAGTGGCTCTGACACATATACAGTATCTATCCATATTTAGTATCCAGTGAAATGGCTTTTTCTGCTTTCAGTAGAGACAAGTTGGTGAAGCACAGAGCGGCTGAAGAAAGAACTTGAGCTAAAATAAGAAAATTGCTAGTGTATTTTTGTATATTGATACTTCTAATAAAAATTTCAGCTACTGATTAATACAGAACTAGAAAAAAGATGTTCGATTTCAAATGTATTTGAACCTGAAATTTATATTATTTTTATATAGCTATAGATGGAGAGGGAAGAAGAACTGTTCTTTAACCAGAATACATCAGAACCAAGAAAGCCACAATATCAGAGCCTCTTCTCCTACTCTTGTATTCTCCTCCTGATTTACTGGACAATCTAGGTGGAGCGAAGAGGGTTAAAACAGGAAAGCAGTGGCAAGGACAAAGTGCAGGAACCTATGTTTTGCTTATGCAGAAGAAATGGGAGACAAAGTAAGTGGTTAGTATAGATTTCTATCATTTAGGAATATAGTTGTCCAGAAGTGGCTTCTGAACAAATTGCCCAGGAGTAGTAGAAATCTGGCTTTGCTAGACAAATAGTATGTATATAGACACATCAAAATTATTTTTATATGGCTAATAATTTTTTTTTTAAAACTTACTTTTTAGAGATTTGGGCAATGTGGCACTTTATGCTTTGGCACTTTAACTAGGTGCTTTGTATGTGTGTGGGAAAAATGACTGAAGATAAGACAATTTTCATGTTTGGGTTCTGTTCCTCTTCTAAAACCTCCAGCATTAAACCTTGCCTGTGATGTGCAGAAGACGCAGGGCTGGGGTTAGCCTACATTTAGAGGCAAAGTACTCTACCAAATCTGGCTGGGAAGTGCACTAGTACTTCAGAGAGATATTCTGTGCACAGGCCCTGATCTCAAATTTGATGAATTTATAAATGTGAAACATGATGAGCTTATAAAACACAGCATATATAATTCCTCCAGTAATCGTAAGTAGCCAGAACATGACGATGTGGCCTGATTGTTTAACCTAGGAGGTTCACTGTTGTAAAAAAATCCCTAATTCTAGAGAAACCACTCAAGTTGTGCCTGTGAAAGTCTGTTTTAACAGTGGGTTTAACTTACTGTGTTCAGCATTTAAGCAATTGTATTTGTATTTTGAGTGCAAATGCAGAATAAATAATGGATTCCAACAGGCTTGTGATGTAGTTTCTTAAATACTTGTGCAGCCATATGTAGCATTTTTGGGGAGTTATGTCTGATGATGTGGTTCATCTTCAGCTGCATGGTGATCTCTAATGATACCAGTTTGTCTCCTTAAATCTAAAACCCATAAGGCCTGCCTTCACTTAGAAACTTGATTTAGACTGAGGAAAATGCCTAACTGAAATGTCTTGAAACCTGTACAAGCAGGATTTTCGCAAGGCTTCAGTTCTAAAAATGTATATGCAGGAGTGTTTGGTGGCCCATGATTGTTGTGGATTATTTATCTTTTTGTATGTTTAAGAAGTGATCTATTAACCATAAATAAATAAATGAGCATATAGCACCTGGCAGAAGGCATATAGATGTATATTAGGTGTATAACACAAGCTGCAACATGTATATTGTCATGTATTTAATTAGCACCTACAGAAATGAAGAAAATCCCTGTATCTTCTCTAGAGCCTTCCCTTGTTTCTCTTGCCAAGCTGGCATAAAGGCAGTAGGGTTCTGTAACATTTGACTTGGGTGGAAAGAGTTGTTGCTTTCCTCTGTTGCTGACAGAAGGAACTGTCACCTCTGAAAAACAGCACACCCTTGTAGGGCATGTATCATGTCACTTTCTGTAAAGTGTGGTAGGGGTAGGTATAGAGGCCACTTGGGATCTTAGGATAATCCTTAAGGACATTAATTATTAGAATTGGTAAAAGATTGATATTCAAACCCATTTCCTGGTGAAAGATAATAGAAAGCTGAGAGAGATTTTAAACCTACACGAAATGTTAAATGTTCTCTAGAAAAGAATATATCCTGAAGTCCTAAACCACCATTCTAACACATTCTGCCTTTTCCAGTCTGCATGGTCTGTGCTGGTGACTCAGTTTTACAGTTCAGATAGGGGCTGCTTATCATGGAGTTAACCTTCTTTGGAATTGTGCCACTAGCAGGGAGAAAGCAGACACAGATGGTAGCAGCATGTGGCAGGAGATACCTGTGCATATTGCATAGCTGACCCACATGATAAGAAATGCCACATCTGGACTAAGGAGCCTCAAATACCAACACATTATCCAGAACTGCCTTCTCTGGAGTTACTTTCTTTAAAGCATTTCTTTCAGTGTGCCAAGACACTGGGGCAAGCTAATAATCCTTAGGTTACCTGTATCAAAGGTGAACTGATCTTAGAAGATAAGTTATTGCCTGAAGTGTAACTGGAAACTGACCTTGCTCAGGCCCTCACTGGACCAGTTTGGCTCTGCCCTGGGATGCACAGGGGTAGAAATCACTTCCTGAGCTCTGTACCTGGGCCTTGCTGACCTGCCTGCCAGCAGAGACCCCTCTCTGAGGCAGTTTATAACCATGGAGAGAAAATTATTATGCCAAGATTCTGTGACTCAGCCTGCAATTTGGGTTCCAGTCAAGGGAGCATTGCTGCTGAGGCATTGGTGTCACTAATCCCAGCTCCAGGGTGCACTGGGGAGGCAGGGCAACAACGCTCAAGTGGATGCATTTGAGCCGCAGCAAACACGAATTTGGTCAACTCATGTTATTTGGGTGCCATACAACCCCTCCTTGTTATATGCCTAACAGGATTTCAAGCTCCTCCCAATTTGAAAGGGGAAGGAAAGAAACCACAGCAGGCCTTTTTGCTGGAGCATAAGCCATGTCTCCAGAAACCACCCTCTCTTCTGCATACAGGATTAACGATGCAGCCTGTATGTGCGCAGCCATATCTGCAGAATTTCATGGTCTCTGTTTCAATCAGCTAAAAGAAAATAAAATTTTGTATATGCTCAACATGGGCAAAACATCTTTGTGTTCTGCTGTGTGCCTCACAGCCCACACCATGGGAATAGAGCTTCAGTGGAAATGAAATTGAGGAAATCTGATGACCACCACTAATACCAAAGAAGTGAGGAAGAGGGAAGAGACCCTCCATGCACTTTTTCTTTTTAATGTCAAATGAAAATATGGAGAATTCATCATGGATGTAAAAATATTGAATCACTTCTCAAAACTACCTGCATCATGGGATATTTGAAACATAATTTTGGGGATATGTAAAATGTTGAAGGAAACAAATGCCTGAACTGCTGAGAAGGACATGATAACTACAAAAGCCCAGTGCTTTTTAAAGAAGACTTCACTAGACATCAACAGAAATGCAGAAATTTGATAGTTATGAGGCAGGATCATTATGTTTAACTCCCCAGCTATCTTAACTCATTAAAAGTTCCTCTGACTTGTTAATTCTTATTTCTCATTTCCTTATTTGCCTCAAGTTCGCTATAAAGCCAGTGTAATGTGCTCCAACTCAGCTCCAACTCAGCTGTTTGATGTGCTATTTTTAAGAGGTCAGGCAAAAGCAAACAACCCTTGAGCTCCAGGGGGAGCTCGAAGCCAGCTTGATACTTGCCCTCTTCTTTCCTTTGGTCTTTCCACTGCCCTTTTCCATTCCGTAACGGAGGTGTGACCAAGATGATTTCATGAAACTGCAGTAAGAATATATGCCTTGCATTAGCTTGGGAAAAGATTCAGCCACATCCATGGAAGTGCCAAATTAGACTATTTTTTTTCCTGGAGCACTGTTGCCATGCAAAATGTCTTGTGGAGCTTATAATAATATATTTCTTACATTGCTCCAGGATGGAGAGATTTTGTAAAATCATCTCCCACAAAAGGATATGAAGGAACTTTGCATTCATGCAGTTTGCAGGACTAAGGAGTTGTAGGTGACAAGAATAACAAGATGCTCCAGTACCAGGCAAGACAGAACACCACTGAGGGTGATAGATGAGGGAACAGAGCAGAGAAATTTAAAAAAAAAACAAGTCCTTTCAACATGTCAGTCTTGCAATGTTCTCCATTCAAGTACCATGTGCAGCTTTTGACGACATAGCTCAAGACAAAGAGTAGTCAACTAAAAGCAGAAAATTCATATTCCAGTAAGAAGAGGAGTGTAAGACTTCTGGGGTAAAGGATTTGTTTGTGCTGCTGAGAGAAAAGGATGCTGAATGAAGGAGCACATTGGATTTGGTTACAGAAAACAAATCATTGTGAAATGGCTGCAGAAAACAAATCATTGTGATAGAAAAACTGTTAACTGCAACAAAAAGACTTGGGACTTCGTAAAATACTTCCCAGTTAAAAGAGAAGCAGAACTAAAATGCACAAGGAGGTGGTAATTTCTTAATTGCTGGAAGTAATTAACAAAAAGGGACACAAGCATCTATATCACATAACCCACCCCTGGGACACAGAGGAAGCCTGGACAGCCCCTAGTTTTGTACTCCACCATTAATAACAGATTTTGTTTGTTATTCAGCTGCTAACTTTTGAGGAAAGAGGAGCAGGGGAAATGCTGTGCCAAGCTGGAATTCAATCTGGACTTTGCAATATAACCAATTAGTACCCATGATGACTCCTCTTTATAAGGATGAATATTGTTCCCTGCTCTACATTGAGCATTAGCTATCAGCAAATAATAGATGTAAACTTTTCTAGATTTACTAGTTTATTTAGCATCAGATCAGTCATGCAAGACACTTATTAAAAATAGACATCCCAGCACTGAAGCATTTTCTCATGGCTTATCAGCATTCCCATGCAAACACACAAGGAAGTACACTTGTCCCACACACAATACATGGAAATAACAAAATCGTCATTTTTTTCTGGTTCAAATTTCTCTCTAATTCACTTGCACAGTACAAGAAAATTTACTACACAAACAGGCCTAATCAGAAGCAAAAGGGTAAAGTTAAACAAGCAGACTATAAACTGCTATTTAGTTGCTTACATCTTTGCTAGTATAAGAAAAGAGTGTTGACAGTACAGGATTTCTTACACATTAAGCAGTAAGTTAAGGATTCAGGAACACAGGACATGGAGCTAATTTGAGAGAGTCTGCTATATATATTTACAACATTCTTCATTTTTATTAGTTGGAGTCCAGCCTCCACTGCTCTGAGATCAACGAGCTTCTGTAACAGGCTTATAAAATATTTTGTGTTATTAATCAAAGGCACCATTTTTTCTGTTTGTCTTGGAAACATCAGCACATACCCTAACCATCCAGCATACAGTATTCTTGAATTAACAAAAGCACAATATTCCCTCCTTATGGTCCTCATCCAGCCAGAAGCCTCCAAACCAAGGCCAAGCCTTCATGTATCACACTTCTTCCAAGCCTCCAAACCATGCACCCTTCATGTATCACACTTCTTCAGGTTAAAATCAGTTTAAGCTGATGAACTCCTTACTGTGGGTGGGGAGCAGCCAGGCAGCCTCTGCTTGGAACCCCTGATCTTGCAAGGGTGTGGTGGTATAACTCCTGGGGACCAGCAGACTTCTTCCCCCAGGCCAGAGAGCCTCAATGAGTCTTCCCTTCTCCTGCTCCCTGACAAGCTGGAACAGCCACCACTACTGCTTCCCTGCAATAACATTCCTGTTCATGGTGGACTTGACAGTGCTGGGTTAACAGTTGGACTGCATGATCTTTCCCAACCAATCTCTTCCAAAGTTCTTTCCCAGCCTGGATGGTTCTATGGTTCTATGATGTGGGTTCACCTCCACCTCTCCATCTTTCCTTCTCCCTGAGCAACCATTTCAGAGGTAATTTCTCACAAGCATAGGCCACTTGTCTCCATGTATTCCAAAAAATAAAGCCAAAAAAAACCCCCAAGGAACAACCAGACTTGAAAACAATGTCCTCTTATGGAACATTAAGTAAAATTTCTGCTGTTTAATCAGAAGTGTTAGCATGACATCTCATGAGGATGTGGTGTGAACAAGGAAGTGTTCTTCTTTCTTTGTGTGAACAAGCACAAAGAAACTGTTTGGGTTAGCTCTCACCAGTTAGTAGTTATAACTGTCCTTGTTTTTAATTCCTTTCAATAAAAAGAATCTTCATTTGTAATTATTGTCTCCCTGCAACCAAGGTGGTAATGATTTGAGCAGTGCAAACAAGGCACCTATCACTACACTGGAGGTAGTACATTAATGATGGAACCAGCCTTGGATGCTCTGCAGGGTCCTTGTCATTCCCGAGGAAAATACTTCTCAGGGAGGACACTGCTGCAGCAGGGTTTAGGAGATATTTCAAAGATATTTTTGTCAAAATATACATACAGTCCATTTGCTTAGTTTCATGAAATTTTTCTTGACAAACTTCAGTTTTCTGTAAAAGACTACTTCAGGCCCCCATGGCCAGCTGAGGGAGAGACGACTGGGGAACATATTAATAGTACAAACAATACAACTTCAATGTCTTACAAATGAAGGGCAGGGTCAGTGGTGACATTTTTCCATCTGGAGGAGGCTGTCACTGGATACATGTGTTTGCACTACTTCCAGAAACATGGCTGGTGGGCATGTCGGGAAAATAACAGAAATCAAGAAACTTGAGACCTCAGAATGTACATATATATAGACACTTCTCACTTTATCCTTTGTTGTCACAAAGCTAAAAAGGAGCTCCTTTTGGTGTGTTCTGTAGCAGACTTCTCTAGTGTGTTTGTTGTGGGTGGTTATTGTGCAGTTTTATTTGGGGATTTGTGTAGCTGTGCTCGTTCATGCAAATTTCACATTTGTAAGTAACATCATCATGCTTTGGGATGTGAGGACTGATAGGATAGTGTAGACCCCTATGCACAGTTCTGTGTATGAACAGATATGACTCAATAGCTCCTAGAACATACAGTCTCTGGGGCAGATCACATGTAAATCAAACCCAATGGTTTGTCCTCAGCTTTCAAATGACCAGAATAGCTGCTTCAAGTAATTTGAAATAATAATTTCAATTAGAAGAGCTAACCCAGATCCAGGGTTAATGGGTTATAGGGATAAGAATTACAGTCTTTTTTGTTGTTAATGGGACTTTCCCTCTGTGTACTTATGCAGATACAATGATTGGCTCCACAATTTTGTATTACAAAGCAGATCATTATTTACAGTTCCAGGCAACTAATGGGACCACGTGCTCCAAACTGACTTTGCAGCTTCTTGTGCTAACACTGTAAATGGCAACATTGCATAAAATATGATTCTAAGTGTGTCAACTCATATTATGTAAACAGTATTAGGAAGGTCACTGGTCACAGAACACATGATATTTTTCAGAATTCCCAGACCTTACTTATCTCTCTGGATTGACCTAAACAATGTCTTCCACAGAAGGAAAAAGGTGCTGTTGGCAAAGGAGCTTCCTGGTGCTGAGGAGCAGAACCTGGCACGGTGCTGTTCTTGTGCCTCTTTGCTCTGAGCCACTCACCCTGTGCCTACAGCAGCCCAGGTGCCTTCATTTTCTTTTGGGAGAATAACCCAAGAAGCTCAGTTATTTTCTGTGTCTGTCTGGCATTTGTTGCACACCAGTGAGCTATTTCTGTCAGCCAGATATAGGCTGTTAAGAAAGGAATCTGAAGGTGCCAGCAAACAGCATGAGTCTGGGAACTGGAGAGGGAAAGTAGAAATACCTCTGCCTGGGTACCAACTGGTAGTGACAAATCACACCAGGGATGGCTCACAGAGAAATATATGTACTGACTGGTGAAACCCAGACTCTTCTGGGAGCACAAGAGCAGGAGTGAAACCCTCTGATGGAACCAAGGGCAACAGCAGATTTGGAAGGGCTGAAAAGCTGAAACCTGCCAGGTGTCAGATGGCTCTTTACCCACTGACTGGCAGCTGACAGCTGCTCCTGGGTGCCCCCGGGCCAGGAAAAAAGAGATGAAGCACAAAGAGGAAGAATAACGATAAGCCCTTTAGCCATTAATGTTAACACATGTTAACACAAACTCTGAAGCCAGAGTTTCAAACAGAAAAAAAAATCCCTTTCTTTTAAGTTTTGCTCTTTATATATCTTCCTATAGGAAGAACTCTGTGCTACTTCATAGGGGCAAACACTTGCTGTTTAATATACCTTGGCCAGTAAACATCTTCCTGATAAACAAATAAAGGGCCCAACTGTTCTCACACATGCTGTGGATGGAGCATCACTGGGCAGGGCTTCTGTGCAGTTTGGGGCAGCTCCAACTCCTCACAAAATGCTGTTCTTGTGTTGTCACTCCTCTTCCACCCCTGTACTGAGCACACCAATGGAAGGCTTTGAAATGATCTTTTTCCCAGCCGTGTCTTGGAAGGAGCCAGAGCAGGGCAAAACTCCGTACTGCTGTATTTGTTATCTTCCATACCTTGATTTGCATTACTGAACTTCATCAGCAAAGATCTATGTACACCAGACTGATAATCATTATAGTTTCAGGTCCAGCTGAGTAATGCTGGCAAGGGACAAATGATGGCTTCAAACTGCCACTGCTGCACAGACTTGGTTCTCAGATTGCTCAGCAGTCTCTGCTTTTTATTTGATAAATTTATATATTTATGTGTTCATGTACATATTCAGATTTCAATCTATAATTCTACTGCTAAATTCAGAATTGGGCCACTTCAAGTATTCCATTATAGTCCTCCTTCTGTACTATGCCTATTCCCAAAATATTTGAATGCCTTCCAATAATAACTGCATTCATGTTCTCTTTTCCACTTGGGAGGGGTAGAAGAGGATGTACGTATTTATTGAATTTTTAGTTATGTGCATGTATATCACTCTATCCTTATATTAGTTAGAGGATTCACACTCCAAGGAATGCTCTTCAATGCTCCTTCAGCAATCTTCTGAATTACTCTGGCCAGAAATTTTACCTCCCAGATGTAAAGAATCTGCAGCCTTGCCGGTAAGAATTTATATGTCTTCTGGAACTAAGATCATGAAATCACAAAATCACAGAATGGGTAAGGCTAGAAGTGACCATTGGCACGGTCATCTGGCCCCAACTCTCTGCTCAAGCCAGGCTACCTAAAGCACATTGCATAGGATTGTGTCCAGGTTCTGGAATATCTCTAGTGAGGGAGATATTGCCTCTCTGGGAAATCTGTCCCCAGGTGTGGACACTTGCACAGAGTAAAGAAGCTCTTTCTCATGTTCAGGGGGAACATCCTGGACATCAGTTTCTGCCTATTTCCTCTTGTCCTATTGCTCAGCACCATGGAGCAGAGCCTGGTCCATTCTCTTGGCACCCTTCTTTCAGGTATTCCCATGTATTAATGAGATCCCCTCTCAGACATCCCTGAGGGCCAAGCTCCCTCAGCCTTTCCCCATAAAACAGTTACTCCTGTCCTGTCATCATCTTTGTAACACTCTGCAACCCTTGTTTTAGAGCTCTGTGTCTACACTAGGCAAATATTTCCCTCATATTTTTCCCCTTTTCCTTCCTTATTTTCTTGTTATTCTGCAATGCAGCTGATGTTTTTTTTTTTGTCAAGAAAACATGGTATTGTGCAGGGGCTTATCAGGGAATTTAATATAAAATTCTTTATACAAAAGAAGAATGAACTCTGTTTATGTTCCAACTGGATTAACTCTGATAGGAAAGAAAGGATATTCTTTGAGTTGTTATTGTTTTATAAAGTAACTTTAAGGATGTTCTGCCTGTCTCTTATATTACCTCAGTTATCTTCAGGACTCGTGTGTATCCCTAGCACTGGTCTCTAGGTCTAACTGTACATCTTTCTTGGTCAGCCTCTGATATTTTTTGTTACATGAATGCCATGCCTCCATAAGTTGTGCACACATAACTTCAGCAGCAACAATGTTGGCTCAGCCACACAAAAATTAGTTCTTCTCCAGGAGGAAAAGCCTCTGCACAAGCCTCGGGTCAAGGCACTGTGCTGACACTTGTGTCTGCCATTCTGCAAGCAGGCAATGTGCAGGACAATGTGCAAGGATCTGCAGGGAGTCCTCCACTCCACACTTTATAATACTGCTCTCAAAACCCCAGAGATGACCCAGCACATGTGCAAGAGCTGAGGGACATTTATTTAAAGACAAGGGCTTATTTTCCAGAGTCCTGCTGCATTTGCTGCTTGTCAGCTATTGCTTTCCTTCTGCTGAGTTGGACACTAACAGCTCCCAGTATCATTTTCCCTTTCCCTGCTGCAGAAAATGTGGTGTTGTCCTCACTTGTCCTATGGCTGCCAGCTGTGTCTGTGTTCCACTTGCAGTGTGAGTTGTAGGAGAAGGTGATTCATTTGGAAAGTGTGGAGGCCTAGTGACAGTGAGCCACAGCCTCCTGCAGCCTGGGCCACCCTGCTGGTCTGAGCCACTTCAAATAACTTTTTGGTTGATGCTTTGATTCTGCTTTGCTACCACACAGCATTTCAGAGCATTTTGCTGTATTCACCAAGGCAAAGGGACTGCTGGGCAGTTTTTATCATACTCTGTGCGCCCAACAGCTTGCTCATTTGTGTGGACAAATAGTACCCTTCTTCTGAAGAACCTGCTGTATCAAAAACTTTTGCCTGGATGGTATTCTGCATTCAGAAGTTTGATTATGGTGTGTCTGCCTCTTTACAGCATGTTTGCACACTTTAGAGTACAAACTTCAGCCAACAAACCAGCACCAGGCTCACACAGTGCAATCTATTGTGTCATCCACAAAATTACAAGCAAAAGTGTTTGGAATTACAGGAAATCTGTTCTACTTTGGAGGGAATCTTTCTGAAACTGGGAAAATCCCTGCTGTGGTGCAAAGGCAGAACTTCCTTAGCCATTTAACAGCAATCTTTTCATCATTTCAGCTCTAAAATATTACCCTACAATTGACTAGTGCTGAAGTCTGCTTTTACAGGAAAAGTTTACTAAGTTCAAATACTTCAAAAATATTGGAAAGTTTCCCCTTTTGTACTTAAAGAACTTTGTTAATATGTTAAATATTCTAAAGAATTAAAGCTCAGTATTTCAACAGAAAAGAGCACAAGTAACTTTCTAATTAGCTTATAACCATGGATTTGGAAACATCTGCTCTTTCCCCAGTAGTTTTCAAGTGTGTTCACATTTTTCAGCCACAGTAAGACACTGATGTTGCACATCCCAGTCTGCACTACAGCAGATTCCACCAGGATGTGATTTTTCAGACAAAGCCAATGCAGGTAACACCTGCGTCTTCCAGTGCATGCATACACCCAACTGCTGTCATACATCAAATATATCAGCTAGGCACTGTGCTTTGCCAAGTCATGTACTAGTAATCACAGCCTCAGCACGGACATCCTGATTGCTTAATATTGAGTATGATAAAAACAAAAACAACTGAAGCCCCAGAGCCTAACACAAAACTGAGTTGTCTCTGAAGATCATACTGTCACAGAGAGGTCTCCTCTTAGATATCATCAGCTCATAGTTATGATATTCTGTGGTATAATTTATCAAAAACCACCATTGGGAATCAGCTGGGACCACTTTTCAGCTCAACAAACTGTGCCTCAAACGAAGGAATTTTTACTCAAGCTCTCACAGATGTGCAGTTGCTGCTCAGCCAACTCCACTTCTGCAGGTTTGAAGCAATTATCCCAAATGAAGGAGAAATAGTACAGAAATCCAGCCTCTCCCATCAAATTTCCCTACTGACTGAACTTGGATGACTTCACTACAGTATAGGAGAGTGGAGTAAAGTAGCTGAGAACTGCCTCTTTCCTTCAGTGACCTGAAAGGAGGTATGACAGACAGTAAAAAGTGAGACAGGTGGATGTATCTATGATCTTCTCCAAAGTTATTAATTTTGCTGTACTTGTTTCCAAGGGAAAAATCTGTAAAAGTGTCATGTTGGCTTGCATACAGCTGTTATGCCCCGCCAGATGTTTCTGCTGACCTCAAAGTGTGTCCTTTGAAAACTGAATGGATGCTGTATACTTTACATTTCAACCCTTCCTAGTTAGTAAAACTTTTTGTTCAAATTCAGAGAGTTCTGAGAAATGGATAAAAAATCTCAAGTATAATAGATCCATTAGCATGCATTTTCACCCAGTAAAGACAGGATCTTTAATCCTCCTTTATATATTAATTTAGGGCACATTTTATTTATTAAATCTACCATACGAATAACATTGTATTACCCTTTAATTTCATCAGGAAATGTAGTTATAGAATGCTTTATTAAAGTCTTGTTTTTTTCAGTAGCTGCTATATTTTTCAAGGCAAGTTGTGCAAGGCCTAACAACAACATAAAAACAATTAAAGCTAAAGAGGAATGATGATTGTATTAGGATGTTAGGTAACTATCAGTATTAAAAAGTTTAACAAGCACAAATGACATTTTTGTATGTCAGGTTCTTTTTGCCATTTTTGTAATATATCAGTACAATAGTCACATGCTGTCAAATAGATAACAAACAAGTGTAAGTGGTCATACACACTGATGCACATTAGTTTTTCAGTTCCTAACAATCACATTCAACAAGAACATCAAGATAGCTGAAGAGCCTGACCCTACTTTTGCAAGCTGATTGATGCACACAGCTGCTAACTCAAGACAGCTCTGGGTGGATGCATGATCGTGCTGGTGGATCACTTTACAGGACGCATCCTTTGTTAGGAAAATGTGGACTAATTACAAGTGGAAACTGCTCACTCATGAGGTTAAATTACTCAGGAACCAACTAGATTATACTACTTGCTCCCAGACCTTGCATAAGAGTGTTTCCCCAAAGCAAAATCAGTAATTGTGAAATAGCTTCCTTCAAGCATTTACAGCTTATTTAAATGCAGATTATTCCCTTAGGGTTTATAAAATGTCTTCTATCTGCAGATTAGAATTTTAATGAAGAAATAAAATGGTATGCCAGAAATTTGCATGTATTTTAATCCTTGTTTCGTGTGTGGTTTTGTTTTGCTAACACTTTACTGTGGAATGAAATAACAGAGTAATTTTGGTTGTTATTAAAATACTGTATATAAACAAGAAAAGTCAGAATAAGGCATTCTCAATGCAAGCTTGAACAATGTACATTTTCATGCCCAGTGGAACTACCATTTCAATTTCTTCTCAGAAGTAGTGGAATGTTTTTTTGTGGTATTTTTTTTCTTTTTTTTGCATGTAAATCCCCAAATACTTTTTCAATTTTACAGATAAAAAACATTATTTCATACATCAGTTTTAAAAGCATTGGTTTGGTATTTCCTTCCATTTTTCTGCTGAAGGACTATGAACCTGGAAGGAAACAGTTCAAAGGAACTCACAACATAGATAAGACACCTACTTCCATAAAACCAAACAAAATAGCATTTTGTTTCAAATGCCACCTAGGAACACTAGATAGATGAAGTATACACATTATGGTAGGTAGTTAATAATCCCCATGTTTTCACCTGCCGATATTACTGCAAATTACACTGTTTCCATGACATGCCTAATGGAACAGTTTACTATTTTCATAAGCAGTCACATGCACTGAAGGTAGGATCATCAGGTGGGGCCTGTGACACCCCAAAGCAGAACCAGAGAGGCCAAGCTTGCTAATCTCTCTTGCTGGATGACAAGGTAGCTGGTGTATGAAATGACATCTCCGCTGACACGAGCGAGCGCCATCGATCTAAGGCATTTCTCCGGGAGCCGCCGCTGTCGCCTCCTGCGAGGGATTTTCCGTGTCCGCGGGCTGGCTGTTGTGGCCGGGCGCCGGGCTGGGGCCGGCCTTGTGGCCCTCATGGGCGCTGTGGCTGCTGGCGCTGCCGAGGCGTGTGGAGGCCACCACAGCTTTCACTGCAGCCTGGGAGAGAGGGGACCAAGCAAACATTCCTTAGGGAATGCGGCCCGTGGGCACGCGGCACTGCCCCGACAGCAGCAACTACATTCAGTCTTCCTGGGAATGTCAGCTTTGGATACCTGCCTGGGCCCGGGTGGATTTAGAAGGCCACCTGGCATACTGGGTTGAGGTTTAAAATTGCTGCTTTCACAAGGTTACAGGTTGGGTGACATGAACTTTTTTTTCAGCTATACCTGCTGGTTTTTTGTTTCTTTTGGGTTTTTTTTTTTTTTGTTTGTTTTGTTTTGTTTGGTTTTGGTTTTGGTTTTGGTTTTGGTTTTGTTTTAGAAATTACTTCAGGTGTCCTGCCCTGAAGCCTGATGGCAAAAAAGAAAGTCATCATCTTCTGTCATAATAATAAAAAACACCAGTACTACCACTGATTATTCCATGAAAATTTCACAAAGGAACACAATATTTTTCGCTATTGCACTGTTGTATATTCCAAGCACAATGTTGCAGAGCAGATGGGCACCTTCCTAAGTATAGGCATATGAAAATACACACTGGGAGGAGGATTTCATATCACATGTAATATCACAAAATGAAGACACATAAGAAGACAGGTATATTAGCCCTTGCCTTGAACAGTTTTATTGCCTGAAGAAAACCAGACATACAGAGGTGAGGAAAATAAATGCTAATTTCTGTGTGCGACAGCTCAAGCTATTTTTGACTTGGCAGCTTTTGCTTAGATCAAAGCGGGTCTGCAGGAAGAGATGAAGAATATAGCAAGTTTTGTGGATTCTTTGGAGAGGTAATCACACACACACACACACACACACACACACACACACACACACACACAGACACACGGAAAACACACACAAGAAAGAAACAAACAAAAAAGTCCCACAAAGAAATAAAAAGGAAAAAAATATTTTAATGAAAAGCAGATAACATAAACATTGTCAATAGAAAAGAATCAGCTACAACAGATTATGAAGAAATACTATAAGGCATAAACCAAAGAAATGGGCAAGAATTTTGAGAGAGTAGACCTCTTAAAGGAAAAATCACAGACATCCACATTGGTGGTGAGAGCACATTGGAAAACTGATCACAAACAGAACAAGCCACTTAGTGATACTATGATGTCTAAAGGCGCTTTCAATGTAATTTAGTGTCGCAAGCAGTGTTGGATGTTTATGAAACAAATTCAACACAGCCTATGAGAAACCAAGTCCTGACTGAGACCTTTAGAGTTACTCTTTAAAATTTGTCTTTACATAAAGAAAGTCTGCTGATGGACTTTTATGTTGGGAAAGAGAAAATAATTGCATATTATTCTTAATAACAAAACAAGAGCCAAAGCATGTACTCACTACTTTGATGTCTGCTTTTTATTTTTTTGACCAGGAGTTAGCTGTCAAAAAGTTTATTGTTTCTTTTACAGATATATTGTGGAAAATTATTAACTCTACAAGAACTTCTAACTTCAATCAATCCTCTTAATAATTGGAGATTTGGTAATTTAATCTTCAACAGAGAAGCTATGAAGAAGTAAACTTATAAAAAGTGATAGTTTGTAATCACAAAAGAATAAATTGATTTAGTGTAGGGGTCTAAATAAAATGAGCTTCAAAAATATCTCTGGTGTAAAAAATATAAAGAAAAACAAAATCAAAATGTCAATGTGAATTATATCTATAATCTCTGAGAACTTTGTAAATGACAAAACAAATTTCTTTGCCCTGTAGAAATTCTCTGCTACAGTTCTCTACTAAAAAGAAATAGCAAAGCCAAAGTTAAGGCTCAGTTTTTTTGTGAATGGATTTTTCTATGGAATTTACTAAAGCTCTCAGTTAAGTTGCTTCTACTCTAATTCCCCAGGGCTACAAGGGCAGCTTCACTGTAGCTGTTACTAACAATTCCTGTGCTGAGGTATCCCTGGAATTATCTCCTGATCAGATGAAAATCTTTAAAAACTAAATAACGTATTAGGAGAAAAGAAAGTTTCCTGATACTATGTCAGTCAGGTGCTCAATTGCCTGCTATTTGCACCTAAAGACATTTCCCTGCTTCTTCCCATGGCAGATATGTGGACTGGATGGTAAAGGAGCATCCTGGGGATATTTATGGACCTACACATCTGAAATGCTGACTCAAGTTCATACAGAAGGATGGCTTAAACCTCCTGCTTTGTATTGACAGGTACAGGTGGGTTAGGGGTCAAAATATTCTTTAATAGACTAACTTTCTTCTAGATTGATGGATTATTATTAAAAAATTACTCAGTATGCTGTTCTTTCTGGTCAGTATTCTAAGGATGCGCCAGCAATACAGGACAGATGGATGGACAAAAGCAAGAAAGGAAGAAGGGAAGAAAAGATGGAAAGTAAGGACTTTGTGAAAGGTGTGTACATCCTCAGTGGTTCTATCTGTGTAGATAGAGTTTTCAATCAACTTCACCAATTTTTTATTTGTTTTGGCTTTGGTCATTGACTGAATCAACTTCAAACTTCTTCAATCTTCATCAGACATCTTAAATGAAAAGCTTCCATAACACCATGGAATATTGTCCTCAAAAATGTGCAAGGTTTCTGCAAGGCTAATAATTTAATTGCATGCTTTCATAGCCAGAACAGAGACTATGAGCAGAGACTTGCCTTAAGTTTACGCCGGGCATTGAATTCTTGAAGTTTCTTTTGTGCGTTGTCCATGTGTGCAAAGTTTATTGCCTTCCCTGTGACCCACGGGTGCTGCAAAGCCTGTAGAGTGGTGAGGCGTTTCTTGGGGTCTAAAACAATCAACTTTTTAACCTGCATCACAAGCAAGAAATACAAAAGACTGTCAACCTTATTCTTCATTCAAATTTACCTAGTGTTGCATTTGGGGCCTCTGGCCTTGGTTTGGAGAGCATCTTAGGTGAGACATTCTAAGAAACCAACAAGAGTTTTCATTTGTGTCTTTGCAAGTATTTTGCTTCTGGCATTTCTTGGTCCTCCATAAATAACATCTGATTAAGACAGCCACTAAGGGGGAAGAAAGAAGAGAAAGTACCAACTGGTTACCAACATATTAAGGGTATGTACCAATGCAGCTGACCTGTATCTATCATAGGCTCTTTCATGTCTGACTTATCACAAAAACCCTAAGTGGTTCTCAAAGTCTCTAAGCAGTCTCTCTCTCTACTTCAGGATTTGGACAAGCCTTACACTGGATTAGAAGGTTTAAATTATGCACATGCAGCTCCTGCAGGCTTGTACCACGCAGTCCCTGTCATATACATCACAAAGGAAATTTTTCTTTCAGTCACTGAAAGACCTCTTGTACATATTAAAAAAAGCATTGTACAAGTGTTTCTGTCTTAACCCACTCTGGAACTAATGCTGTTTACACCATTCCTTCTATCACCACAGCCAGAAAACCTGGACTTCTACAAACATGACACTAGGATATTTTTGGGAAAAGGCACTGCAAACATACCCTTAGGACAGGAGATGGTCCTGCTGGATACAAAGTGTGTCCAGTCAACTGACATTCCATGAGTTTTATTGTATCTCCGGACAAGTGGAGTTTTAAAAAAAGAAGAAAGGTGAGGATGGAGTAACAAAGTACACAGATGGCACTCTGCAGAGCCACACTTACCCAGCTCTCCTGACTGCAGATCCTCTTGGAGCAGTGCAAGTGATGGCACAGGTCTCCACTCCAAGGGTGAGGGAAAACTTGCTTTGGGTTCCCTGAAATCTCCCTACAAATACCTTTAAAGTTGCTGCCCTGAAGTGCATGCAGGAGAACAGGCATTGTGGTGAATATTGGTTGTGTCTCCAAGGAACTCTTTGAGTTAAAGAAATCCCTTCAACTGAACACTGAGCTGCCCACAGCATGGGTTTTGAGAGTCATGGTCATCATTGTTATCTACAATTTCCTATGCAATGTTCAAAAGCTTTACCTGCAGACTGCTGTTTATCTGGCATTAAATGATATTTTTTTGGCCTTAGAAAAACTTCACATCTCATAAAACACCAAAAAAGTACTTTGAACTTCTTCAGTCCTTCCATTTGAAATATCCTGAACTACTTCACTAACACCAATGATGTAGTATTTTGTGACAGAGTTTGTATAAGTGTATATGGAACAGAGCACTTGGGTTTTCAGTGCTTATGAAATAACTGAATTATGCAAGTTATTATTGACAAAAGTCAGACTCAAGCATACCTATCTTTGCAGATCAGTGTCTCCTGGATCCAAATTACTTTATCCAGTAATAAAAGAATAGAGTGCAGAGAGCATGCCAGCCCTTGCATTTTGCTAATGGAGCATATTTAAAAGTAGTCAGTCTTTCCTCACCTACCAAAAAAAAAAACTATAACGGACAGAAAAAATATGTCAGAAAAAGCAGTGGGAGGAAAGTTTCATTCCCTTTTATATTCTTCCCCAAAATGCAGGCTTGAAAACTGCACAAAAAGAAGGGCTTGTTTCTACATTCCCTGAAGGTGTTTGCCCGGAAAAGATGAATGGTGAAAGACTTCAGAGCTGGAAGGAAAGGCAGGCATACACGAACACTGTGACAGCTGCCAACAATCTATGGCTTGCTTCACAGAAGGACCTGAATATCCATGTTCTGAGTGCAAATTACAGCACTGGACTAACAGGGGATATTAACAGCACCATAATGTAGCAAAGACAAGAGGAAACAATTATGAACAATTAATTAACCAATTATTCTGCCCCCACCCCAAAATGGCCTCTTTCTCAGTGGCAGAAATACTAAATACTCCAGTCTCATTTTTGCTTTACTTACTAAATCCTTGGCATTCAGAGACACGTCATCCCACCAGGGGGACACAAAGTCATATTCACAGCTCAGGATTCTCTTAAACATATACTGATCTCCCCTTTCATCATAAAATGGTTCAAAGCCACAAAGTCTGAAAGGATAAAAAAGAAATTCATTAATCAAAGTTTAATTAGTCTTGGGTTGTTATAAACCCAAGTTCATGGTAGTATTTTTCCCTACTTTGTGTCCTGTAGATCACTTTGGGAAACCATTCCTGGATGCACTCATGAACTCCTAATTCTACATAACAGAGAGAAATGTGGTCATAAGTATTCTTAAACACTGGGAAAGGTTTTTCTAACTGTAATTTTTCTATTTTCATATGTTGGAACTATTAATATAGGATCATAGAGCATTTATCAGAATCCCTGTAACTCTTGCCAGCGGAAGAGGAATTAGCTGAGGAAACCCATCTTACACATGAAGTTAAAGCTTTTATATATCCAGTTAGGAATGATTTTTAGACATGTTCATCCCTGTACTTTTTTCCATCCTATCAGCCACAATATGTAAAAACCTTTGTTAAGTTTTCATGATTAGGCCTCATCTTTACTTAGGTAACCTACATACAATCTAGAAGTCTTGTGATCTCACTAATGACTGCATTTATAAATATATTGAATAATACAGATCCCAGCAGAGATCCACACCGCTGGCCTCAGGGAAAGCAGACTCATAGATGTGGTTTCCATTTGTATAATGTCCTTTTTTTATCGCTTCACTGCACTTTAATCACGCCTGCACACATAATCAGATTTTTTAAAGTGAATTTCCTATTCAGCCAGTATGAGCTTGACAGAGAAAGGCTATCTCCTCCTCTGCTTCCAGAAAATGCAACAAGCAGTAAAATGATGAGAGGAAAACAACAACAGATCACAATGATCAAGACAGCAACAAATCTAGGAAAGCCTTACATTTTAACTTGTTTTTGTATTTTTAAACACAATGTGCTTACTGTTCTGAAAAAGGAGGCTGAGATTCAAGGAAGAAATGTGGTTTTGGGAGTGGTGCATAACCGTGGGTGGAACAGCTGCATCAAATTCCACTGCTGAAGAGGAGAAACACCTCATTGCAAGTACATTCTGGGCACATTATTTTTCCAAGTCTGGCAGAGGTGCATTAAAACACAAGGATCTAGCCTCAAAACCTTGTGCTTCAGTAGGTGGTGGGCAGGCAGAGCCCCTCTGCTGCTCCTGTTTGCTGTCTCTCCCATCACCATTTCTGGGTTGGCAGCAGGTCCCTGCTGTCCCATGGAATACCCCTGAGCAGCTCCCCTCACTGGCTCAGGCCAAACTGCCTTTTGGATCTGGCTAACCTATGACAGTAAGAACCTGCTAAAGCCTTGCTGTGACTGTGCTGGAAGCCTCCTAAGTGAGTTTTATGTTTTCACTGTAACTCACTATTATCACCTATTGCTTTCCTACCAACAATTTCAATAGATATACTTCTACTTAAAAATCCACTTCAGCAGAGAGTATTTTTTTTTTTTTTGCTACATGCCAAAATAGATAAGTAAATCTAGAGGTGTGGTTTCAAATTAGATCAATTGAATCAGTGCAAAACCTAGTGTGGCTGCTCTTGATTTTATTTTATTTTGAAATAACATTTTATTATTCTGATTCACTTTAATTCAGGTACCAGTAAATAAAGGAAAAGTCAATGTAAGCAGCTTAAAAAACTACTAAAAAAGACCAGATTGGGTCTTGTGTCCTTTTAAGTAAGTTAGTGAAATAGCATCCTTAATTAAATCCATGCAATTTTAACTATAGGCAAAGAGTTTGTATTTTTTGACCACTGTCTGCATCTCAAACACGCAGAAGGATTTCTACCTGCTTTAGGAATAGAAAAAGGACTGCTCCTCTTGACTTTTAGAACTATACATGTGGCTTCCCTTAAATTATGGTAGTTACCATCAATAGATCTTAATATAATTTGCCTCAGGAAAAATTGTTCTGTCAAAATATGTGTCGGTTTTTTTTAATCAAATGTAAGTCCACTTTGATTAATGGCAAGATACAGTTTTATGCAGATCCTCTGTAACATGGTTTTTAACTCTTACATCCACTTCATTTTAGGGGGACATACAGGAATGGTGGGGATTTTTTTGTCTCTGTGTAAGTGGGTTTCCTTTACTGAGCTATGAGATGGAGACATGAAACATTGTCCTCTGGGCTCCAGGATTAATGACTTAGTAATTTTACATGTATCTTTCTGGTCTCAGTTTCTAATCCATCAGACATATTGATCCACAAAGCTTTGTACACAATAAAAGAGTTTTAAATGTGGAGTACTGTTAAAGCTAAATGGAAGAGACAGCCAGGCGGATTTTTGCATCTTGTTCCTGTAGATCAAATTGGATTTTGAGGTGGGAGTAGGACGGGATTAGAAGGAGGAAAAATGGAAGAGTATCTGTAGTCATGGAAGAGTATCTGTAGTCCATCCAGGGCAGGAACCCACACACTTACATTTACACTCACACACTTGTAGAGGATTAGTGTGGCTTGGGAGCATCCCCTGAAGAGCTGGAAGGTTTTGAGAAGATGCATATAGAAAGTGCCAGATATTTAGGTAGGAACTGTTTGGAGTTTGTTGGAGCTTGCTTACACTTGAAAATAAGTTCTGCTTAAGAAAGGCTCTTAGTTTTGAGCGCAATAACTTCATTAGGCCTTGAGTAACTAGGAAAGGCCATAACTTAATCTAGGTGGCTTTGTAAAGGGACAACAAAAGTCACCTCTCCAGTCTTAGGGACCACCTTGCTGGCAAGTTTCGTATCTCTCTGTCATGAGTGGAAATCTTAGAAGTGACAAGAAATGAGGACCTGGCAGGCAATATCTGAGATGTGATCTTCAACACAAAGTCTGAATCTTAAACCAGACCATGACACAAAGATACATGCATTTAAAAGGAGCAGATAACAAGATGGGAAATAGGAATATTGTAGCCTATTATTTACAGGTACCAAAAAGGGGACCTTTGAATCTTTTCTTCTGCACATAAACCTTTGAGGTTTATGTGCAGAAGAAAAGATGAATGTTTTCTGGCATTACCATCAGCATGTATGTATATTCTTACATGGACTTTTATTATAAACACTAGAGAATATAATTTTTTCTTTGCAAAAGATAAAAATAACTATGTTATTCCACACTGTACTTGCTGGACATAGCAAGTAGTAGGGGAGGGATAATGGCCCACATGTATAAAATCCTCCATATCTTTAAGTTACATGTATAAAATGTAATTTTCTTCCCACAAAAGGCATCCCAGAAATATTGTATATTACTACACAAGGCGTCTAAATATTGTCATTGCCAAGGGTCTAAATTAAGTCTCATAATTATTCTTCCATAAAGAAGGGAGTCAATACATCATATGCAATTTTCCTTCTCAATAATGTTCCTTTCAAAGATTCAATCAATACAATAAAGTAATTGTAATTCTTACCAATTGAATCATGACTAACCACAATAAGACTTAGACACAAATGCCTACTTAAACACAAGTGTTTGGAACTTTTGTTCTGTACTCATTCACATTAGTAGCATGATTCTGCACAGGTCTTGCTGCTGTTCAGGAAGAAGTGTTATAGTTATCAAATATTTAGACTGACTGTTTTGCCATGTTCCTCTAGGATTTAACTTACTTCAGTAAGGTTAGGAATATAATAAGTTCAGGATCTTGTCTTTTCCAACACCACAGCTCATATTGTAATGATATCCTGTGGGTGCTAAAAAGTGAACTTCTCTTTGTCAACATTTGCACTTACAGGATGTAGGTGATAATCCCCAGGGACCACATGTCCACCTCAGGGCCATAGGCACATCCCCGTAGTATCTCTGGTGCTGCAGAGGACAAAACACTTGTCAGTAACACAACAGTTGAGTGAAGAAATAATAGCTACAAAATCAATCGAAGTCCATGCACAGTTGTGTCTTTTATAAAAAATTAGGACTGCCCATTTAAGCCCTTAATTAGACAAATGATTCCCTTCATGGAATACAAAACAAGAGAAGTCATGTCCAAGCAGAGCCAGAATGAAATGAGAAGTGTACTTTGGTTTCAAATTGTATTTTATGTTTGTGGAAGGAACCACAGAAAGCTACAGCAGTGCTGGAGCTGCAATGTGACCAATAAGGTGGTGCTTTAACTTCAGTATTTTACTTAATGTTTTTATAAATACATCAACAACAAAAATGGGGCCAGTGAAAATCTCCATCTTTGATTGGATGCAGAGGCAAACACTGGAACCAAGGATGAGGAAAAGGCTCAGATGCCTTCTTTGCCTCAGACCTCAACAGTAAGGCCTGATTATCCTCAGGGAACCAGTCCCAGCTGGCAGACAGGGACAGAGAGCAGAACAGACCCTGTGCAGTCCAGGAGGAGGGAGGCAGTGACCTGCTGAGCCACTGAGACATTCACAAGTCCATGGAACCAGGTGGGATTCATCCAAGGGTGCTGAGGGAGCTGGAGAGGGAGCTTGCCAAGCTGCTCTGCCTCACTGATCATCAATCCTATCTACCTGGGAAGGTCCCAGATGATTTGGAGGTTGGCTAATGTGATGTCCATCCACAAGAAGGGCAGGAAAATGGATGCAGGGAAGTACAGGCCTGTGAGCCAGACCGTGGTGCCAGGGAAGATGATGGAGAAGATCATTTTGGATGCAATCACATGGCAAATACAGTGCAGGGGATCAGGCACAGCCAGCAGGGGTTTGGGAATGGCACATCCTGACCAACCTGATCGCCTTTCATGAGCAGGTGACCTGCCCAGTGCTGGGACCAGTCCTGTTTTGCATCTTTATCCTGGTCTGGATGAGGGGATCGAGGGTATCCTCAGTCAGTTTACAAAGGACACCAAGTCAGGTGGGGACTTGGAAAGCTATACAGAGGGATGTGGAAGGTTGGATCCATGAGACAAGGCCAGGGGCATGAGTTTCAATGAGACTGAATGTCAGCCCTGCCTTGGGACACAATAACCTCCTTCAGTGCTACAGGCTGGGGGCAGAGTGGCTGGAAAACTGCTCAGCAGGAAAGGACCTGGGTGTGCTGGTTGACAGTGGCTGAACACGAGCCAGCTGTGCCCAGGTGGCCAAGAAGGCAGAGGGCATCCTGGCCTGTGTCAGCAACAGTGGGGCAGTAACCATCCCCCTTGTACTGGGCACCAGTGAGGTCACACATCAAATGTTGTGTCCAATTTGGGGCCCCTTACAACCAGGAGGGCCTTGAGGGGCTGGATCCTGTCCAGAGAAGTGCAAAGAAATTGGTGAAGGTATAGAGAAAAAATCCAAAGAAGAGCAGCTGAAGGAAGTGTGAGTGTTCAGCCTGGAGAAGAGGAGACTCAAGGAGTCTCTGCAACCACTTGGGTGGAGGTTGTAGTGGGGTGAGAGTTGGCTTCCACTCCCATGTAACCATGATAGGTCAAGAGAAAATGGCTCAAGCTTCACTAGGGCAAGTTCAGGTTGGACATTAAGCAGGATTTTCTCACAGAAAGGGTGGTTAAGCATTGAAAGAGGCTGCCAAGGGAGATGGTAGAGTCATCATCCCTGGATATGTTCAAGAAAAAACTGGACATGGCCCTTAGTGAGCATGGTGCTATGCAGTCGAAGTTTGGACTTAAGTCTTGGAAGCCTTTCCAACCTTAATGGTTCTATGAGACTATTTACTTGGCACTTGATTTAGGCTTTATTTTTGATATTCTGTTTTAACTGGAAGGAAAGACAGACCATTTCAGGCAGTTGGTTCTGCTGCTGTGAGGGGCAGATGGAAAGGCCAGGCAGTTTTGGGGGATTCCAGCTCTGCAGCAGTAAAGAGGAGTCAATGTCTGCCTAAGCAGCTTGACAGGCACAGCTTGAGGACCCTGGTCGCCCTGGATCTGTGAGGCACATGGGATGACTGCCACATTTCTGGAGCACAGCGGGCTGGCTGTACCTACGAACATCAATGCAATCTCTTCCCTTCCCACACTACACTTGCACAGCCATGAACAGAAGGGTTTTTAGTATTTTTTAAGATTTCCAGAAGTTTGCTTTTGGTGAATGGATTTGTCTGACACATTTGCGTTAGTTTAGATGTTGCCTGTAACAGACTGATCATGAATCACTGCTTTGCACTGGCTTGATTTTTTGTGTTACTCTCAGAAATCACTTATGCTCTTCTTGTTAAGTTCACTGAAGGTACAGCATTGCAGCAAACTAAGTTCTCTGTGATCATCTTCTTGCCTTCAGTCCTCTGCATCAATCTGTACATCCCAAGGACAATAGATTGTCAAGTCTTGATGCCAAAGTGTTCAGAATCCAGTATGTGTTTTTGTTGCTGTGTCCTTTCTGGAGAAGCTGCTGTTAGATGGGTGGGCAGGATGTGGGAGCTGGCAGCCCGGAACCATCAATTATTCATAGTTTAATTTGGCATTTAAACAGTATTTCTGCTGGGTTCCCTCCAATTCTGGAAAGTAATGCTTGAATGTTTTCCGGTCACCAGGACTTCTGCACAGTTAGTTAACTTGAATTGTAAATCAAGGATTGCTATAGGCACATAACTACAGGCATAGAGCTCTTTTCTTCCCTTCCCTGCAGAAATATTCAGCCTCAATCCTTCCTACCCAGTCGACACAACTCTAGAGCTCTTCTACAGGAATAAGCCTTATCCTGTTTTTACAGTATACAAAGATAGGCATAAAAGCACTAACCACTAACTATGGATGTGTGGCATTGGTACTATAATTTCACAAGAGAAGACAACCAGAACATTAACAGCTAATATGTGAAAACATTTTATGAAACTAACTGGACTGGAGTTAGGTGCTGCTCTGAAGCAGACTTGGCCCATGTGTGTGCTTTGCAGGCAATGTCATACAAGGTAATGGACAGTGACAATGTCACCTGAATTGCGTTATCAGCTGCTCTACGAGGTAACAGAGTGATCTCACATCTTCTGCAGTGTCCTCTTGCCTTTGAATCTACAGTCATAAAAGCAAATATAAGTAACAAAACAACATACCACAGTACCCTGGAGTTCCACAAACTGTCTTCATGGTCACATGATCTTCCACAATCTTGGAAAGTCCAAAGTCAGCTGTTAAGATGGTTTGGGAATATTAATGTTCTTACTCCCTGTAATAGTGTGGGGTTTTATGTTGTATATGCAATTAAACAAACATTTATACATTAAATGAATGGTATTGACATTTCCATAGGTAAGCATTGATTTAATGAATCTACTCATGCTGCAATCCAGAGGCAAAATTTCCTGTACAAATGAGTATTCCTGGCTCTTGCTTGACAGAAATGTAGCTTGTATTTTATTCTGAAAACTACACAAAGCCAGTGCAGTAGGAGGCCCAAGGGCATACATGCAGAGATTCAAAAATATATTCTAGGTATATATTCAGTTTCCACTCTGTGTGTAATCCAATAAAATTATCAGAACTATTTTGGGTTGCTTTTTTAGTCAAGGGTCAAAGTGTGCAGTCTCTGCAAGACAAAATCTCAACAGTATTTTGATAGAAGGCTTTTAGAGGCATAAAGATGGTGACAGAAGAAGTATTGATCATCCTTTCTCCAAAGTTCCACCCTGAATTATCATTCACAGAGTAAGGGCCTTTGTGACAATACACACTGTACTTGCATGACTTCATAAAAGTAACAAAAATTGAAGTGTTCACAACACTTTTTTCACCAAAAATAAACTAAGCTTATTCAAATTGACTTATTCTTAGATAATGAAAATCAGCTTTGTCTTAAAAGTGCAAAATAAAGGACTTGATTTTGTTTTATTAGACTGAATATAAAAGTGAATGTTCTAACTCCAACTCAAGATCAGGATAAAAATAGGTCACTTTTTCCTAAATGGCTATCCTTTTTGCATTATAATTTATCTAATTAGAAATACAGTTTACTTTTATAAACACAGCCACTCATTGTAAATTGAATTTCAATTTAAACAGGGCAATAACCTTATAAAAAAGATGAAGAATCATGGCATTTAGGAAATGTTTCAAAAGCCCTACACACTCTGGATGGTGTTGCATTAAATTATCAAGTTTAGAGCTTTTCCAGGAAAGATTGGAAGTAGGATAAGATATAAAGTACCATCACCCTGAGAACCAAGACGTTCCTAGAAATTGATACAAAATTGCTTGAGGCCACTTCATGGAAATTTGGATCCAGAATACCATTATGATCACCAGCCTGATGTACATGGAAACACTCCCAAGGGAGCACCAGGTAGTATTTTCAAACTCAGAAGGGTTGCACAGATGATCCTTGTTGCTCAAGCAAAAAACTAGGCATGCCCAACATTTTTGGAGGTCATACCCTTTGGAAGTGTCTGCCATCTACAGCAGAATTGGCACAATAGATTCCTGATCAGGAGAGCCTTGCTCCTCCTTGCCCCCTCTTTGGGGCTGACCATACTTCAGAGAGTTTCCCTGTGCTTTTTGCAAAGATCTCTGCATGTCCCTCAAACCTGCCCTCAAAACAGAAGCCAGCCTTGCTCAGTTTGCCTTCTGCCACTTATCTGCACATTTTTATTTTCACGCCAGTGTATCTTTCCTCTTAAGGTACTAGTTTAAAGAAAAAAAGGGGCATAGAAGTGGTGCACAGACGTTTATGCTGTTCTTATGATTCTTCTTGTTCCCACTGCTTTAATCTCTGCTATGTTCCACACAATTTTGACAATGAATTCTCTAAGCAAGCATCTAGTTTTGCATTGGTTTTGAAACCATCATTAACAGCTGTGCTGCTGAAGTAACATGCTGTTCATTAAGCACTGGCTTCAAATAGGGTGATCATGAGGTGCACATACTCCAAACATCAGTTAGCACATACTACTGATGCAAAGGCATCAGGGAAGCAGACATTTAATGCTGCTCACCAATTTTTAATGGTGCATCTGGTGCTGGTGTTGCATAGAGTAGATTTTCTGGCTTCAGGTCTCGATGCACGATCCCATTTGCATGCAGATACTAAGAAAGAGAAAGTCAAAGCACGTAAGTGAGAATGGTCAAGCATGAGTTGACATCTTTCTAATTCTCTATAGCAGTAGATTAATAGTTTCTCTGTGTGTGAAACAGAGTTACTTCACTAATTTTCAGCAGCTCTTTTCTCTGCAAATTTGCTCAGCATAGGATCCTTGGATTCATGCTGTAATCTGTAATGAATAGGAAAATAAAATTTGAGAAGGCAAAGATAACATCATGTTCATTTGGGAACAAAAACATCTCAGAAAGTATCCTTGAATTTTAATACAGCAGTAGCTCCTAAGAAGCAATATGATAGATGATGAGATGCCAAAGTCTGGCTCAGAGGAAGGTAGTTTCTGCACATTATAACATTCTCAGAGATAGGAAAATCGCCATGTAACTATTAAACAATTAAATACACGTATTTGAGTAGAAAGGATGCAGTAGTTGTCCTGGGTCAACTACAATGCTTAGGGTCCCTTGGTGCAGATTTTCTACAAGTTTTAAAACCACTCAACGGGAAAGTTCCAAAAATCCATCTGTCTTGCCAAAGGACATGCAAATCCACTCACTATTGAATTCCTGCCATGCACTAATGGAAAGAAAAATTTCTAGAACATATGGCTTCCACTTATACTGCTATGGACAGAAATAGAAAAAATATAATATACAATATACTGATAGACAAAATGGATAAACTAGTGAGAGAAAATCTGTACTGCTTGTTGATAAAATATTCACACAAAACTCTGAAGTCTTAGAAGAGAATTGCTGAAAGGTAGAATCACATTATCTTATTCAAAAGTCTCCTGTTATACATTTTAGTAGTACCTCTCTCAGCTGTGTTTTCACTACCAAAAAACCCTAGTCTCTGTGTATATTTATCCAGGAAATGACAAATGGTTGAATATTCACCTAGACAATACAGCTATAGTAATGTAGTCTTGAGTTAGCATCTGAGCTGAATTCTTGACTGTGTATCTCCTATAAATTGCCAGTGATTAAACAACATTAAGAAGGAATACATTGCTCTGTCCTTTGGCATTGTTTTAGTGACACTGTGTGTTTTTCACAAGCGTTTTTTCTCACAGTGCAATAAGTGTTCTTTATTGACTTTCTCTGCAATCCTAAAGCCATAGGATTTGTCATGATGTGGCTTTTAGAGATCAGCCAAAGACTCTCACCTTACTTCACAGAGAAATTTAAGTGTTTGTTCCATCTGTTTTCCACAGTGAGCTAACTAATCAATTATCCAAGGTAAAAACAACCAACAACATATGGAAACTGATGGATAGTACACTGCTACATCATGTAATGCAGCCACATCTGCATGCCTGTAAACAATCATGTCCACCCTCCATAAAAATATATCTTCATCATGCCAGACATAACTGTAGCAAAGGTGCTCCCACAGCAGAGCAGTGATGTGTTTGACATGCAGAGGTGACACCAAAAGCCATCAGACTGGAGTGGACAGAAAAAGATGTCTGAACTGATCTGTGTTCATGTGCTGAAAATCAGTTTAGCTACCTCTAAGGAGTGAGAAGGATCAAACCTTTCATGATCTGATGGAAAACAGACACTGCCAATTCATCTGCACAGAAAGTCCTTGACCAAATTTGTGCAGAGGAATGTTCCAGCCAAGTTTGCAGTCTTTTTGCAGGTCCTTTTTACCACGTGCACATAATCCTAAAAACATTTTATGCTGTGAGGCTGAAAACATAGAAATTTTCTTTTCTTTCCAGAAACACATTTTTGTGGGAGGGAATTTTGGGAAAAACTTTAGGAGAAGCTGTTCAACTTTTCCTCCCTTTTAAGTCATAAAATGGTTTGTGGGGCTCCTTCTCAGACACAGAACCATAACTGAGAACATCTGCTAACCACTCCTGTGCCTGATGACTGACTGACTTTTTAACTAATTGAACTTGGAGACTTGGAGTGTAAACTGTTTTTTTTTTTTTGTTACAAACTTACAAAACCCCAAGCAGGAAATTTCTTTCCCCTGTCCAAACCACCATTTGCATAAAACTTACACATAGGGCCCAACAAATGAAAATTCCTCAATAATTTAACCCATGCCTTTCAAAGATTGTCACTACAGTAATCTGTGCTCTCTCTCTCATGTGCCCTCATCACAACACCTGCACCTATTCCCTCTTCACCATACCTCCCCTATATTCCCAGCATCTAATCCAGAATTCCTGCCCAGACGTAGTAACTCCTCTGTCATCTCTCTGCAGCCCACATAAATCCTGCCATTGTTACACCCTAAAATCAGTCCTTGCAGCTCTTTCCTCTCTCATCCTTTGTTTCTCTGCTTGACTTCATACTTGGACTGGGACAAGACGTGTATGGCCAGGGACGCCTCATGCTGCCAGGTCCTGGCTTTAACAGCTACTGTTGTCAGCTTGTATTTTCATAATACATCAAATTTTTTGGAGTATTGCCAATAGGGTCAACTTTGTTGTGAACTAGCAGACAGAAGGACAACATGGATAAAAACCCCAAAACCAACCCAACAAAAAACCCCCAGTGGTTTTATGGACATGGATGCCCCATTCTTTATGGAAGTATTATTTAGGCTTGTGGATCCCTAGGTCTCTGAGGGGATAGATAGCTGGTTGTACTTCTGTACAAGGTGTCTGCCTCCAAACAGCCTTGCTAGTAATGGTTTCTAGCAGATGCAGTGACCTCCTGTCCTCCAGCCTGGGCCACCTGTCACTCACTGAGAGCATTTCCGGCTCCACAACCCTCTTGCAACACTGTCCCTTCTCAGCACTGCTCCCTTAGTTGGTAGATACCCTGGGACTGACCTATTTCCAAATTTTCATCAGTCCCATTCTCCCTGTGTAGTGTTAGAGCTCCAGGTAGTATTGAAGGAATAGTAATTGGTCTTGTAGAAATATGAACAGTATGAGCTAAAGGATCTTGGTTTAGAAACAGATTTAGTTAAATTAGCATAATCCACTTTGTATAACACTTATCTCAATTTATATGTGCTTTATTTTGATTGCTCTCGCTTTATTTCTCATATACTGATTTTAATGAAAGTTATGTTCCTTTGCATAACTTCAAAGACTTTCCTAGTTTGTAGTATAGAGTTGGGCATTGTGCATTTCCACTGTAAGACAGGTGCTCTACTAATTATATGTTATGTCTCTTAATGACTAAGTTATATGATCAAATGAGAGGATCTGGGCCCAGGTATCATGCAAGAACTCACTTTACAAACCTAGGCATTACTGATTTACATCACTTTTCCCACATAAAATATATGGATAAGATTTGGAAAATAGTTTATATCTGTGGCTTGATGTAGAGTTTGCAAATGTATAGCACTGCAGAACACTTTAACAGGGCATGCACATTGAAATGTGATCATGATGCGGTACTCTCACTGTAGCTAAAATATTCAGTTTTCACTTTCTTCAGATTTTCAATAGAGAATGCCAGCCAATAAAAAATCACAAAGACTTCTCAGGTAATCTGGGAGAAAAGTTTTATAACAAAATTTAGTAGCACAGTCTTATTACTCTTTGATAACTTTGAGGTCAGACTCATCATGACACTAATGTTGTACTGAGTTTGATATACAGGTGCTTCTCCACAGGACCTGCTTAAAAATGAAGACAGCCTTCATCTCAGCCTTTACTCCTGGGGTACACAACAGGAATTCATGACTGAGCAACTTCCATGACTCTAACTATGACTGCAACAGAAAGACTTTTTTTTCTTTTTTTTTTCTTTCCCTCTAAGCTTTTTTTCCAAAAAGCTCTCACTCTGATGCATGAAAGTTTCTTTTGGTCTTTGTTTTGTTGTTTAATAATTCAGGCATCTATCTAACTTGAAAGATTTTATGACAAAAGGACAAATGTAAACTGCTTAACACTCTGGCCCTATCCCTTAATTTTATTTATGGCACCCATTACACAGAACTGTAGAAAAGTAGGGCTGTAATGAACCTGAATGATCTATTCCTCTCTATGCTCCTTGGCAGCATCAATTACACCTACAACAGTTGTTTGTTCAATTTATTCCTGCAGGCCTCTGCTATTAGAGACTTTAGAATTTCCCCAAGCAATTTATTGCAGGGCTGTGCTTTTCTGACTGTTACAAAGTACTTCTCTGCAACTCACCTGAATTTTGACTAGAGCAGATGAAGCCCATTGCTTTGTTTCCTATGTATGGAAGAGGCAGAAAGTAGATTATGTCCTTGTTTTGCAAGAGCCTTTTGAATGCTTGTTATCATGTACGCAATTATTCTTCTCTCTCAGATTGCACGACATTTGTTTGGTCAGTCTTTTCTAGACTTGTGGTAGATTCTTGTTTTCTCCTACAGGAAAGTGTCAACTTGCACTAATGTGTTGAAAATGCAAAAATGCATTCCAGTAGTTGTGGCCTGACAAATTTTGTAAAATGTATTAATAAATGTATTTGTCATTAATTTCCAACATATGCCACTCCTGTCTGCCTGTTGATCCAGTGTAACCTTCAAGCCCTTTCTCTTTTTTTCCACTGCCTTGACTGAACAAAAAGGGCACTGAATTTTAGCAATATTATTTTATTCCTAATCCTACTCTGCAACATATTTACAGCTTTCTCCAATTTTATGGTGTATAGAATTTTTTTAAGTGGATCTTCTATTCTATCATATGAGGTTAGCAACAAAAAACACTAGAAAAGCAGAGCAGGCAAGGCTTCTCCTGAACTTCCACTTTTGCTCTTCTGATACACATTCTCTCAGTAGAGACAACCAGTCTCCAACCAGCTTAAAGCCACATAACCTTGATAATATTTTAATAATTTATTGTAAAACTGTCAGATGAGTCAAGTACTGAAAGCTTCATTTATGTCAGGATTGATTTGGCATGGCTTGATCTGAACAAAATCCTGCCTTCCTGGTGTCCTCCATTCCTTGTTATTCCCCAGGTGCCCCATATTTTTTTCTTCATTATTTACTTCAAATTTCTGGGGGGAGTGAAGTTAATTCCTTCCTTCTTCCTCTGGAAGTGAGTACTGAATATATCTGCTTCACTGCCCAGCTGATACTGGATGTGAGTGTTATCTATTACATCTATTTTAGGCTTAAAAATCTTGCTCTTTAAAGATTGTACCATGCAGGTCACTGGGTGCAAAGAATTTAAAAAAATATCTAAATTATTTGAATACATTCTGAAGCTAATTTTTATTAATTTTTCTTATTGTAGGCTCATCCTTTACAGCTTATTCACTGCTATTAAATGTGCTAGACATCTGAGTATAGCTCAACACTTATGGAAACTAGCAGGAAAAAAAAAGACAGAAACAGTGCTTCCCTCTAGACATCTTTCAATAGGTGTCCTTCACCTGTAGCACTTATGGGGAGGATCGAACTCACTACCCCTCTTGCCTCATTCTAGATTCTTTCTCATTTTCTGCCTTGGCCTTCCTGGCTTCAGCCTTTGAATTCCTGCTGTTATTCAAAGCCAGGCATGAAGACCCTGACCTGTTCTCTGCTTCCACCTGTGTCAGTGTTTAACTCCAGGATGGGCTCTTTCTGAGCAGTGACCTTCATTCGAGGACTGATGATGGCAGATTTCTGTGTGCATTAGCAGTGGGGAGAAGTCTGTTGTCTGATGTGGCTGGTGCAGTGATTTCATTACAGCAATTTCTGTCCAGGATGCTGATAATGTGACAGCCATGATCATGAATACCAGATTCACTCATGTTTTCAAAAGGAAAATTTCCACCAGTTTCACTGCTGGATAGAATATATTTAGGACTCGCATGTTGACTTTATTACAAAACCAGGACAGTAAGGTTTTAAACCAAAGCCAGCGTTGGACATTTTCTGCTATAAATGCAGTCATTACATGCATAAGGAACTGAAATCAGGGACTTTTTTTGCTCTCTTTTCAGGAATGTCTAGACTTATAATTAAGCTCTTTCTGTGGCCCTCACAAAAGCTGCACAGAAGAGTGTCATTGCATAATGAAAGCTACTGCACAGTAATTTGGTTTGATTACAGCCATATACTGCTTGAATAAGGCTTGGTTAATTGATGCTGATTTTGCATCAGTTAAGAGGAAGCTTAAATAAATTTTCAATAAACTAGAAGGATATTGGGAAAAAAAAATCCTGTTTTCTAGTCCTAGGAAGGTGAGTCAGCTCACCTTATACAGGTAGAATGGGAAAGCCAGTCTCCATCTATGTGGTGTCTAAAATCACCATTCAGCACAGACCTTACAGAGCACAGGGAAATATTCAAAATGCATCACTGAAAATGTACCTGGAATCCTACATTCCATGTTGGTGCAGACTTTAGAAAACAAGACACATGCAGCTTGGAGGAATTGAGAGATATCTAAAATGTTATAGTTAATGAGGACCTCTGCACTATTACAATCTCACGCGTGTATTAGCCAATTTGCAATTCACAGGTCCAACAAATGCACAGAAGTTACAGATTGATAAGAGGATATGGTATGTGACCTGGAACTACTATAGGCTTATCCTAGGGCAAACCAGGCAGTTCTTCTGCATCTCAGTTTCTACATTTTTGAAACTGTTGAGGTATATAAGCTGCACAGATGTCAGAGTGAAACATGCAAAGGGAATGGGGACACATAATAATTTGTTTTTGAAATGGCCCTGCTACCAGTGAAATCTATGTAAAATTCCCCTACTTCAAAACTTTCAGACTTTATTTAAAATATGTATAGTAATATGACAGCCTGTTCCTGTTCCATTTATCCCTTAGGCAGCACATAACTTTAAATGCAGAACAGGACGTGAAATCCTATATGCTTTGGCTTTGGAAATTGAATAGTTTTATTTGTGCTGATTATGGGAAAGTGCATTTATCTAACTCTGTTGCTTACATGGTAAAAAATTGTTTAGGGTTAAGTTTTTTCTGTACAAAATAGAACAAAAGAATAGAAATATTTTTGAATATACAGGAATTGTTTTAAGAGGTCTTGCAGAGGTATATGTTAGAATTCCTGCTTAAAAAGCTTAAAAAAAAGGTCACCAAATAAAAACCCACCATCAATGGTAATTTCAGAACCCAGCTCCACATGCATCAGCAAAGCTTCAGTAATAAAGTGTGAGATCAAGTTACAGTTATATACACATCAATATCTCCTCTTTGCCACCTTTCCTTTCTGGTAGTCACACTGGTTTTGAGACTGAATAAACAGAGGTCCACTTCACCACCATAACAGATGAAACCACTATCAATTTATTTTCTGGATGTATTATTTCAACAAGTTATGGAATTCAGTGTCTGGATCACAACAAAACAGAGACCTAGAAAGGTCACAAATAATGAAAGCTCCTCCAAACAGAGGAGCTGTTGCAGATTGCAGATTGCAGAAATCTGAGTCTTTGCAGTTGTCTTCCTTTTACTGGCTGCTCTGGGAAATAGGAGTATGCCATTATGTTTGCTACTTGAGAAACTGACTTCCAAACATTTTCATAAAATATCCATTAACCTAGTCAGATTCATTTAACTGAACATTGTTTTAGTGGAACAAAGAATATTTGCCTTTGTATTTAGCATAAGTATGCACTAACACAACTAATTTGATTTATAATTTCAGATAATAAATCTTTGTGTTATGAAAAAGAATGAAGAAATGCATCAGCATAGATGAATAAATCCAAATCTCATTATTTTCTTTGCTGATCTATGATATTCAGAGTTATGAGATAGGTCAGAAAGGAGGTTTTAAATTAAGCAGTTGGGTTATATAAAGTTTCAACTGCATTCCCCACAATTAATTTTCTTTTACATTTGGAAGCTTTTTTTTTTTTTTTGAACATTCTAGCTTTTAGGAGAGTGAAGCAGCCTTAGGGATGATGACACTACACCAGGTGTGGTGACAGCAAACCATGTACAGTAATTTCTGTACAATCTGACATATGTAGGAGATGGTAACACACACACACCTTCCCACACAACTCCCAAATGAGCGGGCTTTGTGCAGAGAGCTGTCTGCAGTGGCATGAAATTCTCCTCTTAAGTTGTAAGTAGGCCACAGCATCAGAGTAGCTAGAAGAGCTTTGATATAGTGGTTTTTTCTCTATATCCATCCAGAGCAGCCACCCACCTGCAGAATTCAGAGAAGAATTAACATACATTTACCATGTTGCTCACACAGCCACTCTGCTGAATTTTCTTTTTTTGTTGTTTTGGGGTGTTTTTATTGTTGTTGTTTGTTTGGTTTGTTGGTGTTTTTGGGGTTTTTTCTGTTCTGCAGGTCTGGGGTAGAGAAGACAAAGATGATGCATCTTCTCCTGCAATTGCCAGACCCCTCATGTAGGAAAATCTTCCCACTGCAGTCTCCACACAGATTGGGCACCTTCCCAGTGCCTGTCCCTCTCCAGTTTCATAGGGAAAAGGTGAAGAATATATTTTGTTCTGGGAAAACTCAGTAGTTTATGGTGAAATTCAAAAGAGTCATTGTAATAAATGTAGGGTAATGCCACAAAATTGCAGTGGACAGAGCTGACCAGCTGTGACTCGATCTGTCAGGCCTGCTGAAGTACAGTACACTACTTCATGAGGTGCAAAAAAACCCCAGGAGAGTTAAACTCCCCCCCCAAACCAGCACCGTTCTTAAAACAAAAGCCAAAACCTGGCAGTGCAGTTCTTCCTTGGTACAAGCACCTATTTCATCTCGTTTTATTCAGCTCACAGAACCTCTCTGCTCAATTTACTTAACTCAACAAAGCTCTTACAGCCAACCCTCCACAGTGTGCTGAGGTTTTATGGTTTGTACAGAGGTCAGAAGACAAAAAGCATCACAATCACATTGAATTCTACCACTTTGCTGTGCTCACTGTCTTCACCATCTTTTAGTTTATTGACCACAGTCAATAACTTTATAAACAAACAAACTTTATAAACAAACAAACAAACAAACAAATCCCTAATAAGCAAGAGTTTTTAATTAACTTCAAGACATGAAAAATATTTAAATAGCATAAGAGATGGAATTATTTAAGACTAACCTACAAAAAAAAACTTTCAAAAACTTTGTGAACACACGAATGTGTCTTTGTAAAGTAATGCAACTACAGCAAATTTGAAAGGAAGCAGGGAGGAATTTTATAAAATTGAGTTTCTACCTTTTAGCCAATGGCATAAATCTACAGAAAGGCTTTTATCAATCTGCTATCCCTATATAGAAAGAAAAATTCAGCAAGATCACTGCAATTCTAGCAAATTTAAAACTTAAATTCTCTATTTAAATTTAAAACTTAGATTCTCTATTCTGAGCAGGTTATTGAAAAGCAAGCACTGTTCTTGCAAGCCAGTAATGTCTTTGGTTCTGCCTCTTGGAAACTGAAAAACATACAAATGAAAACCAATCTAGAATAGATCTAAAGCTGCTGTCAATGATATCTGGGGCAAGGTCAGGTCCCAGTAATGAAATCATCAGAGAGACATTTAGCTAATGGAAAACTATTTCTGGCAGCATTAGGTTTCACTGACCACAGGGATTCACAAGCCACAGTTCTAGGATACTGTAACAGGGCCATAATGCAATACCCTAATTACCCACAGGTGCACGTCTGTTCATTTGGAACCAACATATTTTAGTTTTCTTGCAAGAAATTGCTTTTTTTGGATTCCAATCAAAGCACTAAATTTCATTTTGATTATTTTTTCTCCTTTTTTTAAGAGGGATATTTCATAAAGTAATGTAGATCTTAAATGGGTAAATTAGTCTTTAGCATGTGTTCTTGAACAAGCAGATTTTGTTCTGCCTGTACTGTACACTACAAAACTAAGCCATGTCAGGAAGTGCTCCTGGGTGCCAGTACTCAATTGTCTACATTGTTCAAATGTTTAGAAAAGTCCTGGGTAAATTAGTACTGATCAAAACAACACCCTGTTTCTCAAGTAAAGGGTATTCCCACCAAGCAATTTGAATGTGGACATTTTTTTGGCAGGCTGGCGCTGGCACAATTTAATGGCATGGATATTGTCTGTAAAAAGCCAGCTGTCATTGCTGACAGCGAATGACTGTTTTGGTAGAGTCAGACTTAAATAGTTTCAAAGGTGAAATTTCAGTGTAATAAACCAAAGAGGATGAAATTTCTCTTGTCCATCCATGAAATTCTCATTCCAAAATATGCATTTTAAAAAAGTCTGTAATTTTTAATGCATCATTTTATCTATGGGATATTCATAATCCTGCATTTGAATTCTTCTTTATGCATAAATAACACACAGATGTTGTTTTGTGTTATATTATACTGCTTAGCTTGAATGGTCAAGTTTGGCCTACACTGGCATCACTTGTTAAGCCTAATATTGACCACACATTTAAGCTGCGTAAACCATATTATTAAAAAAAGAATAATCTTCTTCTACTTCTGTTACAGACTTTTTACAAAATGTAATTTTAAACAGCTTAGTCCTCAAGGAGTACAGGTATGGAAGAGTCTCCACTCATTCATTTCCTAGATGTGAGTCCTCAGCCTGTGCAATACAAATGCCAACATCAGTCTTTGAGGTGCCATTACATTAAACCATAGTGGTGGTGAGGCAAACTGAGACTGATCTCAGCCTCACAGAACTGTGACACATGCACTCTTCTATTCTGAAATCAGGAAGGAAAATAAAATATCATTTCTGTCGGTAGCACCATACCTCAGGCATCTCCTTGCTTGAGGTACACCTTGCAGGCTAGACCTGTAAACTATCCCCAGTTTTCATGTTTTTGCAACACAAACTTTGCACTCAAAATGAGAGAAGAAGTCTATTATGCTCTGTCATGGGGACTCAGTGAAAAAATCCAAACAACTTCATGGACAGTTACTTAGGATCCCAAAACAGTGAGAATTCATAAGTTCTATTTCCATTCTAGGTTTTAAAGCCCGTATTTTTCTTCAGGTGATGGCATTAGGAACATACACTTCTGTTGTACTTTACAAGATACCAGCAATATCTGTAAGGAAATCAAGTATTTTAAAAAAGTCAGACCCATTTAGCTATGCCTTTAAAAATGTAACAGGAAGGACATATAAAATTCTCACTTAATAGTAAGAGGAAGAGGTCAGGTAAGCCTGTGGTTACTCTGATACATAGGTGACTGCTTCTATTGAAAATCTTTCTCAGATTGCACAGGAGTATAATGATGAGTTTTCTGTAAAGGCGTATTATGTGTTTGTGCACATAATCTTACTCCTGAAAGTGGAGGAAAATTTAATGTTCTGCTGGGAATCATCATAACTTCATCAAGGCACTCCATGTTCATTGTTCAGACACCTGGAATTCTGAAATACCATGGGCCACTCAGAGAAATGCCAAATTGTAATTTGCTAGAAGGTTCTCTTTTTTAGAAAGTCCAGGAACAGATCAAAATGGGATGCTTAATTTCTGTCTAACAAAGTAACCTCCCTGTGGTTTTGCTGGTCCAGTCCAGAACTTCAGGCAATGCTACCAATTTTTAAAATACATCATATGACAGTTGTTTTAATATCCAAAAGGCTACAAACATTTTCCTTATGACATCTGCTAATACTGGAAGACACAGTAAGAGATTTAATTTAAAATTGTATTTTTATCACGGAAAGATTTTCAGAAACATGTTTCCAAGTATTTTTCCTGGTTTCTACATGAATCTCTCTTAACTCCAAATGTTGCTATTACAATGGAGATGTCCATAAAAAAAACTACAAAAATTTAATTTCTGTTAGTATGCCACACTCTTCCCAGCATTCAGAAAATCTTTGTAAAAATGCCTACAAATATGAAGAAAAAATTGTGCTCTGTCACATATTCTACAAAGCCATGGAACTGATAAGAATATCCTAGTATTTTGACTTTTTGGACAGATTGTATTCCCAATGCAAATAAGCCAGCCTTTCCCAAACTGCAACTTCCAGAGCTGTTTCTCTAAGCATGTGACAAACTCAAATAATACAAGTGCTTTCCAGGGTGAATAGTGATAATATGTCTAAATAAAATATGTCTAAAATATAAGAACCTGCTGTCATCTCCAGCACCTGCCTCAGGGTCTGCAGTCAGACAGGAGGAGCCTGGGGTGCAAAAGCATCTCTGGCGTTTGTCTCACAGGCCACTGCTAATTTTCAATTAGGACTTAGAGCCAGAAAAAGGATCAGCCACACAGGACAAACGGCAAATAATCCCATGAAATAAGTGTAAATGTTTCTGTCATTTTCAATGAAACTGCAGTGTGTGTGCTAGTTTAGTGTTTTGCACTGCACTACCACCATAATTCAGACATCCCTGTACCCTTGATCAGCAGACAGTCACTGCTGTGGCTCTTAAGGAGAGTTGAGGTCTTCTGGTTTAAAACTGTGGAATTAAATGTAATGACCAAAACTCAGTCACATGTTATCACTGCACTCCGGGGGCTGGGGATAGGGTGGCAGTATGTTTTTCATTTTGTATTTTAATCTAGGTTTGTGTCTTTGTATCAAGTACAAGAGACTTAAAGATTAACACTGAAGTTAAATTTATTCCCATACTAAAAGGACACAACAGGATAATAAAGAATCTGGTCCACAGATTCCTGTTTATTTGGATTTTTATTGATTAGCCTAGCAATCAGAGTGAGATATAAAATGTATTTATTGTTCCAGAGTAACTTCCAAATTGAGGGAATGATTGTGTTAAAGATTTGTGTATAGAAAGTCTTTTACCTCAAAATATCAGTAAATAAATCTAAAACATGTAATGAGAAACAGGAATGCCAGCTGGGATAAAAAACTTTTTCTCTCACGTCTCTGAATCTAAACATAAATCCATATAAACAGAAAAAGCTATTTTGCCCTCATTCAAGTAAACAGCTAAATTCCTATTGATCAGAACAACAAAACAACCTAACTGAAAAACTGTGAAGAGATGACTGAAAATGATATCCTTTCTTGACACCCTGGCTTTCATCATCTCATTGTCTGTAATGCCATCATTTATGTTTGGTTTGTTTTTTTTTTTTTTTTTAATCACAGAGGTTTCTGGCTTGCTATTACCTGGATTATAAATGTGAAATATTATGAAGAAACGCAAAAGTAAAAATTCAAAGCCTTTCACAGTTTTGCATGGTACAATTACATAAGAAAAACGTGAACCCCCTCAGCCTCTGCAGGCTATGGTTGAACAATTCCATAAGACTAAGAAGTGCTAAGAGAAGATAAATCAATGTTAATTTTAACATATGTCAAACATGGGTGCCACTCCTGTCCCAGAACCTCCTCTTATCAAACCACACCTGGACTAGGCTCAATGGCAAATGTGAATATAAACACCAGTGCTGAAAGAGAAAAAATCCTGCCTGTGGGCTGTTTAGAAGGAAAGAAATCCTCTTCTTTGGAAGTTTTGATAGTAAACTTCATGCAACAATCACAGATGTGAATATGTCTGGATTTCAGTCAAGTATCTAACATTAACTCTGGTGTCTAGTTGGTCTTGCTGATGGTTGCACTGATGAAAATAGAGATCAGTAGGAGAGTGCAAAGTAGGCAGGAGCACAAAGCTTGGTGTTGAGAGACCTGTTCTGGAAAAGGAGGGACTGATGGAGGACTGGAGAGGCTGTTGTTTGATGAGACAATGCTAAATTTGCCCTGTTCAGCAATGCAAAGTAGAGGTTTGAAGGAGGACTTGACCACCCTCTACAAGTACAGCAGGGTGTACAAATCACCACCAGGCAGGGCGGAAGGAACAGGCTAAGCTATCCCATTCTTGGCACATAAAACCCAACCAGAAAGTAGCTATGAATATTTTTAGGCCAGAAATGAGAAAAAGGCTCCTCACTGTGAAAGTGTCAAGTATTCAGGGCAACCTTCCAGGAGGAGTGTATGCGGGTCAAACCAAAAACTGCTTCTAAGGCCATGCAAGAACCACTATAAAGGACATGCTACATTATTTTTTTAAAATTTTCTTTCCAGTTTATACTAAAAGGTGCTGGGTTTGCATGGCAAGGTTTTGGGAGCAAGGGGACTAGAGGGGTGGCTTCTGTGAGGCTAGCCATCAGCAACAGGGGCAGCAACTCTGGGATAAGATATTTAAGAAGGGAAAAAAATTCCCTCACCACAGAAACATCACTTCAAGGAGAGAAGAGAGAATATTTTCTCATTATCACACTGTGATTTAATTGGTAATAAATTAAACTAATTTTCCAAAATTGAGTCTGCTTTGCCTGTGATGGAAGTTGCTAAGCGATCTCTTCCTGCCCTTGACTCATGAGCTTTTTGCTGTTTTTTCTCCCCTGCCCATCTGAGGAAGGGGAGGGATAGAGGAGATTGGGTGGGTGTCTGACACTGAGCCAGGCTCAAGCCCCAAATACAGCTTTTTGAGTGGTTTTTAGTTGTAGTTTTTGGTGGTTTCTGTGTGTTGTGCTAATTAGCTGAAATAAGATTTGATGCATAGGGAATCTGACTGCAAGCATTTGTGCAGCTGGGCTGAAGGAGGACACAGGCTGAAAGTAAGAAGGCCAAAAGGGAAACAATGAGCTGGGAGTACTTTATTTCATTGTTGAACTGGAAATGACAACTACATCTTTAAGTATTGATCTCAGCTCAGTGCTTGCCAGGGTGAGCATCACACTGAGAGTGATCCCTGCTCAGTCAAAGCCCCAGTACACAAAACACTGCAAACAAGTGAGAGGATATGACTTTCCTGTCTGCTCAGTGATGCACTGGAAGAAGTTCAGATGAGGAATGTCTTCTGTCAGATAAGAGCAACTCAAGCTGCTGACATGTCAAAGGGGAAAGATTTAATGGGCTGCTTAGCTCCAGTTTAAGAGGGAATGTGGTGCAGAGAGATTGTGTAGCTCTGAAATAGTGATGTAAAGGAAAGGTACTGCTGGAAATTACATCTTTCAATCTGTGAGGCTCAGATAAAATTGGCAAACATATGTTTCACTGAGACTTTTGTCAAACACCAAAGATAGCACCGCAGACTACAAGGCTGAGCTTCTACACAGTCTTGTCTATGATGAGGTCTCCACTTTATGTACATTCAATTGCTTAGGTTTTTAATGTTTATTTAAGTTGATTTTTGGATAATTATCATCCTTTAACTTAGCCCACAAATCCTGCTAATAGGTTGCCTATAACCCATCTTTACTTCTGTTGCTGCTCTTTTCTTCTCCTTTTTTTAAACTAGTTTCAGGGTACCTTATATTTCTTTTCTCTTCAGTTATTCATTCCACAGGGCTAAATAGTCAAGCTACTGGTATCTTCTTGCTCATTTGAAGGTCTGTCCCTCCTCTATTATCACACTCCTTATTTTAGCCTTTCCACGTCCTTCTCCTTAGGTCTCTCACACCCCCTTGCACTGCTTCTCTTACCCAAATACTCCAGGATCTGTGTTAAGCACCAGCCTTTATCCATGTTTATACATCTTCCAGCATCCCGGCAGCATGTCCTGTAGTACACACAGCTCTGCTGTTTTCCTCACACAGCAGATATAACCAGTTTCATAAGACCACTCCAGAGATGAGCTGCATTCAGTGTTGGCAGGTACATAGGAATATGTAATATACCAACTTCCCTCAGAGGTGGTAATCATTCCTGCTACTGTACACCTATACAGAGTTGTTGAGCTCACAGGTGAGGAGTTATCAGCTGGAAATGCAAGAGGAAGAGAGATGCTTAGGTGTATTTATACACCACAAGATGTGCTATGAGTACATCCCAGAGGCACAGGGTGAACTCCTGGAGTGATGCCTTTTTGCAACAGACAGATGCAGTCCTCAGATGCAGCAGGGGAGATATTGTCAGGGAGAGAGGTGCTACTGGAAAGACTCTGATTCAGATCAGATGCTGAAACAGGCTGATGATGCTACTATATGCTGTAACATTTAACTTATATAGTGAGAGTTTTCTGGACTGAAAAAAAAGAGAATTTTGAAGAACATGAAAATTTTCATTTTGCAAAAGAAGATTAATAAAGTGACATGCAATATTTTACATATATAAGGTAATACATGTAAAGATAAGGTCTATCTAAGTCATGAGGAGAATTTGGTTAATTTTGAATTATTTTACCTTGAGCATAGGTGCCTGAAATATGAGACTGGAGTTTTCCCAGAACAGGTTGCAATCAGGTTCAGACCTCCCAATAAGAAATCTATTAAGCCTGAAGTCCATGTTTTTATAAGCAGAGATTAAACATATGGGTTTATTTGCTTTAACAATAGTTGTAGGCTGCAAGAGGAAACAAATGCTGTTTGTCAAGACAAGAATGGACAAAATGGAAGGAGGAATGAAAACTCACAGCTGTTACTTAATCACTGAGGTCAAAGGAGGTTTCCAACAGGAATGCAGTAGCAAAAAGCTGACTGGTCTCATGATCACAGCTCTGTGAGAAGATATATCTATGATGGCAACAGCAAAAATCCTGGAACTTATGGAAACAAAAGGTTGAATTTCAGATTTGAGCACCCTTCCCAGAGTTCAAAAGTGAGAACACCTGTGAAGTCAGGGATGCTTTTTCCAAACTGTGGAGTCAACAAGACCAAATTTAATTGCTATGTTTACCCCACTGGCTTCAGTGCAGCACTGATGACCTCCACAGATGGAGGATTTATTCACAGTAAAATCTGTACTTTGATGCAATACATGCCCAGTTTTCAGTAAAGGATGTATTTTTTCCCCTGCTAAATCAGTGAACAAAAGCTTTGGGGCTTCAGCTGCTGCAGTCATCATTCAGCTTTTTTGAACTTGCAGAGATGACAGTAACTGTGTTTAGACAAAAATTATTTTGAAAAGTCACAACAGTTTCATACAAACCAATGTTGTTTCCAAACGAGGAAACAGAAACTCTCAAGCACACCATCAAACACACAATTTGCAGGAATAGATAAAAAATGTTATGAAAACTTATGAAAATGCTAACATTTTCCACCATTAAAACAAATTTACTGCATCTACCTCTTTGACAAACCTAATTATCTTAACTGTCACTGTGCTTAAGCTATCTCATCCCAGGTTTTGGAAGATTTTATCATAGAATTGTAACAGTGTGCATGTGAATGACGAGGAAAAGCTGGTATTTTCAACACAAAAAAAATTACCACAGTGTCTGCTGAGAGCAGGGAACATTAAGCTACAGACTATCACATTACATGGATGAGTGTATGCATATAAATGTACACCAGCACATCCTACAAGACCTGAACCAAACCAGGCACATTTTCTTCAGAAGAAAGCAAGAGCATTTAACGTGTAACACTCTGGCGCAAAATTAAGAATGTGTGTTTCAATAAGATCACTTCCATGGGAGCTGTGCATTTGTACCTGGTGCTGCACATCAAACCCTACTAAACTTGAGGGACAACATCCTTGACCAGGATTTTATGGCCCAGTTGGGTGAGCTGTGACCATCCTGGAAGGAGGCAGCAGGCAGCTGGCATGGCTAGGGCAGGCAGAATTATGAAAGCAAAGGGAAAGGTCATGCAATAATATATACTGTGACTGCCAGGAAAGTATTACATTATAGCTGCTTTCTGTTGGAATGCCTCTTATTAAAAAAAAAACCTCTCAACAAGAGAAGTGAAGTTATTTCAGCTGAGGCTTTATTTGCTTTTATTTTGCAAGCAAAAGGGCATATAAGGTTCTAGTTCCCTGTTCAGAGCATATTCCCTTCCCTTTGCCTAGCCTGCATGAAATCAAGAAGGATTAATTCCAGAGGTATGATTAGTCACTGTGAACTAAACACGCAAAAATGAGTTAATAAAATCCCTAGAAAAAGTGTGATTTTTTTTTAAAAGGAAAATACTTGCTAATACCGAAGTATTTTAAAATTCAGGACCTGGCCTGCAATCTGTTGTCTAAAGGGCTTCAGTCTTTGGGACAGTTCTACCTGCTTCAGCCAAAGCCCAGAACTGCACAACTCCTGAGGCTGTACATGCCACATCTTAGGTACTGAATATACTTCTCTGTAGTTAGCATTTAAATATGTGACTCTGTGACATCTCAGTCCTTTTCTGAAGACAACCCGCTGTCTTAAGACAAAGCCACTTCTCTTCAAGAGAAATGCCAAAATTTTGAACCCTAAAAAATGAAAGAAACAAATACTAAAAGGAGGCTTTCATTTTGGCGACCAAGAGAACAGTATTTTTGTAAATGGCTGAAGGCGACTGTTTATTTTTTTTCAACCACATCTGAAGGCACCATTTCCTTTGCTTTAAAAACTCCTTCTTCTCAAGGCAAATCCTGGATAAAAAACTGCTGTTGCAATGGTGGCTGAAGACAGAAATACACAGGTTTCTCTTCTCTTTTTCCATCAATCAACAAGGCACAGCTGAGGCTCCGAGCAACCATCCCTGTCCCAAGCTAGGCAGTGTGCATTGCTGCTGCTTCCAGTGCCTGAACACTTTTTCTGGAGAGGGCAAAGCCACCCCAGACAGACCCAGAAGAGGGCAGTGGGATGCTGTAGAGCATCTGCTTAGTGACACCTCATTTTTGCAACAAGGGTGTGCATACCTTTTTTGTAGAGTGGTGTATTTTCCAGCCTCAGAAAGTGCAACCCAGCATAGCCTCAGCTTTTTTTACACAGATTTGATGCTGGGTTTATGCCAGTGTGTTCATGTTACATCTCACAGCACATCCTTTTTCTAACAATCTATTCTTCTTTATGTTGAAATCAGGTAAGGAAGCTTAATAAAAGCCAAACAAACAGTGTTTTAAATATTTATTTCTAAAATTCTTTATTGGTTGGCTGCAGTTATTTAACATTCAGAATGCTTTGGTCTGAGCAGACTTGTTTGAAATACAAACCACAGCTACACCACTAAATTACACCAAAGAGTTTTCTAAGTTAATTAAAATCTAAGTTCTTTGCTTTTAAAGTAAATGTTGATTCCTCAAGAACAGAACAAGTCCACTAGTGTTATCAACAATATCTGTAGATAAGTTCATCTACCTGTTAAACTGCGCACACTACCTATTAGAATGAACATTCCACTGTTTGTTAGCCATGGTTCTCTGCTTAGACACCTCCCAAAATTAACACAGAATGCAAAGGAAACAATGAAAATGAAGACTTACGACAGATCACAAGGGCGAATGTCCATGCCAAGTTCAAAGTGACTTTCCAAATTGCTGAAACACAATAATGCTCCTGGATGGAAATGCAATGGCATTCAGAAGTTCCTTTCTGCCTAAGGGCAATGCCTATCATGTTTACTACTTTGTTTAAAGAAACGGACTTTTTAAAGCTTTTGTGGCTTGAACTGGACACTTAAATGACTCTCAGTAGTGAGGCCCTCCATTCAAAGCAAATATCACCAAAGCTAGAAGTCAACCAGAGACTGAACCTCCTGAAACTGAATAAAACCCATGCAAATCAGTAAAGAAAGGCAAAAATCTCTCACTTTACAAAACAAAACCTTCCCCCTAAGTTAGGAAGGATATAAATTATATTTTCCTGGCACAGATACTAAGAAAAGAGGATTTCAGAACTATCTCACCACATTCTCTGACATTTTCTTGTCACTATACATTAGTAAATAATAACTTAGAAGAATCAGCTGCTCATTCTGGTAAGGTCCCATATGTCCATGCCATTACAGAAACAGTAGTCCTTTAATCTAATTATCATGAAATGTTGTGTACAATTACCTCCATTGCCAAATATTGCACAGATCTTACTTGAATGTTTCACTCTTTTGTATTTGAGAGAAATTTTACACATTTAGGTTTGTAATTCAGAGTAAATCAAAACTGATAGCAGATGAACAAACTACAGCATGCCAGATGTGACAACTTATTCTCAAATCTTGTGTGATTAATTGCTGCGCAAATCTAAATAACCTTAGGTGCCCATACCTGCATTGGAAGGGAAGGACAACAGGCATAAAGCTACATTCAATTTTGTTTCAGCAGAAAACTTTGCATCCAGGGAGGGGCTCAGAACTGGATTCCTGACCTCCCAACACTGTAGACATGTTTCTACTCCCTACTGCCATGCTGATCACTATGAGGAAGTGACCAGACATTTAAGAACTGGAGAGGGTTTATGGCCTCTCACCCTTCATTTTTTTGCATTTATTGATCAACCCAAAAGCATGAATGCAGCTGTTACGAGACAGGATTACAGGAAGAATGACACAGAAGGTCCCAGTGGTCTCTGACACGCCCCAAAAGGGTAGTGAAGGATTCTATCTCCCTGCCCCTCCAGGGGATAACCTCCTTCCCCATATGCAACTTCGAGCTCTCAATACTAACAACATACAAACTACTTTTTCTAATCAGAAAAAGCTGTAGACTCCCCTGAGCACTGCAATGGTAACAAACCAAGATCATGCTGCAGCAGCAGAACAGAGCCAAGAAGGCCAGTGATGGACATACCTGCAGCCCCTGCTGGAAGGGCCACACACCCTGCTGGGTACATAGTGCTTTTCATTCAATGTTTTTGATGAGTAGGTTCTTGTGGGGTCTTAAGGGTCTTCTGTTTGAAGAGTTGCCAGGCTCTTTTCATCACTTCTGGCTACAGATGAGAATTTTTATGGGGCCTGTGTGAGAGATTGTTTTAGCTTGTCTTTAGGAAGGGATGTGATTAAGGGTTTGTTCTTGTGGTAAACTGGTGGGAGGTCCAACAGGGAAGCCTTGGAAGGAATGACCAACCTTATTTTTCTGGTGTCATTCCTTCTTATATGTCCAAAGCTGCCTGAAAGGATTTCAGCCAAAGGCCCTTGCCAAGTTTACAACACATTGGACACAGCTCTGAGACAAAAACTCATCTCTCCAAGGTAGATTGTTAGTGTTTGAAAACAATAGCCCAGTGAATTACTTTTTTTCTTTTGCTTAGCTGTGCCTTACCATATTAAATAATTTAATTTTCTTTGCCTAGATAGCAGACATCAGCTCTGTGATTTTAAGCATATCAATCAAATTGAAGACTGACAGAAAGCAATGAACTGGTCCATGACTTTTCATTATTTAGATACGTTGGTCTGTATTTCATGCAGAAAGCAAACAATTCTAAGAAACAATAAAGAGAAAAGGTCATGGAAAATAAAGTCCAGGAAGAACAGTAAGTAAAATAGTAATATAGCAGGGGTGAATAATTTACTCTCAAAGAGCCACATGCCCATTCCGCATAACAACATATTGAGTACATCAAACCTGAAGAGTGACAGAATTTCATAAACCTTTGCTTTCAACACACTAAAGGCTTTCTGGGGAAGAGAGTTTAATCTGAGTTACAGATCTAAACCTGGCCAGCTATGGCATTGGTTTTTGGAGAGTCTGGCACAGGCTGGAGCATGGGGAGCTGTGCAGCCCAGGGCTGTGTCTTGCACATCTATGTGGTAGTTGGGACATGGGAGTAAAGGCCACCCTGCCAGTGCCAGGCTGCTGCCCCACAGCTCCAAAGCCTGAGGTGTGATGTGAGCCACAGAGCACAGGTGCACCATGGAACAGTCCCATGTGTGAACCTGAACTCCAATTACTGGGTTACAGACCTCAAAAAGAGCTGCAGAATAGACATGCTTTGCTGGCTATTCCAATTTCTATTTACCAACCAGTTCACTTGCAGCAATGCTAACCCAATTATATCACTCATCTTTTCCAATAGTTTGGAAAGTACCCTTATGTTATTTAAGCAGTTATTTCTTCATTATCACTAAGATGCAACTATAAAAATCTTTTGTGCATTCCTGAAACACATGCTCAAAGATCTGCTCAGACTAACTGCTTCAGTCTGCTTTTTCCTTAGGATTAGCAGAGATGGGGAAAATGCAGCTAGTTTGGAAAGGAAGAAGGTCTGCACCTTCACAGACCCCTACTCTGAAATTAAGCTTAGGAAAGTGGCAGCTGGAACACCTCCACTGATAACACTAGAGTCAACCCAGCACAGGAGCCATCCGGCAGTCTCATATGGAAAAAATTGCAAAAACATGTAGGGCTGGAAATGGTTATTTTATATTCAAGTGACATACTGGACCTTATCCTTGCTGCAAATTTCAGTGACCACACAGGTATTTAAAAGCAAGTATATAAGAATTTGTCTTTCAGTTGGTTTCTCTACATGTTACCAGATTTTTCTTCACGCTCCCTAATTAGACAATTCAAAGCTTACTAGAGATGGAAGCTTCTAATTTTATTTGCGGATTCATTAATTTAATTTTTGACAGGTTTGCCTTTCTAGACAATCATTCATTCAAAATTATTGCAAGGACTTATGCTTTCACAGAAAACCAGATGAATCCTTCAAAATAGTGAGATAACCCCTGATTTGTTAAGAGTATTTAGTCTGAAACTATGTTGTTCTTATAAAAAAAAAACCCAACAAACTGGCTTAGGTTCATCTGTTTGATTTACCAGTAGGCGTGTGAACAGCAGAATACTTAATTTGCAGAATAAATATACCAAATCTGGGTATACAGTAAATGGCACTACCCTACTGCACCATTTGGAGGATGGGAGCTGTGGAAAGCACCCTCCATCAGCCCCTGCACAGGAAGCAAAGATGCTGGCAGATCCCTGTGCACCTCTGTATCAGCATCTGCACGGGCAGGAGCAGGGCAGGAACCTCCCTCTGCTCCTGCACCTGGAGGTGAGAGCCCTGTAAACCCAAAAAAGAAGCAGCCCCTGGGAGGTGGAAGACCCTCTCTGAGGAGAAGGTGTCTTTGCAGCAGGCAATTCTCAGTTCTCTCTAGGCAGGGAGCTGAGGTACCTGTGGTACCTTGTCTGCCTGCAGCTGTGAACAAGCTCTTGCTTGTTGATCCTCCCTGCTTTGGATTTCCAACGTGAAAAAAAGTCAGAGGGAGGGTTTCAGGAGAAAAAGCTAGGATTGACATGAATAAAATACAGGAGTTAAACCCTGATTGCACAGATCACCTCTTCAGGACATCTGCTGCATTATTTTTGTCTTCCACCCTTTCTTTCTTTAGGAAGAAGATGTAGGGAGTCAGTCTGCTCCCTCCAACTAATAATTTTTCAGACTATTGAATAATTTCAAGTACATTTTACAAGAAAATAACACATTACCAAACATCTCTCACTAGGTGGAAAAAATTAAGCAGCCAACAAAGGAGATTTTTTTTAGTCCTATCATCAAGGAAAACACTACAAGACAAGACACTCCATGTACAGCTGAATGCTCATGTGGTGCTCAGACTAAAGACACTTTAATGAAGCACCCTCTCAGAACTCAGGAAGAAAGAACTCTTATTTGTGAGAGACATGGAGCTGTCAAATTTATCTTTTCTGAGTTTGTTCAATTATTCATCCTTCCAGACAGCCACAAGCACAGACTTATTCCAGGGTGGTTGTATCTGCACAGAAAACCATGCTGAATTTTTTGTTGGCAACAATGTTCCATACCAGATATTATCAAATCTTTATGGAATTTTAAATTAAGTCTTGATTTTTAAATGAAGGACATAATTTTAACAGATTTTATTGCTTGACTTTCCAAGTTCCTTATAAAAAAATCCATTATTGTGTCACACAGAAAGATATAAGAATCCCAGTAAAGCAGGCACAGTCAGATGCAAGGAAAAGGATTGCAGCCCTGATAATTTATTATACCTAGCCCTACAGTTGTTAGATTTTTCTTGCTAAAATATAATTCAGAATTATTATATTTTATTGCTGTAAAGTATGATAACAATTACAAAATACAATAATATTTTATAGACAGGAAACCACAATAGTAAAACAAAGTAACTTTAAAACATAAGAAATAAAATATTCATATATTTACTTCCTGACAGCATGCTGAATTTTTGCTGTTGCTGCTCATCAAATGGACTCAGCTGAGCAGAGTATTTGGAAAAGCACATTTCAATAATGAAATATACTTTTTGTTAACCCTCCAGGTGCTGCCCATCCTTACTACTGCACAAGAACTTGTGTCAAAAATTAAAATAAAATCCTCACATCCAGCACTGTTCACCAAACAGTCAAATTTGTCAATGTCCAGAAATCGAACTACCATTGACTGCGTGCTCCATTCAGGCACCATCTAACACAGCTCCTAAAAAAGCCCTGTTCCCCTTCTTATCAATACTTGGTCTCATTATTTCTAGCTCATGAAGTAAAATCATGGACTCAAATCTAATGAAGTGGTATGTGCAGGGTGGTGCTGACTACTGGAAGCATTGGCTTCAATATTGACCTCTGCCAAGGTTTGGCTCTTCCGACATGGAAGTCTGTGTAAAGCTCAAATGAAAAGAAGAAGTGTGTGAAATTTAAAGTCTAGAAATTCAAATTCCCTGGATTTGTTGACAGAAATAACGAAAATGGAGGTAAAAGGCTTCAGAAAGCATTCTTCACGTGCCAGCAAACAAATGTAACAACATCATGTAAACCAGTCACTCAGAGACATAAAAATAATCGGAAATAGTAAATGAAAAAGAAGAAAACCAGATGTATTACAAGTTCCAAAATATCCACAGTTGCTGACATTTCAGGGGATCAGTTAGGAACCTTGAGAGATTAAATGAGGAGTTTTGGTTCACTCATGTAGCTACCAGGGCCGCAGAAATAGATCCACCGAACTGAAACAATGACTGATTAATTTCTATGTAGCCTATTTAAAAGGGATCAGTGTCAGTCAATCTTAGTTTATGACAACTCCTTGGCATGTTAGGAATCTCCCCCAAAAAGGGCAGAAATTATCTTACCCTTTTTCCAAATCACAGGCATGGGGTATCTGGTAAGTTTCCCTACAACCTAATGAAAAAAATGCAATTTTGCAAGCAGCTGTTCTGCTGAGAGGCTGCTATCTTAGTCAGTCTAGTACTACGAAATTAGAGGTGCAAAATTGCATAAGGCTATAATAATACTACTGAGTAATTTTTTGGCAATTGTCTTTATTTTCATGGGTTCCCTTAAAATTTAGCCCTGAAATCAATGTCTCTTTATTCCTTACCATCATTACTGATGGATGGACAGCAAGACACACAGAGACAAGCCTGTCCTTACTTAGTCCTACAGGCATAGGTGGCTTAGGAAACAAAAACCACAGTCCTGGAGGACTGTGCCTAAGGATTTCCTTAGGCTTCAGTAAATATTTCTGGGGACAAAGCAGTGACATAGATAAAGGTGGTTCTTTTTTAATGTAACATTTAAGCAGATGCCTTTCAGTCCTTAGTGAAATACTGCAATATGTGTCCACACTGCTATCACTTTATCAAGGCTGCACAGATTGCATGAGGGGCAGCAGTCACCTGTGGCACTCCTGCAGTGTCAGTTCACAATTCTCCTCTACCTTTCCATGCATAGCTGGGAGGTTTTCTACTTTGGTATTTCCTCTAGGGCAATTCCTGATACCTCCTTAGTCTTCAGCAATATTTCTTGACTCTTTCTGCAGCACCCAGCTGGTAAACTTTTACTGTTTCTACACAGTATGTGAGGATCTCAGAATACTTTAGGAGCTTCTCCCACCCAGAAACCTTCAGAGCCCTGCCAAGCTCATATAGCAGCATGTACTTTTGGAGATGCAGAGTGTACAGTGTGTCCCATAGGAACAGGTACTTGAGTGCCCTATCCCTGCAATACAGTTTGCAAAATACATGCAATAAAAATTATTGTAATAAGAGGAGTATTAGCAGTTTAAAGCCTGAGATAAATGCAGTCATTTTCCTTTATTTGTGCTTGTTAATTGCTAACTTTGTGCTGGCTAACATACAGAAGATAAATGTGTGGCTGTCTAAAGACAAGACTCAGACCCTCACAGAGCTGGTTTCCTATGCTATTTTCCCCCTTAATGAGATGACCAGGCCATCACTAATACCTCAAGAATCAGTGAATGAGGCAGATAGACTCAGCCTTTGGACAGGGTCAGCACTCTCTTCACGCAATATTTTCAACAATCCATCTTATAAATGAAGGTGCAGAAATATTGCCCGTCTCCTTGAGATGAATTGGGAAAAGGTCAAATCCTTGAGTCCCCAGACAGTTCTTAGACAGAAATTTCCCTGGAAATGTCAGTCTCTTCAACTAAGTATCAGCTACTGACTCAGAGTATCATTTGGCATTTGGGGTGTGCTAAGAGTTAAAACAAGTGATAATTAGTCACTTTCATTGTTACTTCCAAATATTTTCCAAAATTAATATTTTAGTGTTTCCAAAACAAGAGAAGGACAGCTTACTTAGATGAAAGCATAATATAAAATAGTAACAATTAGGCAAATATGACCCTGACTTTTTGCTGCACTGGACATTAACTGTAATACAGTAAATCTGATCACTCCATTTCCTCTATTAGTGATAATAGCAAATACAATACCCTCATTTCCTCATTGCTGATGACAGCATTGCTGGGCTCTTTTGACTGTAATTCTTCTTCAATATGTGTGCTGCAAGATGAACCTCATACTCAGCTGAAAACGGATCTCAAAAAATGTTTTTGAAAAAATAATTTTGAATCAAGGCACTGATAAATCAGGTTAGTGTGATTATAAGTCCCACTCTGTTACCCTCCCCAATAAAAAGAAAAAATAGTTTAAAATCTGTCTACAACAAACATGAAAAGCAATCAAATGTAAGCTTGCAATATTATGAACTGAGTCATTAAGAATGCCTTCACGCTCTCAGCAGATTATCCTGTATATGGAACCATTACTGAACATTGCTTCGGAGACAGCACATCAGAAACACAACTGCATTTCTCTCCCAGGCAGGGGCAGCACTTGGATCGGTTTCTTACACAACTTCTCCATTTACCTACTTGCTTATTTGTTCTTAGCAGCAGTGTGACAGAACAGTCTCCCAGGGCACTGATCAAGTCCCTCTTAAAATGTTGTCACCAAGTGGAAGAAAAGGCCAAGACAATTTCCCAGCTTCCATGGAGTCATCTCTGCACATGATGTGTTAAACTGTGCCTCTCCGAGAAGATTCACCTTCAAGCCTCAGAAACAAATCTTGAAGAAAGAAACACTTTGTGCCTAGACTAGATCAAGCAGAAATTATTTTTTATTTCATAAAACCCCAACAACAATGCCATAGGATGGTCAGATGTTGTTATTTCTTAATACAAGTCATTAAGTTGCATGCCATGCCTCTGGCAATACTCCCAGTTCAGGGAGGAATGAATGTAATTGACCTGCAAAGCACGTCCTGATATCAATTCAATCATCAGTCCTTGCCTGCCTTCACTGTATTATAAGATACAATGCAAACAAACAACAGATTCTCCCCTTATTTAATTCCTCCTCTGTCTGACATTTTGCTTTGTTATACAGGGTTTATTGTGTGTGTGAGGAATGTTTTATTATGAAAGTCCTTGTTAGAAATATTGCTAGAACCTCTTTATTCTGCAGTCTAATACAACCACTATCAAAGTAGTGTCTATGCTATTTCAAGAGGCTATGAGCCTCTAAAAAGGGGAATGGCCAAAGTGGACCACACATTCTCAGTGAATGCAGTACAAAATCATAATCCTTAGCAAATTCCTTTTCTTATAGTATCAAGCATTGGTCTTCAGCAACAACCATATAGTTGAAGACATACTGAATCTGGCCTAAACCTGCAAGTTTCTAAAGTTCCACTTTCAAGCAAACATACAGAAAACTTGACAGAAGAATTTTACATTTCCCCTTCTTTCCCCATCAGAAGAGCAAGGGTTGGTGGGTAGTCTTAGATGAGAACAGTGGCTGTTCCTTAACTTCCTCCTTATGGATAAAAACACTTATGCCAGGAACAGACTCAGAAATCCACTCTCTACTGCCACAGGGAAGAGGGAAAACACTCAGGATTCATCAGTGAAGGAGTAAAAACCTGAAGGTACAAATGCCTCTTCTATTGAAATGAAAATCCTTTCCAAAATCTTCTAAAGAGAGGAAGTTAATGTTCTTCAATATCTTCAATCAAGCATAGTATTTTTCTTCCTACATAGAGTATTCCCAAATTTTGCTACTATTTTCGACAAGTCTTTTTCCTCTGTTGTAATATCTAGGCATCCCTGCCATTCTCTTCTGTTAATTTTGACTTTCATTTTCTATAGAACTGAGCTCCATGTTTCTTCCCAATTCTTATCCTGTTTTGTGGTGTGCCTTTTTAGGCTTTGTTAAGTATATATTGATAATGTAACACATTCACCTTGTTCAAAACTTTAGAAACCTGTGACAATTACACCTCGAGTAAGTTCACCTTGTAGCTGGTGGCTAAAACTAAAATACATTTGTTGTCTCTGTCTCCAGCAAGAACTAACTCAATGACTGTATAGAAAAAAAAAAAAAAGGAAACGTCTGCATAATCTTTATCTCTTGTACATTTTTCTTTGAATGTCAAACTCCCCAGATATCTAAGTCAATTCTCTTGAGTCTTATCCTGCCTTTAGAAGTCTGATTAGCTCATTTGGCCTAAGCAACAATTGTCAGACACACCAATAACTCAGATGTTGTAAATGTTCTTGCAAGCTGCATATTCTTAAGTAGGTTCTTACCTACTAACATACAGTTCATTATTGGACAGATCAAAATTCTCTGAAATGAATAGAAATCTTTAATCTAGATTTTCTCTCTCAAATCTGCAAGCTGCTTAAGTGCCCTCAGGCACTCAAGTGCCCTCAGGCACTCAAGCATACCTGACAGTTCAGCTCCCTGTGAATTTAAGATGACAAGGATCTGAACAGAAGTGCAGATCTATAATGAAGCTTGAAGCAGTAGAAAATTTAAATTAAAAAATAGAAATAGAGGGAGTCCCACATATAACTTCAGGAAAATATTCCCATCTAGACAAGAGAATGGGCTGTCTAAGAAAACAAATTACTGTGAAATTTGATGGAAAATTATTTTAGAGACTGATGGATGAGCTCAAAACTAAATATTGTATGTATGCTAGTAACTACCCTAAGTAAAAAAAAACTAAACTTTAAACTTAATTTCAAATTTAAATATATTGAAAAGAGTAATTTAAACCCCAAGCAGAAAGTATTCCTTTTACACCAATGTAGAATAGGTAAGAAGGAACAGCACTATTTTTAGTGACAAATATAAGATTTTAAAAGTACACATTAAAAAAATATATCAGTATAATTTTATAAAGTTTAACCACCTAAAAAATAGATGTGTGTTCTTCTCCTAAAGAAGTGTAGAATATTCCTTTTGTGACCAATCTTTTGAGGACTGCTTGGATACCAAAACATCAATAACTAATTCTTCACTTCAGTGAAGATCTGGCCTCATCTGCATGCAGAAATTCTCTCACTACAAAACAACAACAACAACAACAAACCCAAACCCCCCAAAAAACTAAAAACTGCTACTAGAATAAATGTGCAAGAAGGCCACACTGCATGTAACTTATTCCCTGAGAGGAGAGAAATTACAATAGTGTTCCAAGAAAGAGTGCCTTCAAATGCCTCGTCTTTAGGCATGAAACTCATTCATGGAATCATGAGATTCCATCTCATCTCCCTGTGCTGTCAGATAGCAACAAAACCTCCTCACTTGTTTTGAACAGCACAGCAGAAGAGTAAAGGGATGAACATTGGTTTGACCTAGTTTTGCATAAGCCTTTTATCTTATGAATGAAGCTCTCTCCCAGCTTGAAGAAGAACTAAAGAATAATGAAAAAGGCAAAAATGCAGAAGAAAGGAAAAAAATGTAATGTGCTCCCTCTAAGGACAAATATAGTCACTGGCTGGGAACTGGTTACATCCAGATCAGATGTAAACAGAAGAAAGGAAAATCATGAAAAAAGACAAAATTAATGTGGAGGTCTACACAACAGTACTGTTTTTTTAAATTTTCTCTGATCTTGGGATTACAGATGTCTGATATATCTATGATGCTTTGTGACATGAAGATTCAGATTAATCTTCTGTGTGATACTCTGCTTGTTTGATTAATTCTTGGTAAGCCACTTAGAGCTGGGCATACAGGTATTCAGGTATTACAAAACCCTGAAAAAGCCTGAAAAAGACAGAACTAGAATTTATTGATTGACTAATCTTTATTGATTAGTCTGTAATTTAGTCCATTTGCTTTAACAATTTCAAAGGAAATTGAATAAAAAATGCTTATGTGCTTTTAAAAGGCCACTCTACACTTACTAAATTCTTTAGAAGTGTCTTGCTATATGAGACATAATACCTCCTCCTTAGTGACCCACTGCAAAGACAGATCCATGACGATAGCAACAGACCTGAACAGGGGCCTTATAAAACATTTAGCTCAAGAGATGTCAGCAAAAGGAAGGCTGGATGCTGCTTTTTCAAAGAACAATTTATAAAAATCACATAGTTCAAAAAGCCTGTGTGGTGCCAGAAGGGTATTCATTGGCATTGCCTATTGTACAAATTGTACAAATATTTAATTTTAAGAATGATCTATGGATACATTTCCTTTTATTTTGAAAAGATTATTCTGCTGCAGCAGCATTTTCCAGTTCCTGACAATAGCTCCTGTCCTGCTCACAAACACCATTCTGTCAAGTTTATAGCCCAAATCTATCAGAGTACTTCTGCAGGGCTGCAAAGATCCCAAGCTGGGAACTGCCACTTCCACAGCTTTTCCAGCTTTGGCTTAGATATTTGGTGTCAGCTGTAAGAGCAGAAGAGAATACAGTTCATCCTAGTTAGGGATCTACTACAAGGAACCATAGAAATCCTAATTATTGCTTATATAAAAATCAGCTTTTTAATTTTCATACATCACTGCTCCATTGATTTCAGCCAAGCTATTATGGCTCATAGAAGCTGAAGATTTTTCTTTTGTTTCTGGCTTTAAAATAAAGAGCTTAAACACCATCTGAAATATATTTCAGCAGAATTTAATCATCATTTTTTTGTAAAATAATGTTAAATAATGTAGAGCCATCTTAACTAGGGCACTTCAACAGAAAGAAAAAATTAGTAATAAAATAATATTTTGATCCAATTTTAAAAGTTTATACAAATGCATTATTTTGTGCTGTAAAATACATAATTTAGATTTCTTTGGACGAGAGTGCCACAGTAGAATCAGATCATTCAGAAGGGACCATGAAGTGAACATGCTTGGCCTTGCAGTATGTGCAGTTTGTGTTGTGAACACCAGTTCTCACATCTTATTTAGTGTGAACAGGCTCACACTAATAATACCAACAGGGGCTTTTCACACTGAGGTATTTTGTGATCATCACAGGCAAACATGCCCAGGTTGCCTTGCTCCTTCTGATGAACAGAATTACTGCTGTAATCATTAATCTCCTCATCTCTGGATACCTTCTGCAGAGGCCAGTAATCCCTACAAGTCCTTTTCTGAGGACAGCTCCTTTGACACTGAATTTCCATGGATGGCCTGTATAGAACCTGCCTCACCACTAACATCCCACAAATGAGCCCTGCAGGCTGACCTCTCTTTTCTCTTGTCCCCTCTCTTCTGTACTGGAAGTGAACAGTACTAACACTTACACTGGACACTGGGCAAATTAATTTCTTAAGTATTTCCTCAGCATCTGATTGCTGGTTTGGAGAACATCTGGTGTGAAATCAGATGGAAGAGCCACAAGTGACTAAGAAGCACAGAAAATGTAGAGAAATGCTGTATATAGACATTAGAAGCCTTCCTCAAGAATCTGTATGCCTTTACCTAATAGAATGTGAAATTATTATATAAAAATGTCCAATGTTTGAAAATCACAAAACATAAAGAGGAATAAGGTGCATTAGAAATTGCACAAGCTACTGGTAACAATTATTATTCTTCTCTCTCTCAACTGTACTGTCATTGCACTTGAAGTGCAATTCTTCAAAGTGTCACTACCTTAAAAATTATAATTGTCAGAGGAAACCTGTGCACACTGCCTCTTTCATACACAAATATTTATTGAGCCACCATAGATGAAAGATCAGGTGCTGAGCATGATATGAGATAATACTCACAGAAACTGCCTCCAGGATTTGTTTGACAGCATCAGCAGCATCTCTTTCACTGTAGTACCCTTTTTCCACAATCCTACAGAAAAAAAGCAACACAATTAAGAACCAAGGTGAATAAACAGTGAAGGTAGATGCTTCTTTTCAAAAATGAGATAGCAAGCAATCAAATTTAAATATGACTAGGACAGTGGAGTGCCCCCAAGAGACTAGAAAATAGCCCTTTTGCAATTTAAGTTACCCTTGATTTCCAATTAAATGAAATACAGGAGGTAAGATATCAACTGGATAAGATGCTCATAATATATGCACACATTTAATTAGAAGTTTTTGAAACTTTCTGACATGCAAGGAATCTGAATTACTGAAAGACAAAACTATTCAACATTTAGGAACTGTTTTTTCACTTTTATATTTAACTTAAGCCCCTCTTCCCCACTTAGTTAGTTAGTTAGTTAGACAGACAGATATATAGTAAGTTATAATACAAAAGCACAATGCTATGCACACACAGAATTATTCAAGGGAAAAGATTAGTGTAAAACTTTACTAGTTTCAAATTATTCCTCAAGTGTGATGGGCTGAACAACTGTCTTTTTTCCCCTCAGTAGAAAACTAGGGATGCTATATGCAGAGAAATGCAGGTTTTTTACAACTAAACCTACTTTTTTCTTTTGGAAAAGCTACTTTTCCTTACAGAGTGAGCAGTAGACAAAGATTTGCATAATGATGTACAAGCAGTTAATAAAAGAAGGATCTATCATTAAGATATCCTAATATTCTATTTAAGACACTCAACAGTCTTTTTACTAATGTTTTTAACTGAGCATAGTATTTGTGAACTACAATAATTGTCCCTCAGAGAGTTACCTTAAAGGTCAGAATTTTGATCTGAAGTCTTGATATTTTTAGTATATTAATTTTTCAATGCCCAAGAAAACATAGACAGATGCTGTCTAGGAGCCGAGCCTGTGGTGCCTCCAAGACATTCTATAAGCAGACAGGCAGTTTTATAAAACAATATCCTAAAGTCCCCATGAAGCAGAACAGCAAGGAAGCTTTAATGGCTGGGGTCACTGGAAAGGCCTTCTGCCCCAAGATCCATAAAAAGGCTCTGCTGGTGGCAGGAAGGCTATCCTTCTTTCTCCCCATTACTCCTGCTCTGCACTTTTTATCACTTCCTTTCACCGAAATAACAGATTAATGCTCAGTTACCATCAATGCAGCTCCTCACAGCTTCACAAAACTGACAGGAAAGGTGTGAGTAACTACATGGAAAAACATTACTTTATACTCATTAGAGCATCAAGTGATTAGAAGTAAGAAACAATGCACAGACAGCACTCCTCCAGACAAAGAGGCAACACACTGTGGGAAGCCAGGGATATTCCCAATCAGCTGCCATCACTTGACCTTTACACTCATTGTGTTCACAGAGAACTGTGTCTATTCATGTGGCAGCAACAACAGCAAGTAATCTCTCTCAAACAGCTCTTCTATTTCATCATTATATCTTTGCTGCATAATTGCTTGGGATTATTTCTAGAAGCTTGTTTGGTTTGGGTTCTTTGGGTTTTTTGGCAACGCTTTAGCTGTCCTGCCATATGCACTGCTTTAACACCTTTGCTTTTTTTGTGCCTTCAGCCCTTCTCCTATTTTGGTCATCTGTTTACACCATTAGGGAGAGTTTTACTGGAACTTATCACCATAAGGGGAAAACAAAGCAAATCTTACTCACTGAGACATTATATTAGGCTTTTACCCTGAAGTATAGAAAGAGGTTACAAAAACCTAAAAATCACGCCATAAAATGCTACACTGTGCTTGAAGGCTAGATTACTCTTTAGCCATTTCAGGCTGAATTATCCTCTTGTGTTAGATTACATTGTGAGACCTGAGCCCCATTAATGCTCTTGCATTCATTGCTCCAAATACACTGGCTTTGCTTCCTCCTCCTTTTGGATTCAAATGAAGTATTTAGCGTCAGCCAGATGTGCTGGTCGGTAGCATCCACCCTGCCCCACACACTGAGTCCCCCAAGTGCAGGATAACCTTGTGCACCTGACTTCAGAAATGCATGAGGCAGGTTCTAAGGCTTAAATAGTATTTTGAGTACTCTGTTTTCTCCAATATATCTCAGATCACAGGAATATGAAGTAATGCAGTTACAATTCAATTTACATTTCTCCCTCAATCAAAAAAATTCTCTATTTTCAGTGCGGTAGCTCAGTCTTTTTTTTTATCATCTTTTTGAAACACGTAAACCAGGGAAATGAAAAAAAAAACCCAAAAACCGCAAAGGCAGCCTACAGCTTTGTATTTTCCTGCACTCATCAAAATCAAAGAAAACAGGAACTTCCTATAAATGCCCAGTCAATGTTAATTACCTGACCACTGGAAACAAGGGAAAAACCAAAGAGACACTCAAGGCTGACCTTTTGACCTCAAGGCAAGTCCATGCTGACTTAGACAATATATGCTGGTACAGATAGCAGGCTGCTCTCATTATTTATATTAAACACACAGCAGAGAAAACACAAAGACCTTGTAGATGAAGCCTTATAATTTACACTTTAAAATAAATAAATGTGATGAAGTGTGGGCCTATATTTCTGGAAAGCAATAAGAAATAACTGTAGAAATATTCTGCAATGCACTGGACCCATATGCCAATGCTACAGGTGAATAATATGCACTGGTCAATTACAGATTATGTCATACAGAGTTACCTTTCCAGTTTTCCGTAAGTCTTATTCAGACTTATTGAGGATAGAAACCTTACTGTTAATTAATAATAATCTAGCAAATGAAAAACTAATATTCTGTGACAGCAATAAATGAAAAAAGACATCCCTTTTTAAAGATGAAAATTTATTTGTAAGGGTACTCTGCTTTAGAACTAAAACCTGGCTATTAGGCAGTAAGGAGGAATAGTGAAAGAAGATTATCCTGTAGTTTAGGGTTATATAGTAAAGCTGGGGGATCACCTGCATATTTATTTTTCGCATCCTCCCTGTGATAGTTTACATAAGACAAATGGTAGGTGTGCCAGCAAGACTCCTACCTGAGACCAATGAGTCTTCTTTAAAAGGATTTTTCAAATTCAGCCTGCAGATTAACAATTACTCATTGCCTTTTTTCTATAAGGGGAAGGAAACCTGCAGAAATATCTTATTTCACTATTACTGAAGCAAACCCCAACTATTTATACCTAGTTTATAGGATGATCTTTGACAAAATCATGGGTGAAGGAAGATTAAGCCTTTGCTGAGAGGACAGAAATATAGGAACAGCAGCAATAAGGAGCTAATTAAATATTTTCTTTGATATGCAAATGAACAAGCCAGGTAGGCCAAGAGGGTGCTGGAGAGAAAGACTGTGAGGAAGACAGCAGGGAACTGCTGTAAACCAGAAAAGTGCCTGGAAAAACACTTAATTTGGTGCTGCAGGCATTCAGGAAATTTAAGATGCAACTTCAAAATAGAGACATTCTAGACCGAGCAAAAATGCAATGCCTGATCGTGTAGGATCCCTTTTTCATGGTTCTGTTCACACATTTATTGAAATACGCTGATCCATTGTTTACACTTTTATATGTCAAGACACACATTTAGCAGAATGGCTACTAGATGGACAGCAAGCCAGAGCTCTCCCAAAGCACCACCTGACTCAATCTTCCAAGCACATGTCATCATATTTGAGACAAATCTGCCTCCTTCTAAATAGAGGAGCAGGGAAATAATTCCCAGAGCCCCTACTCACCGCCCTCTCCCAGTGCCAGCAGAGAAGATGTCCTTTGGGAGCAGCCTGAGTCCCATGGTGCTGAGACACATCCCTGCCTGCCTGCAGGGCCTGGGCACCCCACAGAAATCTGTGTTATCTTGCTCTTTCAGCTGCTGCTGCTGCCCAGAGGTGGAAGAGCCTTGCCAGGTAATGGGGGTATAACAGATTTAGCAGTGAGAAAACCACCCCAGCATCACACTGCCCAGCAAGCACATGGAAATGGCATAATGTGTTTCTGGGGAGGCACACGTTTCATATTTTGGCAGCTTCCATCATCAAACATGTGTGTCTGTTCAAGTGTTTCAGAATTTGCAGTAATCCTTGCCAGATTCAACTGGCCTTTCCAGCATTTCCTTTCCTTGTGAGCACTGGAAGTTTTCTTGCAGTATAAATTCTTTAATTTTGCAGACGGTTTTCAGTGTAGCCTCAGTACCATGGAATTGCAGCTCTGGCTAATTTTTTTATAATATTTCCATGTTGCATGTCTTCATTAGGGTCTGCAGATACATAAACTCTTACCAGCATTCACCCCACCCCTGCAGCATCCAGTGTAATATGGGAAGACCATGTAATGGATTTTACTCCTTTTGGGGCATTCTTCCTGCTACTGGGCTTTAATTGACTGTATCTGTGTGAAGCCATGGAAAGGAGTGGGCCATCCCAGTAAAGAGAGGGAGGTAGTGGCCACACCTGCTCTGCAGAAATTTTGTTACTGGTAGGGGAAAAAAAGGAAGAGTGCAGTCCGGCTAATCTAGACACATGGGACCTGAAATTCAAGGAGGAAAGAGATGGGGAATCCCAATGGATCATTTTAGAATCCATTTTCAGAGGAGTATTAAAATTATATTGGTATACAATTTTACACTTGGCTAGGACACGTTTCTGGGGATTAATGACAAGCACATCAGGCAAGTGAAAATAATCAGTCTCCTAAAGGAATGTTCAAACAAGTGAACATTTCATCAGAGACGGACAGGACGAGGTTTGGGGGTTTGGTTTTTCAAAGAGTAACAAAACAGGGGGCGAGCTATTTCCAAGTCCAGCAAGAGAAACAGATCTTGCACAGCTGAACTGGTAGAAAAAGAAACCAAAACCACCCAGGAACCTGCTTTGAGCAAGGAGAAGACTCATCCAATGCCAGAGGATGCTAGACTGGGCTAGTCACTGGCAGCGCACACCTCATTGTGCAAGGCTGACCATGCTTTAAATACCCAGTCAGCATGGGAATTTAAGGCACTGTCAGCCTTAAATTCCTGCTGTTATAGAGACAGCTCTCAGCTAAGAGTGAGGAAGAGTGAACACCCTTCCCCCCTCCACAGAACCACTCCAGGCCTCTCACTGTGGAAATGCCTGAAACTTCCAGCTGAGACCACTGTCTCTGAGACCAAAGCTTCTTTCTCTGTTATTTTTCATCAGTATTGGAATTGGTATTGGTACAATCAATATTCCTGCATTTTTAAACTCAACATGTACTCATGACTCCTGCTGATCAAGAAAATTTGAAATCTTACTATTTAAAAAACTTACTTTTTCCTCCCCCATGCTCTACATGAACTAGTTCTCCTATTCTTAGCTTTTCTTCTCTGCTTCCCTCCCACGTGATCCACCTCACCCATCCTCCAGTCTTTGCTAAAAATGTGAGCAGGTAAAGTCTGTTGCTTTCCTGCTTTAACTTATATTAGCAAATGCACTTAGTTTTATGCTAATAATTTAAACAGCTACTCTAAAATTTGCAATATTTAGCAATTATTTAATGTTGCGGCTATAAATCCTATTTCTCCACAATGTGGAGTTGGTAGCATTTGAGTATTAGCTGAATTTAGAAACATATCATGTGGCTTGCAAAAGTCCTGCTAAACTTGGCCTTCTAAGACAGTAAAAATTATTATACTTTACCAGTTCCCAACATTGTTTTGCTTTCTTTAAGCACTCTCTGTATTTGCCTTGTAGACCATCTTTTATAACTATTATAAAAAAAAAAGCCATCACTCTTTTTAGCGTAATTTTCATTCTGCCTCTATCTGGCTTTTACCCAAAACCCTTTCACCACATCTTAGCTGTGTCATGCTACTTCATCTACAGTCTCAGGCAAGACGCTGCCTGAGATACATACAAGTTCTATTCCAATGCCAGTATGTCCTAACAATTTTAAAAATTGTTTGGTTCTATATAATAAATGTTAATTTATCTAAAATGCTTTGGTTGTCATGGAGATTTTTTCTGCAACCACTCAATTCTTATGCAAATTATTGTACTCAATTAAAATGAAATTAGAAGATTTCTACAAGATAAAGTGAGACTAAAAACTAGCAGAAACAGGAAAAGAAAATGACATCACTCTATTCAATAGCAAAATGGTTTCCACAAGGGACATTTTCTCAATGAATGATTCACAGATCTATTAGTTCTTGCCTGTATTGAGGTGATTGCAATTCATAGTTGCATTTGTTTAGTTAAAAAAAAGGTTTCCCGCATAAATATGCATGCATTTTCCATATTACAAAACTGATGAATAATAAATGTTTTTAAAAGTAGCTCTGCAGAATCTCCCTTATTCTACAACCATGTTCATATTCCAGAGCAGACTAGCTGCTACTGTCTCTAATGTCTCAAACTGCCTGTTTGTCATCTGAAAAAAGATAATGGGAAATACTGACCTGGGTTGGAATCTGATTCCCTGAGAAACAAACTAGAAGTTTTTCTTCAATACTGTGCTTATAAATGAAATTCAGCACTGCAGTCCTTCAGGAAAACTGTTTTCCCTCCATTGTTATTAAGCAAGACTCACTCTCTGATAGATGAGGCATGCAGGAGAATTTAGAGAAAGATTACATATTTCTCATAGCTCATACTAGGATTTTTTTCCCCCTCTTTAACTTTCTACTTCCAACTCAGCACCCACAGAATTAGACAAGTTCACCTTTCAGGAGCTTGATCTCAGAAGACATTTTAAAAAATAACACTCTTTGCTTCTAGAAGTTTGCTTCTGAAGCCACAGTGCTGATGAAGCGGCTGCAAACTTCCCTCAAAAGTTCCTGTGTAAGGGGCTGTGTGAGGCAATGCAAAGGGAGTTACTGAATCATGTCACAACTCCTGCCTGCTGAGAGGGGGTGAAGAGGGGAATCCTGAAAGCTTGTAAAAGAGGCAGTGGCCCGGGGAGGGGAAAAAAGCAGCACTGAAGGCACCAATGAAGCTGCCTGACAACAACTGCTGAGGCTTTAATTGGGTTTCTCTGAGTAGCTAAGGGCCCCAGCATATGGGAAAGATGTGGGCACATACAGGACTTTCGATAGACAGTAACTGAAACATAGAAAACATAATGGGGGACAAAAGATTGCAGGGGCAAAGAAAATAGAGTCTTTCACAATACTCTGCTGCATGAGAGCTTTCTATAAAGTTTGCTTTAAAGAATAAAGTTATCACATTCTTTCTAGCTACTGGGGACAACTTACAAAGGGCTTTCCCAGTTTCTAGTGTGACAGAAAATTAGTCACTGACCACCAAAAAAAAAAGGTGTAAAGGCATTACTACAACTCTGTATGAAGAACAAAATACCAAATTACATTGGAAGGACTACAAATGAGCATTAATGCACGTCTTTATTCTGAAATTACTTGGTTTTATCATTACTGAAGATAAATTCAAGAGAAACTAAATCAGCTACTAGGATATCAAAGAGCACTTTTATCAGAGTTCTGTTTCTCGACTCCAGCTTCAGAGAACAGGCATAGTTGGTGTAGTCAAGTCACAACCTCATTTTGTTTTTGCCAGTCCTGTCTGGGGGATCTGTAACATGGTCCCATGAAGCAGGGAGTCCAAAGGACTTCTTCGACCCCTGTTCAGAAGACAGACAGACTGCCATGATATAATGAGGCCAGGGCACTGAAGCAAACAGAAGGTGCTATTCTGACACTAGCTCATAAAAGACTCCCACTTTAGTGACTGATAAATTCCTCGAATATTTTTGACATCCCTTAGCAATTTTAATTTCCAAAAGCACAAACAAAAAGGTGCTCCTAACGCCCGGGAAAGCTTTGCTATATTTTCTCCATAAGAAGCAATCATTCCCACACCTCTTAAAAAGGCAAGTTATTTAGAAAAATAATACTTAATTATATTAATTAAATATTAACAATTAGTATTAATTAAATATTAACAATTAATAAATATTAACAATACAATTAATGTATACTATATAAAAGAAGAGAATATGAGTTTGTACCTAGAGTTCACAGGAAATTACATGAAACTTGAAAGGGAAGTGAGTCAAGAGACTGTCAGCTGCAAGTGCTATTTTTAGACATTGTTCAGTGCGCTTAATAATAACATGAAAGAAGAAACAGAAAAGCCTATGGTCAAGATGCCAAAGTAAAAACAAGAATGTATGGATTGACATTTTTATCTGAAGTGGTAAAACCAAAAATTATTCTTAGCAATCTGCAGGTATTCTGACTAAAAAGTAGTTAGAGTTGATTTTTTTTGCTGACATTCATATTTGAAAAAGAGATATATACTGGTGATTCAGCTGGAAGACAATAGATATGAATAAAATTTGATTGCAAAAAACCCCAACTTGAACAAAAGGTAGTCCATAGAAGACAAGATATCAGATTGTGCTTTGGGCTTATCCTTGCTGGAATACTCAGAGCCTTATCAGAAGATTGTCCCTTGGGGCTCTGTTAAAACACTGCCAGTTTAAATGCACTTCAACCATGCCTGTCTGTTTTAGACATGCAGGAATGAGAGAGGAGAGGCAAGCAAATGTGAGAAGTATGTCCCAGCACTAGGCTGGAGATGCAGCACCTGTAAAGAATTTTAATACCGATTAATTTAGACCTACTACATTTTTCTCTCTGTCCTGGTAAATTCCTCCATTGGTCTGCCATTCTCTTTGTTATTCTTTGCCACAAGCTCTTTGTCACTCCTTACTTGCTGGGTTGGCAAAAAACATCATGTATATTGTCAATAAATATTCTATTTACACAAACATCTGAGTTTGTATTTGGAATGGTACATAGGGTATGACCCACAATGTGATTTATGAAGTCTGAGAAACAGTTTTCTTTTTAAAAATACAGCCCAAATCAATCTGATTTGAACTGTATTAACTCAGGTGTCAAACTGATACATTCACTTAAATTTATCTCCCTTTAGGTAACACAACTGAAAAATTGTCATAATGACAGTTCATTTTAGCAATAATGTGGATGATTTGACAGTACTATTAAATATGGTGAAGGAAATGAATAATTTCATTATCCAGAACTTTTAGTTAGAATGGCATGAAACCAACAATGCTAACAGGATTCTAGAAGACCAATTGGATCTTGGGTATTTATAAAATCATCCTCGTGGTAAGAGGGATGTTTGCATGGAAGAACTTACTCTTCTGCAGCTCAAATACTATTCAGAAGAAGAATGGACATCTGGGACGGGAGAAAACTGGAGCAATAAAACAGTTGATATAAAAAGTAGCAGTATATTACAAGATTTAGCAGTAACAGTGATGAAGATGTTTGCAGCCAGGAGAGCAGCACTGCTTGTGTAACAGGCCCAGCTGTGTCATTTGCTGATAGCTGATTAGAAAGAGGGATAAGAGTAACTCCTCCAGAGCACAAAGCTGCTTTGCTGTCTGTGTATGGGCGGTGGTTTACAAATAAGGCACATAAGGTATTCCACACCCTGGAGGTGGTGCCAGGCCACACTGGGGTCCTGCTTGTCCACACAGGGTCTCACCTTGAGGACAACCATGGGGTGGATCTCAAACCTAGTCACAGCTGTCCCTCCACATCTGACACAGCTCCTCTGCTCAGGAGGAGATTTCCAGGTCATTCATTATCTTTCTCCTGAGATGGGACTCATACAAGCACAGAAAAAGGCGTGCACAAGGTCTCTCTGTCAGTCAGGACATTTCCTTCATGCACGATAAAAAGATGTAAGGACTGAAAACATTATGCATGAGAGGGGAGTGTGCCCTAAGGCAGAAAGCTAAATTTATCCTTTCTAAAACTCAGAGGGCAGCCATTGTTCAGAACAATGCAAGTTTTAATCCTTTAGCCCAGCTTAGAAAGGGGAAACAGCTAGTGTTAACTGGAGTCACTAGTGCAAAACATCTTGGCTGCATATTTCTGCTTAATTATTTTTAGTTTAGGGTTGAAGAGTGAAGTAATACTCCTAGCTTAAGAGCTGAAAATAATATGGTTTCTTGTTTCATTGCTTGTTGGGTCTTTTTCTAAATCACAGAGGTCTGTATTGACAAAGTTTCCAGTTCTGTTGTACATGGGGCAAAGGAGGATGCAGATCTCCACAGTATTGCTGCTTATCGATAGCATCACAAGGGGGCTCTGCAATTCTACTGAGTGACTTTGTTTCTAGTCAGAACACCAGACAACTGGTCCTAGCTGTCCAAACTATTGGATCAAGCATCCAATCTTTTTGAAAAGATCAATCTGACAGTTTAAATCCCACAGTCACTACTGAGTATAGTTTACAGAATGTTTAAACTGTCAGTATATTAAATCCTGGTTTAATCAAATAATGTGGTTTCCCATCCTGGATCCCATGAAATCTTTTCAGTTCTCCTACCACACAGATGGTTGCTGCTCAGGAACCAAGTGCTTCACTGGGTTTTTTGTGTTTTGCCTTTGCAAGATCTCACGAAAGACTCCTGTAGAGTATCCAGCCCTCCTGAGAATGACCTAATCTAAAACCCATGTGGGTATATAAAGGGCTACATGAAAGGTAAGGCACTTTGACCAGGGTTGTCTCCAGCTCAGGACTGGGGCCTCACTGGTACTTTAACTTGCAGCATATCTCTCCTCATTCCTTTGCCTCAGTATTGAGAGAGTAATCACCCTTCTTCTATCGAACTTAGGATGTCACAGGAGCAGTTGCTTTTGTTGTTGTTGTTCAGAAATAGATCTTGTCAAGGTTGAAGGTATGACCATGGCATAAAAAAAAGTATGTTTTTGTTTTTTCAAGTGGAAGATACTTTCATACTGAATATTTGATGTGTATTTTTGTAATATTCCTCTATGATACTAAATTTTAATTACAGAACAAGGAATATCAAATAACCTGTCCTTACGTGAGTTTGAAATCACTAACACCAGTCAGTTAATTCATTTACTCAAGTTGGGATAAAATGTTTTCCTTATCATCTCTTGCTCTAAAAAACCCAAATCCCTACCAATAAAATATCATCCCAGCACTATTAAAGAATCATCTCACTTTATGCATATGCACTTCAGAAGCATGAGCAGACTCATAAGCAAAACCTTCAAAACTCAACAGCTGTCTTGAAGAACCCTTGTAGCAAAACCAGATGTGTGATAAACGCAGTAAATACCAAAGAGAATTTCTTTCCTGTTAGTCTGCTTACAAAATTTTTATTTGACATAACACTATCCTCCTGGCAGGCTGATTGCCACCTAATCTGTTTTATGATGATCTCTCAAGGAGATTTTGACAATTTTTCCCATCTTTTGTCTGCTCTAACACACTTGATGCTATGTGCCTGCTGAGCACTTTTCTTCAACATTTACTGGCTAATTTCTCCATTTTCAACTAATTTTTTTCCCCCAAAAGGTTCATGGTAATTACATTTCCAAAGGCACTTTTAGGATATTTGCTGCAGATATTTATTCATGTGAATTACTCATATGCTGGTAAAATAACTCCAATAATTACTAACACAGGGTTTACATACAGAGGAGAAATTTGAACTCTAACATCCTTGGGGAAGGAAGGTACTGGAAGAGGTATGTACAGGTAACTTACCTGTCAAATAGTTCTCCACCAGTGACAAGTTCCAGAACAAGACTTATTTCTGTAGGGGTCTCAAATATCTCCTTCAGTTTTATCTGGTAAAAGAATACAGAAAGTATTTCTTTTGCTTATTTGTCTTCTTGCAAAGCACTTCTGAAGGTCAGCAGTAGAACACAGAACACAGCTGGGAGAGTTACTGTGTTCTCTCCCAACTTTTTTTGCTACATTTTTTCCTTTTTTTTTTACTCTTTGGTTATTCTCATACCTCTGTGACTTCTGTGAAATACAGGAGTTTAAGCGGCCATCTGCCAATCCCTCAGAGAAACCAAAAAGTAAGACCTTTTGGTCTTTAAGTCTCCCAGGACTGAAAACACCAATTTCTACTTTCATTTGCAGAACTTTTTTCACATAGTTTCTCACTCAGCTCTGTAAGAACATCATTGTTTTATCTTAAAATGGAAATATAACTTAACAGATGTTCATAAAAAAGCTGCTAGCATGCCCACTAAGAGAACCTAGACCTTTAATCCAGGTCTGTACAGGTCTTCCTGTACAGGTCTTCCTGTACAGCCACAACAGTCTCTCATAAACAGAAGGAGTATTAAGAAAAAGAAGGAAACAAATGTGGAGTGGAGTAACTTGGCTAAACTTACAATGTTGGGATGCGAAAGGCGAAGGAGAACTCCAATTTCAGTGCGGACAATTTTCTTGTCTACCTGGTTAAAAGTGGGGAGGGAAAAAGGGAAAAAATTATTTCTATGTTCAGCATAGAAACTTCTGGATGAATCACAGGATGCTATGTATGAATAGCACTTCCAGATCTCCCAGAAGAGTAAGGTAATGTGAGACACACGAGTCAAGCACACCGGAAAGAGAAATTTTCCATTAACACAAGATGGATACTATACAGGGTAATGTCCACACCCAGCAAAACTATTACAAATATACATGTGAGTCACACAAGAAGTACAATATAGGAAAGATATCTGAAAAAGGTGAGAAAATTCCTGGTTTTACTCAAGTTCTGACCTTGTCTATTGCTACTTATGTTTGTTGAGTTTATGCAACTTTCTTTTGGCACACTGTCCAGCAGCTGTGCTGGAAAAGGTTTCTGCATGAAGGATGTGCTCATCAAAGCAGTGTAACTTACTGCTTAGAGCAAAAAAGTGGTGCAAATACCTCCAAAAACCTCCAGCCACAGAGTATAAGGTTTAACCTCAATTTTCTTCAACTATCTCTGACAGAATGATCTATTAATTCAAATTACTGTTTAAACCTCTGAGAAGATTACCCCTTCCCTTTTCAAACTGCAGTCTTCAACAATCACAGCTTATGTTCTTGGGGGTCATCAGTCATTTCTCACAAGAAGCGTGAAGCTAGGGAGTATTTTGTTCAGGAAAGAAAACTGCAACTCTCCTGTAACTAGAATGCTTAAGCAAGCAAGAATGGAAAATGTTTGTAAGCAAATTATGAATGCTTTTATGTTTCTAAGGCAATTAATACACTTATGAGGAAACTACCTGATTTGCAAATATTCTCCCAAACCCTAGAGAAGTCCTACATTGATGACTCAGGGGGTTCTGAAATGAATAAGTGTCAGCAAGTCACTGTGGTTCAAAGTTGATGACATACATGATGTCAAGCAGAACATTTTGAGAGGGACTTCTGCTGGTTTTTTTGTTTGTTTGTTTTTCATGGAAGCTTTTTATCAAAGTCAAGTTTTGGTTTTGGCTTTTTACATCAGATGGGAAATGAATGGCAGCCATAATATGTAAACCTTTAAAGGGGACATAAAATTGCCTTCCAATTCTTAGTAAAGAAGACACATCTGAAGACACATTTTATCACCTGAAAGGAGAGAGCTACTCCTCAGTAATTTATTTTTTTCTAACATCAACAAAATCCAAGTATCCATTACCTTCAGAACTACTGGATAGGCAGAATTTGATTCTCCGTTTGTGCCAATCAGGGACAATTCCGGCTTAGTAATGCCACAGTGGTGTAAATGAGTAGAGAACTACAGTCCTCAGGGCTTTCTTAAAACTTACTGACATTCAGTCTCTTCTAGCGCCTCTGCCAGGAAGCAAAATGAAGCAAGAAAAAACAACTTTGGACAATTTCAGTGCATGTAAGAAGGAAAAGAAATCAAACATTGAAGAGGAATGAAATATTCCATTACCTGAACATCTAGTTGAAGGTAAATAATATGGCCAATAACAAAATCTTCAAGGACAAACACTTGCTCTGGGGTCAAACTCAGGACCCTTTAAGCTTGTGAACAATGCATGCTTTATAAATGTTTTTGCTTTCTACTCCAAATGTAATTAACAAATTTCTTTTCCTGCTACATAAACACTGAGCAACAAGTTTGAAGATATGCTCCTGTGAAATTTTCCTAAAATGCTGCAAGCACCAGCCTGAGGTCTTGCTCAGTTTTAACATCTCCTTGGCATCACTTTGGGTTACTTCAGTGAGTGCAAACATGCAGCAAAGGCCTCCAAAGGTCACTGTTGGGCAACAAAGGGCTTTTGATGATTCACACAGTCATACATACTGTGACTGTTCCCACATGCTTTGCACCTCAGAAAAATTAATGTACAATTGTGCATGGACAGTGATACTCCCAGCAGAGCGGCTTAGACTTAAAAATTTATCTTATCCAAAAGCACTGCTATAGACTGAGCAACCCACAGTTTACTTCCTGCAGTTTTGAAAATGTTTGGGCACCAAGCATACCTGGGAGCAAGCACTGAAAAGGTTGCCTAAAATCTAAAGGGGACTTCTTTTGGCACTGAGTAGTTGCAAGTTAAAAAGTACAGAGGCCTCCTCTCACCTTGCCTCTCACTTAATTAAGTCAAAACATGGCCTAAGACTCAGTTTTAGGTTTCTTTTGGTTTCATAGACATTTACTCTCAAACTGTAGGTGAGTTCCTCTGTGATCAAGTTTGTGACCTGACACACAACAGTAGACGTTCACACTTTCTCAGATGATGGCATGAGAAAAAGGTACCTCAAAATTCAGGACGATAAGATTCAATGGCAAATATGCTGCAGAGAAACACTTAGGAGTGTTAGGTATTTATATGTAATGGCTTTTGGGATAGATTTTACTAGAGAAATGGGCATTATAGGTGATATGAAATGTTTCAGAGTGAAAACAGGGACAAATTTAGTCATGACATTTCATTACAGACAGGCTATTTTATCACTTTTATCTTCTTACCTTCTCCTACGCTAAGAACAGATAGAGTTATGTCAACACTTACCTTGTTCAGCTCCTACCAAAAAAAAAAGGTACCTACTTATATCAGGGCTAAACCTGGCTTATTTTTAGTTTGGGCAGGAATATCAGCAATTCAACTACTTATATTGAATTTTCCTATCATCATCCTATCAAATAATTTCCTGACAGAAATTATTTGCTAGGATGAGAGTCAGGCATCTCACTCTAGAGTATATGTTGCTATAGTAACAATTTTTAAAACTCGGATAATTTAATCAAAATATGCCATTACCACAAATGTTTGGGCAAATTAAGTATGTTGGGCTAGATCAAATACAGCAGTCTGATTTGTGTGTATGTAATAACTGATCAAAGTGAGGTTGCAAAATTCTTTATTTTGTCTCCTCTTCTTTGGATGCAATTTAAATAGGCAGTTCAGTGCTTGAAAACTATCTGAGCTTTCCTTAAATTAGCATTACTCACAGGAGCATCAGTGAGATATGTGTCAGTATATTACAGTCAAGAATAATGGCATCAGCAGAACTGGTCCATTTGTGAAGTGAAAAAACAATCAGATGTTAACTTTCAGGGGTTTCACAGTTCCACTAGCTAAGAAATTTTCCTTCTATCCTTTATTCTTTGCTTTTAACCTATGCTAAATGGCTAGAGTACACTTTTAGTCAAATATTTCATCAGTGTAATTTGATTTCTACTTTAAAGATTACTTGGTGTGAAAAATGTTACTTCTGTAATGCCAGGTTGTGTAAATGCCTGGTCAGGTGATTTTAACACTGGTGCAATTTTACTAAGCTTTATTTTCTGTATTTGCAAACTTTAAATTGCAAGTAATCAAAGGGCATTTGACATGATAGGCCCGCAGAGCAACAACCTGCTGTGGAACACCCATGACAATTAGAGAATTCATTTGACAGGTAAACCCAAACCAGTTATTTATCTTCCCCTCACTGCTGACCCTGAGCTTGAAGATTTCGCTGTCATACGCCAAAAAAATACCTAAACAAAGTTGTTAGATGGCCTGTGATTATTAAAACCCACAGCACCTGTGCGTTTCCTCAGCTTACTGTGGAGGCACATGGAATGCTGAAAGGCAGCAAATCTGCAAGGACTGCTTGTAGGTGCTGTACAGCCACTGCCTGGTGATGTGGCTTCCAGTGCTCCTCAGTAAACTCTAGCAAGCAAACCAGGAGCTGTGACTGCAGCACAGATAAGCAAATGCATGCTGGCTTTAATCTAACTAGATAAAGTACCTGCAGCAGCAAAGATCTAAAAGCGTGAACTCGGGAGCAAGAGGCAATCTTGCTGCTCCCTTAATTAATAACAAAGCATTTACATTAAAAGGGAGATCATTCCTGGACTACTCCTAGTATTTGTCCCTCCAGTTATTTCACTTCAGTAGAATTAGGTATTTATGTCTTTTATAGATAGATATGTGTCTGCAATTACCCTGTCTTTGAAATTTCATACTGATCATGCAGAAAAGGAGCATTAGATTTGTATTCAGGGTACTTCTTACTTTTGAATTTCAGATTATTTTGACAAGAGATAGGAATGGAAAATTACTTAATGAAAGATGAGATTCTTCCATGTTTCCAAGCCCAAAGATGGTGAGATGGAGTAATGCTAAAAACCACTGAGATGTGAAAGTCTTGTTTCTGTGTGAATTAAATGAAACAAGATAAAATTAACCACCACTTTACACAGATTAATCCAGCTGCATCTTTGCAGTATAGTACCACCCTAAAAAGAGGTGGCCAATGGATGTTCTTTGTACCCTCAAACTTAGTAGTGAGCAAGAGGAAGAGCCTATTCCTCATCCTGCAAGCTCAGTTTCTGCTGTTCTCCTTCCCCTGGGCACTGTAGAGCCAAAGGGGCACATTTGCCCAGGTGTGACCCCTGTGCAGTGAAAACACTGTGCCCAGGCAATGGCTGTGAAGAAATCAATGCAAAAATCTCTTGAGGAGCTTCACAGCACTGCTCATCTCAGGGAGTCTGTTCACACCAGCTCTGCACAGCTCCTTAATTAATATCCCAATTCTTGACTCACATGAACACCTCTAATGTTGTGGTGTGCTTTATGTGTTTGTTCAGTTTTCCCCCCCATTGTTATCTCAGAAGGTCCTGCCCTGTTACCAGTTTGTGTCAATCCCCAAACCCCTCCCCAGTTGTCTTGGTTACCAAATGTATTTTTCTTGTTCCCCACCCCTGGCAGCCTGCCTGTCACTCGACACCCCTGCCTCTTTTTCTAGAGAGTTCGGGCCAGGGTGTCGAGTGATTGGCTTAGGGGCCAGGGTCCCTCCCGCAACTGTGTTTGATGGGTTCTCCGATCATGCCAATCCTTAATGTATCCCTCTCTGATTTGCTATCTTTCACCCCTCCCACCCTCTGTAAAACCGAGGCTTTCCCTGCCTCGGGGCTCTCAGCTCCTTCTACCTGAACCTCCACATTTCCCTACCAATAAACCCACCCCCCCCCGAAGAAACTGAGGGTCGCCTCTTCATTTCATCCTGCGACTTCGGAGCTCTCTACTGCGGCCACACGTCCGCAAGGCTTGACATCGCCTTGGGCACAAGGCCCTGACTTCGGGCTGGGGAAGTGCCTTACTGGCTGGAGGTTGGCTGGACACTCATCTAGCCTGGGCGTTTTATTTTCCACCGGCCACCGCTCCACTCTAATATGAGCAATTAGTTCTCCATTGAACCAGCAGGTCAGGCTCTGACTATGTGCTTCTTGCACTTACAGGGGGATCACAGTGCAAAGCATTAGTAGCTTGACACTTGTCCTAGGGTGACGTTATGATGCTTGTATCCCCATTCATGTGTTCTGTTTATGCTGGATATTATGTTCTGTGCCTTCAAGACTGGCTCTGAAGAGGGAAAGTTTTGTCTGGGTTTTCTTATCAGCCTGGCGGGACACAGAGACAGGGCAGTACATTGTGCTGATTTTGCTTTTTTCCTTTTGCTTTTTGCTTTGCTCTCGCTCTTGCTTCTGCTTTGCTTCTGCTTGCTCTTGCTTCTGCTCATTAGCTAGTTTAGCTAAACAGTCCAAATTTCTTCCTGGACTGTTTCTCCTTTCCTTTTTTTGAACCAACTTGAACCTGCTCTGGACTGGGACCTGGGAACACTGAGAGTTTGCAGCTTGTGGCTACAGCAGCTGCCCCAGCGCCGGAGGGACTGATAACAGAGCGACCAGCCACTGGGGAGACTTTCTGAATTTGTCATCTCTTCAGAGCAGCGAATCAGTTTTGTCATCCGGTATTGTTCATTTTGTGTGCTGGGGAGTGCTTTGCCTGTTAAATAAACAGGTTCTTTCCACTTCTCTCCGAGGAAATCCTTCCCGAACCAGTTGGGGGGAGGGGCCGTGTGGGTTTGATTTCTGGAGGGGCCCCTTTTGGAGGTTTCCTCCCAAATCTGCCCTAAACCAGGACACTATTAAAAGTGCTTCCAAGAAAAAGGTTTTATTTGCTCATACAGTAACTGCTCTGAAGCCTAAACCTTTCTATATTTTATGGCATCAATTCCTAATTACCATTTATAATTTTGCCATTATTTGTCCTTTTCACAATTAAGCTGAAATATTAAAACCTGTACAGACATAGACTACATACAAGCAGAGCTGTCATTCCCAATAGTCTAAAAGGTCTGCTCCCAATTGTCACAACTAAACACAGGAGTGATGGGTTACCCAGGCTGTCTTGAGAGATTTGAAGAAAAAAAAGAAATAGGCTTGAATTTAAATAAATGTTCACAAGAAGGTTCAAAGAAAATATTTTCTATGAAGTTTAAGGTTATGCTTTTCAATTTCAGAATGTCCTGAATGATAGGAATTCCAGTTTCTGCCCAGTTTATACATAGAGTACCTTCTCACAAAATTTTTCAGTCAAGATTCAAGTATAAAACACTTTAAAGAAGACTTCCGAACGTGTTTTTACATCTTCATAAAGATGGATTGAATTGAAATAATCTGATCTGATCTATGTATCAAGATGAGATAGAGGTCAGTCTTCAGCCTAAGTGATAAAGACATGGAGGTTTCAAAAAGTGATATGACATAAAGACAGAAAACTAGGGACTTACATGAGACTCAATCCACTTCCCTGAATTACTCTGATGGAATTCAGTAAGCAGCATGGCAGTGGACAGTAGGTAAAAGCAGAATTTTAAAAAGCTGACCCTTCTGAATGAAGGGATAGATCATTGTTCCAACTAGGACATTTATTTAACAGCTGCTTTAGATGATTTGTTCATTGAATGACAATAACAGTTTCTCAAGTAAAGAATTCCTCCTATGTTTTAGTAGCTGCTCTTGTTGGAACATTGCTTGACCTTCTCAGTAAGGTCTGCAGCTCTCTCTTGTGAAGCAACAACCTTTGGACTCCGAACAAACTAATATTATCTTAAAAAACCAAACAATTTGAAATAATCTTTTTGCATTTTAAACTGGCCAGATTATACTGGCTCTGTCTGCACTCAAGCTTAATGTGGGCGTCATAGAGAGCACAATAAACAACTCCATAAAGCACAACAGCAACTGCACAGCCCTGTGGTATCTTCCCTAAGCGGAGCTCAGAGTTTTCACTGTGCAGGTGTGCTGGTTTGGCTGGGATAGAGTTTATTTTCTTCACAGTGCCTAGCATAGGGTTGGACTTTCATTGGTGCTGGAAATAGTGTGGATAATTCATGGATGCTTTTATTATTGCTAAGCAGGGCTTGCCCTGAGCCAAGGCCTTTTCTGCTTCTCATTCCAGCACATCACAGATAAGGTTGGAGGTGCACAAGGAATTGGGAGGAGACAGAGCCAGGGCGGGTGACTCCAGAAGATCAAAGGGATACTCCAGACCATGTAGCATCATGCTCAGGACATGAAGATGGGGGACAAGAAGGAAAGGGGTGGGGGGATAATTCAGAGTCTTCCCAAGTCACTGTTCTGGGTGATAGAGCCTTGTTTTCCTAGAGATGGCTTACCAAGCAACACAGTGAATGAATTCCTTACTTTGCTTTGCTTATGTGCACAGCTTTTTCTTTGCCTATTAAGCTGTCTGCATCTCAACCCATGAGTCCTCTCACTTTTACCCTTCTGACTTTCTCCCCATCCTGCTGGGGATGAGCAAGTGAGCAGCTCCATGGGGCTTAGGAGCCAGCTGGGGTTAAACAACAACCATGTGTTATTGAGGATCTTTATTTTTACCCTACATAAGTAATTTTGTATTATTAATGAAGGAAAAAAAACCAAGAAAACTATTCACTACTAGAGCAACTATTTTCTGCACATATTTCCATGCTTCCAATTTGCAACTGCAGTCCTTCAAGTGATGAATATTCCTCAGACTGAACATTATTCCCTGCATGGGAATAATGCTGGTTACATCAATGCGCCTGTATTTTTCCTGTCAGTGATTAAATGTCTGGTAGCTGTTGCCTGCAAAAACCTGGGTTTGTAGAAGCTGAAAGAGACTGATCTATCTTCATGAGATAGGACTGTTAATCTGTTAAGAGTAAATTGTTCCATCAAAGAAGCAACTCTACTGTTTCTGAAGAAAAGCACAGTACATTTGCAGGGAAACCATCAGATGGATACAGAAAATTCATGGGGCTGTATAAACTTATGGCTGTAAGAACAGTAAATAATCCCTGGCAAAACAGATTAACAGGCCCTGCATCTTGAAATACATGGTTTCAGTAGTAAAGGTGACCAGATGCAGGTAACATTCCCCAAAGACACAGGATCCACAGTGAACAGATTCTGTTACTCACCCACATTAACTTGGTGGCATCACCACAGAGTGAATGGATGAGTTCAGAACCACTTACAGTTTGTACAACACTGGTCATTTGCAACAACATATTTTATGTTGTATATTTATTTATGTTTATATTTATTTATGAGAGTACAAAACAAGTTATACGTTCATTAGGATAAGCCTCATTATAGGCTATGGTCTAACTATATGACTAATTTGGTTGCTATCTCTTTCCCTGTCTCATTAACACACAGATTTCTGCAAATATGTTAGATAATTGTTGAGCAGTTTATGCAAACAAATTTAAGCCTATTAGGTATTCATGAATTGCTCACTTCAGCGATTCACTATTTATAGTGTGTTACTGCCATTGTTACTGTTCCCAAAGCTGGGTGGGGGAGGACACTTTTAAGATGCAAGAACAATGTGTAAAATCAAAGGTAACTTCTTTTGTTTTTGCCAAAATAGATGCATTTATGGCTCTATTTATAAATCTGTACTTGCCGTCTTCTTGTATATTCTTGCTTTTCAGCTATGACTGTTACAAATCCAAAAATTTCCTTTCTTCTCAGTGAAAATTTATTATTCCAGCTTTTATCCTGGGTAACGCATCCCGTATTAAACATCTTGGCTTCTCATTCACACCATTCCTCTGAATAAACAAAGTGCCGCATAAAAATTAGAAATGGAGAGCTACTTGGTGATAGGATGTTTCCTATCATTGATGTTTTATCGTAAAAACACTCCGAATTCTCAGGAGCCCTCAGCTGCATGATAAAGATCTGGAATAAATTATATCTGCTTATATCATTAGCCAAATGCAATGCTTGCTGCTAGTTAAGAAATTTCACATGAATAATAAGCTGGTCCTTATTACCCTTATTATCCATCCTTTTCTCAATTCAACTTGTATGAGTCCACTGCTACCCAATGAAGGTCTGGTGCATCAAGGCTACCATTAATATCATAATCTCAATCACAGATATCAAATAATTCCTTGTAATCAATGAAGCAGTTTTGTCTGGGCTGGAGTTAATTTTCTTCACAGTAACCTTTAAGGGGCTACATGCTGCACCACTCCATTTATGAGCAGTTACACAGATGGCAGGTAGGGAAGGCTTAGTTGGTGGCACTGAAGCTCAAATGAGGTTGATTTATTTTCAAAATATTTCAGGTGGGATAAAAACATGACAATGTCAGGTGCAACTTAAGTTGTACACTTTTCCTCTTCTGAACCATCCTGGATCGTTCAGCCTGCTGCTCAAATGGCCCCTGTACTAGGAGACTTGCAATATCTGGATTCCAGTCCATTTTTCAGGCAGGTCAGCCCCAAACACTGATAACAAGGAGTCCTTGAGCAATTTCTGTGTTGCTTGATAGTATTCAGAACCTGCAATTCTATGCTTACAGGACTCATACACATGGACCACAAAAGTGCTTCAGATTTATAGGTTTTATACCTTATAATCTGAATAACTAAATAAAACAGTGGAGGCTCAAAGGAAAACAGGAAAGGGCTCTCATGCTGAAGATTTTCAGGGACTGAAAATGAGAAATATTTTATGTAATTGGAAGATGATACCGAGAAGCATGTAGAAATGGTGAGATGGTTAAGAAAGACAGGCAGACGTGAAAGCAAGCCTTTGTAACTAATTTAGAGACCTTGCTTCTTAGATTAGGAACTGTGAGCTGAGATTCTCTTGTTAGCACTATGTGTCAACAAATAACACTGTAATTTACAGGACTGCTTTTGTTCCTGCATCTCCCCAGTCCCAATGGAGGATGTCTCAGCTCCATTAATGGCAGCATGTTAACTTGCCTCCTCTGCCAAGAACTATGAGTTGTGCTGGGAAAAAAGGACAAGTGACTGAGCAGGCTGAGAGCAGAAGGAATATGCAGTGACTTCCCTCCCCAACAGGTCACCTCAACCCATGAATTCAATGCACAAAGAGCCACAGGGTGCCTTTCATATTTGATCCTGTGCTCCCTGATGCTTCATACAATTTAAGAGTAAATGGAGAAGATGCTGAAAGAGGACAATTTTAAGCTATGTAAATCTGAACCAGAACAGATTTTGAATTTCAGGAGACTTTATGTCTCCCTTTATGGCCAGTGAAGTTACATGCAGATTTGGAAAATCACAATACCTGACCTAAAACCTGCCTCTGGTTCTACTGTGTGATTTGGATGCAATTCTGATATATATTAAAAAAAACCCAAAAAAACTCCAAAAAAAACCAACAACAACAAAAAAAAACACCAAAAAAAACCCCAAACCTGAAATCCCTCAAGACTCCATAGGTGTGGAGATGAGAGGACAAATTTTACCTGTGAAGTAAAGAAGTAAAGGATGCAAAGGATGCAGGGGGTAGTTGTTGATGTGCTATGAACTGTGGTATCAACTGCCTGGATACAAATACAGCTCTATCTCCTGTGGTCCTCATCCATAAAACATGGAAATGCTAATGTGTGTTCTCACCATGGTGGTGCAGCTGTAACACAGAAATGGCCCAAAAAGAATAACTGAAATTAGTTATAATCGTGAAGTGAATAATTTTCCTGGACTTCTCATTAACAGATTTATGGCTTCTTATTTCTGGTAATTAGGGCTTTCATCTTGAGGAATTATGACTTTTCTCACAAACTCTTGAAAACCATATCATGGAGTTATTTCGATTCGTATTTTCTTACATTTTTACATTCAACTCCTATGTTCTTTTGACTTTGCAGTTTCTTATCTTTTTACATTCAAATCCTGTATCTACTGTGTTTACTACTCAATTCAGAAACCTACAATTATTATCAAGCTATTTCTTCTTGTAGTACTGTTCTTTTATCACTTTACAAAGACATGAAACCTATATGAGTGTTATGTATCTTGCAGACAAAAATCTAAATTTCTTCTGGTTGATATTTGTGAGAGAGCTGCTTAGAAGCCCTCACAAGTTAGCACATCATGTATATAGTTGCAATTCTAACAAAAAAATCTGAAATCAGGATTGTCTCCAACAAATTGTAAAAGAAAGAGGCTTGGATATCACAGGACTGAAATACAAAATAATCATCTTATTAATGCTATTTCTTGTTATTTATGGAAATGTTATTTATGGAAATTTCAGCTTTTTTCAACTGTATCTACTGAAGACATACTCAGGTGGCGTTTGAAACATCTGCTTGTTAAATATATGCAAAGTGTAATGGAATAGCTTTTTGGAAATGAGTAGTAGTATTTGAAGACTGCACAAAATGAAGGGAGAAGAATAACAAAGGAAGTGGGATGGGTTTTTCACTTTTGTATGAAAACAAGTTATTACTTTTGATTTATTTATTCAGAGTTTGGGTTTAGCTGGTGTATTGTTTGTTGGAGGGGCATGGGTCTTTTGGGTGTTGTTTTGTTAGGGGCTTTTTCTTTTTCTCTAAGAAAGCCCTTTTTCAGTGACTTATTTGAGAGCAAGTCTAGTTTAACAAAAACTTATCACAAGCCTCACTCACACACACCAGTGCTGCAGCTGTCAGCTGTCACAACACTTGGCTTAGAAATTTGTATTGAACCTTAATTCTAGTCTTGAGAGATCCTCTGGTCAGGTGATGTATCCCAAGGAAACCAGAGTAAGGTGCTGCCTTTCTGATTTCTCAAAGAAGCTTCTGTATCAGAGCCCTCAGATTGTGCTGCTTATATAGCTGCTGTGTCAATGTCCACCTTTGCTTTTTTATTCCTCCCTACATGTGGATCTTTTAAAAGACATAAATAAATGAAGACCACCTCAGCCAAAAAGCATATATTTTATCTGGAAATAAGCCAGTTTGTCAAGTAAGAACATGCTGATTACAGAACCCTTGGTAAAATAAATCCTCTCTTCTACAGATCTCAATTAGATTTGTCTCTCTGAGAGGCTACAGAGAACTCAGCTTCAGAATAATAAGCACAGGATAACACGTTTTAAGTCATAAAATGTTCATGATTTATTTCAACACCTGAACTGCTAACACTGGAGAAAGCACTATAATTTCTTATCTTCTGCCCTCTTCATATTTTAGTGCATACAGTTTTCCCTTAATTCATTATTCTAAGCTTAGGATCTCTCTCCCCCCAAAAAATAGCTGTCACACCTGTGACGATAGCACCACACCATACACATCTAAAAGCAAAAAAACTTCCTAAAATGCAGAGGAGGAACACTTTCAGAGAGCCCTAGCACAAGCTTCACAGATACACCACTTATGCAGAAACCTCTGCTCAATCAAGGTACATCTCCAGAATTCTTTAACAGGCTGCAAACAATGAAAGGTTTCCAAAGAGGAGGGGTATAATCTCAGGATAGCTTAATATTTACCTCTGCACCACTGCTCAGAAATGCCATCCCTTTGTAGGATAGTGTGGCATTAAACACAGCCTCACAGAGTAAGAGTTTCTGGTCCTACTCCCCATCTTACCTCTCCATATTTATGTGCACCCCAGGCACAGAGGTTGCCCAGGCGTGGGTAAAGCCATGGAGAAGACAAATCACTGCAACAGGAAAGGAGCAAAATGTGCATGGATAGGTTGGCGGAAGAATACCTGTGGCTGAGGTAATTTCTCAGAATTCCTATCAAGCAATTACAAGCTAAAGATGTGTCATTTTTTGGGGTTTGAGTTTTTTGACTGAATATATCACCCAAAGGATATTATCACTCAGAACTATTTGTTCAACAGTGCAATGTATAGTGTAGGTTGAGCTTCCCTGAACAGTGGAACAAGTTGAGCTTTATATTTTTCTCTTTTTATTAGATGATCTTTGTATTTCTGAAAAATAAGCTGTGAAGACCAGAAATGACCCTTTCTGCGTACCTATAAATTAGGCAAGGAAGAAGGAAATACAATACATACTGTCAATTCTCAAAATCTTAACCAAAGTTCTGACTTACTCAAGAATAACACAGCAATTCAATCTAAATGGTCACAGAAAAAAAATATTATTCTATATTAAGTGACTTTTACACAATACCTGCACTACTATGTACTGCAGATTTTAAATAACTTTATTTACATGGGGAGGGATTTACAATAGTAGAAAGGGATTTTTTTTCCTTTCCTAAAAATTGTCCTGACACACCCTTTTTTTTTGTTTGTTTGTTTGTTTCTTTGCAAAGACTAAAATACCTAACAATTTTATTTTTCAGGTAAATTTCCACCTTCATTGACAGGTGCCTGATTTCGCAGCTTCTAGAGCAAAACTCTATTGGTAACTTAGTGCAGAAAATAAATGCTTTAGTTGTCTCTTATTTTGTAGAGAATTTAAGTGAACTTCTTTGTCCTACTTTAGACACTATGCATTTGATGTATTTCTACTCAAAACTCATTTCTTTTGGATTGTAGTGAAGCAGAAAATGGAAGCCAGACTCCCCTTACATGAGGGAAAGCTGAAAATAAGCAGTGGAAACTCAAAGTTTTACTGCCTTATTTCTTTATTCAAAGTAATTTTGACTCAATTTTCTTTTGGTCTCCCAGTAAAAACATGAGAGTGTGAACTGCATATGTATATCCATATGAGATGATGACAGGGATGAAGAAAAATGAGAAAGCCAGGAAAAATAACAGGTAGTACTGCAGGTGGAGTGGTGATCAGGTGGTAGTTAAGAAATTACTGTTTCCCTTTAATTACCAAGCAGTGGCCTGTGTGGTGTGCATGTGTATGTGTATGTGAATAAATGACTGAAGACAATGTGTGAGCTTGTTGACAAAAATAGTCCTTTTTATTGTGTACTGATGTACAGTGGTGTGCAGTTGACTGTTTTCATGTAGAGTTACATGTGACACAATTCTTTCTCTTTTTAGAAAAATTTGAAAAAAAAATCAGAATATTACACATTAATACAATGTGAGGAAAAAATGACCTTAAATGAGCATATGAATGTGAATATATACCACACATTTCTAACCTGAAGAAAAAAGGATACTGCCTTAGCATGTCATACAAATTGGTATATTATGTCAGGCTCTTGCTTTTTTGCCTGCTAAACTTTATCACTCATAACTATCGGTCCACTATGAGTACTGACAGTTACTGCACCAATGGAGGTGGATAGATTAAATATAGATATAGATAAATTTAGATAGATATAGATATAGATAGCTATATAAATATAGATATATACACATAGATGTGTGTGTGTGTGTGTGTGTGTGTATACATCCATATATAAAGTTTATAGAGAAACAGGCATATGGAGGAAGGAGGCACTTAAAATATAAATCACATAGAACCACATGGCAATAAAAAGAAGGCTTAATTTTACACCTATAAACATACATCATTTTCTCCTGAAGTGATATAGGAACAATTTACTAATTCTGGTTATGCCAGTGTGATACACAAGTGTCTGCCCATTCCTCCCCTGCCCCTTCCACCCTGATGCTTGTCTTCTTAATCACTTGGGAAGGCTCAACCAAAAGCCGTGTTCCTTCGAGAGACAAAACTAAACATTTCCATGAGCCTCTTGATAACCACTTAATACCACCAATTCACTGCAACAGAAAATGAAAAACTCAGCCAACTATATTCCTTGTGGAGTTGGGAATACATAAGAGTTTTAAATCCATATCATATTAATACATAATCTTGTAGGGTGCGTATATAGGTGTTTGTATATTTGTGTCTATAAAACATACATGCTTAGATATATATATATATATCACAGAATCACTTGGGATGAAAAGACTTCCAGGATGATCAAATCATGTCTTTTACCTATTGCCACCTTGTCAAAGAGACAGGAGCACTGAGTGCCACATTGTCATTTCTTGAATACACCTCCAGGGATGGTGCTTCCACCATATCCCTGGGCAGCCCATTCCAATGTCTAATCATCCTTCTGTGAAGAAATTCCTCCTAATGTCCAGCTGTAAGGTCCCCAGCTGCAGTTTGAGGCCATTTACTTTCATCCTGTCTCTTGTTACCTGGGAGAAGGGGATGACCCTCATTCCACTACAACCTCCATTCAGACAGTTTTAGAGAGCAAGGTCATCTGAGCCTCTTTTTCTCCAAGCTAAATACATCCACATTCCTCACCTACTCCTCAAAGGACTCAATCTCCTTCCCCAGCTCTGTTCCCTTATCTGGCACTTCAAGGTTTCTCTTGCAGTGAGGGACCCAGAACTGGAGAGAGGGTTTGAGATGCAGCCCCAGCAGTGCCAGCACAGGGGGATGATCACTGCCCTGTCCTTGCTGCCCCACTATTGCTCACCCCAGCCAGGTGCCCTTGGCCTTCTTGGCCACCTGGGCACAGCTGGCTCATGTTGAGCTGCTCTTTACCAGCTCCCCCAGGTCCTTTCCCACCAGGCAGCTTTCCAGACACCTTTCCCCCAGCCGGTAGAGCTGAAGGGGTTGTTGTGACCCAAGAGCAGGACCTGGGACTTGGTCTTATTGAGCCTCATACAAGTGGCCTTGGCCTATCAATCCAGCTTATCCAGATCCCTCTGCAGAGCCTTCCTGCCCTCCAGCAGATCAACACTCTAATCTAACTCAGTCTTATCCATGACCTTATGGAAGGTGCAATTGACCCCTCATCCAGATCATCAGTGAAGATATTAAACAGCTGGGCCCAGCACTGAACCTGGGGACACCACCAGTGACCAGAGGCCAGATGGACCCAGCACCATTCAGCACCATTCTCTGGGCCCAGCATCCAAACAGTTCCTAACCCAGCCAAGAGTGCTCCTGTCCAAGGCATGGGCTGCAAGCTTTTCCAAGAGAGTGCTGAGGGAGACAGTGCCAAAGGCTTTGCTGAAGTCCAGGTAGACACATCCACATTCACACCCCCTTTCCTGCATTCACTAGGCAGGCCACCTGCTCATGAAAGGCGATCAGGTTGGTCAGGCAGGATGTGCCATTCCCAAACCCCTGCTGGCTGTGCTTGATCCCCTGCACTGTATTTGACACGTGATTGCATCCAAAATTATCTTCTCCCTGGCACCACGGTCTGGCTCACAGGCCTGTACTTCCCTGCATCCATTTTCCTGCCCTTCTTGTGGATGGACACCACATTAGCCAACCTCCAAATCATCTGGGACCTTCCTAGTTAGATAGGATTGATGATCAGTGAGGCAGAGCAGCTTGGCAAGCTCCCTCTCCAGCTCCCTCAGCACCCTTGGATGAATCCCACCTGGTTCCATGGACTTGTGAATGTCTCAGTGGCTCAGCAAGTCACTGCCTCCCTCCTCCTGGACTGCACAGGGTCTGTTCTGCTCTCTGTCCCTGTCTGCCAGCTGGGGCTGGTTCCCTGAGGATAATCAGGCCTTACTGTTGAGGTCTGAGGCAAAGAAGGCATCTGAGCCTTTTCCTCATCCTTGGTTCCAGTGTTTGCTCTGCATCCAATCAAGGATGGAGATTTTCATTGGCCCCATTTTTGTTGTTGATGTATTTGTAAAAACACTTTCTATTATCTTTCACAGCAGTGGCCAGATTGAGTTCTATTTGAACTTTCACCTTTCTAATTTTTTCTTTACATCACCAGTAACATCATTGTACTTTTCCTGAGTTGCCTGTCCCTTCTTCCCAATGTATATACATATATATATGTGTGTATATGTATATTTATATATATTTATTTATTTATTTATTTATATTTATACATGTGTGTGTGCCTACATGTACATGTGCAAACATTAATGCAATTGAGACTTTTTAGATGTGCCTTATAGACCATTATGATCTCCTTCAGACCCTAACTCCAGATATTCAACCCCAATTATCCACAAGGGAAGCCTATTACCTTTGCACTTGCTTACTCTCCTTTCTGATCCACAGACATGAAATATCTGTTGTCTTCAAATTGTGTAACTTATTTGTACAATTGTATTAATCCCAGCCCAACTCTTTCCAGAGTATGTATTGCTTGAAAACTGTTGCTCTGTTTCAGATCTGAGAAAAAATTGATGGGCCTGAACATTTGTCTGAATTTGAATATCAACCAGTCTCCAGGAAGAATGCTTCATATATACTGATTTTGATAAAAGTGCTGCAGAAATATTATTTAAGCATCACAAACTGTGTGAGGGAGGAGGCCCACACATAAAAAAGAAGGAAATCAAAATGAAAATTTTCCAAAACAGTCTCTATACTTGTATATCTCATCAACTGAGACAGACAGGGTCTAATATTTCACAATACTTAATTGTGCTTAGGGGATAGCACATATCAATTAGAACTGAGAAATATTAACCAGCCTTCATTCAAAGCATTGCTGAGAAGCAAATAAAATAAATATTATCTTATTTTTATGGATGAAAAAGTTGAAACCAAAAGAAATACTGGGAACATGCCAGGACCAAGGCTACAGACAAACCAGCTCAGAATCCTATTGTCCTTTCAGCAGAGCATGTTGTTTTATTACAGTGGTAGCTCCAAAATTCCTTCAGTTGCAGTAGTTAGCACTTGGTAGACCTACAATGTAGGCAGGCACTTGGTGTCTTAGTTTAGAAACCATGCAGCAGAGTCCATCTGTTCTCATCACTATTTTTAAAGCAACTTGTCCAGACTCAGGTAGGAAATTTAAGGCAGAGGTGGATCTAATTTCTTGGAAGGCATTCACCTACCCGGATTCTTACCCCAGGCTACTTAGCTTCCTCAAAACACACCAAAATGTGGAAAAACAGATAAGAGACTTCATATAAAAAATACCACATATATATGTTTGCTTCCTTAGAGAACTTCATTCTTCCAATATGATCCATATGCTGTATGTTGTTTGCAGCAATGACCACTCCAGAATGACTAGTTGTAAATATAACATAATTTTTAAATCTCAGTTTAAGAGTAGTAAGAATAATTTTTGTAAAGTGTACCCTAAAGATTCTTCACTTTTCTGTAGCACTGAGTCATCAAGGAGTGGTAAAATGCATAGTAAAAAGCAAAATAATCTCGTATTTGCAATTGCAAGTGTAAAAGTTCATCACAGTACTCTGCTCATTTGATGACTTTTTCTGAAGTGCTATGTGATCTGCTTTTGCTTCTTTCTTGCTTCATGAAATAGATTTCCCCCAAAAGAAATGACATGGTTCAGATCTTTACATTTACCACCTGCGTGGAATTTAAAAGACCTGCTAAACATAGCAAATGAGCAGGCAATACATTTCTGTTATGCCCAGGAACAAAGCACAAAGGTTAGATGAGGAAATCACAGGCAATATTTTTGCCTGCTTATCATCTGACCCATAGATGTTGGGTTTTAAACTTTTTTTTTGGTAGCTCTTAAGAACCATTACAAATTTTATTTCTCATCTGTTATTGGAGAGTGTCTCTCCTGCTAATTCAAAAATCAACTTTTCTTTGGACCTCTTCAATCCTTATGACAGTTGTCTTTCAGCAGCTCTAGAAGCTAAAGTTCTAACTTGCCTCTTAGTTTCCCAACTAATTTTTATTTTTAAGGATTTTAAACTACTCCTAAACGTGGGCTTGACAAAACTAAAATCAACAGAAAATGGAAGCATTCTGCTTCAATAATTTTGAAGTGGTAAAAACCTGTTTTTCTTCCTCCCTTTGAAATTGTAGAAAATTTGTATTAATAGTTAAGAATTATTAAACCTCTCAACAGAAATATAATATTATGAACACTTTCTTTTATTTTAGTTATGCAGAAAGGTTTGTATAAATGTTTTTTTCTGTTACTCTTTGATGGTTTAACCCCTACAAAGAACCCCTAAACTACAGATGAAATCACCCACATCCCCCAGACCCCCCAAAAATTAGCGAATAATCTACTATTATTAAACAAGATGGCAAAAAATGTATTAATTGCAGACACTCCTAGGAACTCAAAACACTGTACAAGCATGCATTCTCAGAACTGGATGATAGGTCTTGCTGAAAATTTTATTTGCTCTTAAATAAGAATGTATTAATCATGCAAAATGAAAAATTACTCATTCTGTTTAAATGAAAAGAACACTGATAGCTATTTTATGTTTCTTGCAGTCTGTTCCTAGAGGACTACTTCAATCCTAAAGGATCCTATGTTCTTACCAAAGCTGTTCCCATGGGACAAAAGTAATAATTCCTAATACTTTACTTCAAATTACAGCACTTCAGTGATCATCACTCAAAAATCTGGAGCTGCCCATCAGCCACCAGCCTCCTAATCACACATCACTTGTCATCACTTCCAGAGCAATCTGGACCACCCTATCCCTGTCCCTCACCCTGGTTTTACAGACCTCTTCCTTAGAGAGTCAGTCTTGTTTGAAGCAGCAGACTATTTCCATTCAGACAGTCTGTTTGAATGGAAAAACCAAGAGTATTTGCTCTTTTGTCATCCTCCTTTGTCTTCTAGTTTCAACCCATGTGCTCTCCAGAGCTCCCTTATGTATATTTACAAATGGAATTGAAGAAATGGGACTCTACCAAGAAAACAATCACAGGCTCCTCTTCTTTTCTTACCATTTTTTACCCTTTTCTTACATTTTTTTACCCTTTTTCTCTACTATTGAACTGCCATCCTTTTTCTTAATTGTTTTCAAAAAGGCAACAGGAAACAAGCTGATCAACATTTTAGTACATGACTTGGCTCACACATGGTTATTTTTATACTGAGACACTCTGAGCAAAGATCAGACCTCCTGCTGTAAGAACACTCTAACGCGGGTAGTTCAGTCCCTGTGATAATAATTACATCTCCAAATTGGTCAGACACAAGCAGTGGCACATCCTTAAAGCATTGTCTCCCATGTTCCATTTACCCAGGAAAGCTCATTTGTCTAAGAGGATTACTTGTTTTCATAGCAAAACATCCCAAAGTGCATCAATTGCACTGGGAACGACTCAGCTCTCTGAACTGCTTAACCACATTGCTAATATAACCAAGGCTGCATTAAATGAAACTTATATATTATTGCTGATGTAAAAACAACTTTCATAACTGTAGTCTTTTCCTTAGGTGCCATAAAAAAAAATAAACAAATCTGTGGTACAGCAAGTCTACCAAAGTCTAAACTGACTAGTTTCAGACACAGAAAAATAGATCTAGCATAAATACATAAATGTGACAATTTTAAACATGAATTAATTTCCATGAAAGCAAAAAAAATCAAAAGGCAGAGAAATATTTTTAAGAAATGTAGTTCTTTCTATTGCATTTCAGAATGAGAATTAGAGGACAGTATACTCCTAAAACATGAGAATCTCTGGCATAATGAACAGATGAAACCTCAAAAATTCTCTGCGCTTCCATAGGGCACAAGCTGCAGCAATGCACATGCTCTGCTTCTTCCAGTGTACCAGATGCAAATTCAAAAGCAGCACATACAACTGAATCTTTGTGCCAGTTTAAACCTTGGCTCGTGTTCAAAGATGACAAATTAATGCCAACATTTTACTCATGTGAAACCCACTCATTACATCTTGCACTGAGACCACCAGTGGAGCCACCATTTGGACATGGTTATGCCTACCCACCCATCCTTATGTTTCTACATGTGAACGTTCCTGAACATCATGGAATAATGAATGTTCTAACGCTGGGATAAACTGAATCAAAACCATTCATGAAAAAATACCATGTGCATGCCTCACAGCTTGCTTGCTTTCTCTCAGACTTCTCTTTCCATCCTAGGAATATGAACTGCTCTACCCCATGCCCCACAGTGTCCTTCTGCATGAAGTCTCTCAGTCCATAGCTTGCCTTTCTTCTCTTAGTCTCTCTTCTTGCTTTCCACCATCTATTTTTCAGAACACACAAAAATAGCTGTAGTAGAAGTGTGACATGTATGGAATTCTAAAAATATATTGTCACCTCAACTGGTTCTCTAGCAATTTCATAGTGGTAAAAAAACCCACTACAATATATTTAATTTTACTGGGGTTTGAGTTGGTGTTTTAAATCAGTTTCTGAAAAAAGATGAATTGTGTCATGGCATTTTTTGAGCAAAACAATGTATTACATCAAACACAAAACACTGAATATTTAAATTTTTCAGAGTGTCCTTTTTTGTTTTTTTAAATGAAAGAAAAAGACTTTTTTTTTCTTAAAGGTTTTTGCCAAGTCCAAGTGTATACGGACAACACCAGCTGAAGGTACAAGCCAGATTTGTGGGGATTAGGCATTCCCTCTACTGTACTGTTACTTCTAACAGCTGTTTTGGTGATGAGGAGCCAAAGCTCACTCAAATGGAAAATACAAGTTCAGCAGCTTATAATCCTAAATCTAGCACATTTTCCCCACATGAATAAACTGCACCAAAAAACCAACAAAAAAAAGGCAAAAAAAAACCAACCAAACAAAAAAACCAAGAAAAAAAAGCCCAGAGAAAATCCCAATCATTTTCCAAAGCAAAGCAAAGCAAAACAAAACAAAAATGACTTACTGTCTTCTTCAACATTTTGACGGCGTAAGGTTTCTGGGTCCCTTTCTGCCTGCATCTGTAGACAATGGATGTAGCCCCACTAAATTTAAAATAATAAAAAAAAAAAAAAAAAGGAAGAATAGTTGGGTTGTACATACAACTCTTCAAATCTGTCAATAAACAGAGTTGCCTACATTTTCTACTCCTCCCAGTTTGGGCAAAACTATCTCATTCTTCCCCACAGATGCAATAAACCCTCCACCCCAAAACCCAAGAAGCGTCAAACCCCCTCTGTGTTCAACCAGAGAACCTCAGCAGTCACTCAGCCAACAGAAGTTGCAAGGGTTTAACATCCTTCTTGGCCACACCTTTTCTGTCTCATGGTAATCCCTGGATGTTTCCTTGGATAATCAAGTCACCACATCTTGTCTTTGTTAAGACAACACATGTTCAACAATAACTTTTACTGGGGGGCCCGCTCACTAATTGCTGATGACTGAAATTGTGAAACAGAAGAGAAAATTTTTGTGCTGCTCCTTGCCCACTGGACCAAAAAGTCAAATTTGGCACCAAATGGAGGAGGCAGCATTTTAGGTTAATTCAGTGGAAACTGGTGGGACTTGTTCACAGCAAAAGTGGACTGAGCTTACATCTTCTGTTTGCCTTCAAGGTGTAATTATTTGAATGTGAAAAGTCTGAGCACTCATAAAATTATGGCTCTGCTGGATGGAAGGCACTTCTCTGAGTGCATAGTTGGGGCAGATGGTCTCCAGAGGGAGGCTCAACTTGTTGTGCTTTATTTGTTGCTGTCAAGGAAGAGCCCTGTACTCTGTGAATTACTTAAAGAGAGGTTGAAACCTCCGCTAAGCTCATACTGGTTACAAACCATCCAGATACCTTTGTATTCTACCCAAAATAGACGCACTGAAGCCCCATCACTGAACTTAAGGCATTTTTGGAAACTTCCTTCCCTCAGACCCACTCCAAGACTCAGCACTTCTAAGTAGCTGCATATTTTTAAGGTAGAGGGGACTGCAGTTGTCATATATGACCTCCTGAATAACCACTGCAGAAGTGCATACAGCAGCTCTGCAGTGAGCGAATTCTCAGGCATAACAGATGCCAAATTGCACTGCAGATCCCTCTGAACCAGGAGAAACCCATCTCAGTGAGTCTACAGGAGACCATAACAGGAGCAGCTTTCTTTTAAACAGTAGAATGGCATTGCCACACTTGACCATAGGAATAAAGCTGTGGTACAAGCTTCATTATTCTAGGTGCTGTAAAAACTGCCATGGGTGCCCTGCTCTTCTCCCTCCTCAGCATGGGCCAGACATGTTCCATACAAGGCTCTGAGTCATAGGCACATCCCTGTTTTCACAATTTCATGAGTGAGCACAAGAACTGGCAATTGATTGAGAAGATTTATTTCAGAAAGACCTCTTCATAAGGAAAGGTCACCTGTGGCAAGGGTTGTGCAGCTCAGTCATCTGAGGGCTTCTCTGCACCACATATAAATTAATCTTCACTTCATCTCAAATGCTAAAATGATTTGTCTCTCTTCAAAGTATATTGATAAATGTGTGGGAGTACTGAGAGCTTCAGTGACTCTCAGAATCATTACATGAATTTAATTAGATCTCCTCTCCTTAGCCAAGTCTCCGAAGACTCTATTTAGCAAGAAGAAAAAATATATCACATTAAAAAAACCCTCACATCTTTTAAATACAACAAAAATGTTAAAAGATAGAATTCTAAGAATGTGCTGTGATAAGGTTTATATCTCCAGTACTTCACTGCAGGATTGCAATGGGGAAGTCAGTGCATAAACTGCAAATCATTGATGTACCCTGCTTCACATACACAAAGTGCAGTACAAACATTAAACTCATTAGTTTACATATGTGCTTACAAAGTAGGCAGCAAACTTTCTAGAAATTATTGTATTTGGGTGAGGGCAGAATTAGAGAAGCTATTTAGCAGCAGCTATTAATCCAAATAAATAGATGATAATTCCTGTACAAATCTCGTGATGTTCACTGCTGCTGTGGCAATGGAAGGCAGTCCCTGTCTCTCAGTAAGGCTACTGTCAGTATTTGCATCACCAGTTTGCAAAGTCTTCCATGTAAATAAGAGCCTAGCCACTGGAACACCCCAGATTATTTAACTGTCTTAGTGATGAGATGGACATCTCCACCAGGAAGGGAAGATAACATCACCTTTTACAGTTCATTTGACTGTACCCAAACCTGGAAGACAGGCAGCATAATGCTTGAAAGAGATGTAAGACACCCCAGAGAGAGAATCCAGTCAAGCAGTTTGACATCAGGCTCATTAGTCAATATTCAAAACACAAAAAAAGGTCTACTTTGGAATTTACTCTCTAATGTACAGATTTCTGCATATCACTGCAGTCCGAATTTGATGTAAAATTGATGACAAGGTATGGCAAGACTTGGGAACACTTTGAAAGATTTTGCTTCTGATTTACATGGCTCTGCCCAGCTCTCACCAGCAAGGAGAGAAAACACCTAACATTAGCTAACAACCAGCTCTGCTCCTCTTCCAGGCAGAAACCAGTGCAGGAAATCAGGAAAAGGATGGCAACCTGCTTACACCACGTCCGGGGCTAAACAGCAGAGAGCTATTACTAGTATGGACCTGATTCCTTGTTTCTTTGCTGGTAACAAAATATCTTCACTTCTTCACAGTTTAAAAAAAAAAAAAGGTAGTGAGGAGTGGGGGGGAGTGGTTCAAGCAGAAATCAGCCTATGGAACTTAATGTAAATGCACTAGCAGAACTGCCTCATGTAAATCTAGGTGGTTTGCTTTGCTTTTTCTTTGGCTTCCTGCTGGAGCTTTCTGCTGAATCAGCACATCCAGCTTTCCCACGTGACTGTGTGACTTGGAAGGTCACCAACTGGAGCAATTCAAGCTTTCATCACCAAAGAGCAGTGGGGAAGATTCAGCTGCAAGATTCTCATGTGAAGCTGAAACACAGAGAGCTGCTAATTGTAACCTCTTGCCCCTACCCTCAGTTTTTTGCATCAAACCTTGACTGCCATCATCCGGCTTCTGAGAACCTCCTCTCGAATTTGCATCAACTGAAAACTTCATTGATACATTTTGTCAGACTATACAAATATACAGAAACCAGGAATCCTTGTGGCAACATGCCACTTCCCTCAGGAATGGAATTTGTCCCATTCTCTGCAAAGGGGGGTTTGCCTTGTCTGAATGATAAATGTAAATACTGCTATAGAAAGAGATCACCCATACTCAATGGTTAAGGCACTTATTTGATAAGAAGCAGACAACAACACTAGAGACTATTTAATCCAACCCCATTAACAGTTTAAATGGGAGTAACTGAGAGGGCCCTGAGCCCAAACAGCTGGTAATCACTTGCAGAAGTGCATTGCAGAGTATGACTGACAAGTGACCCATTACCAGTTCAGGCTAGAAACCAGAAATCATGTCTCACATGTTCCACAAGATTACTCACTGTATTGTATTTGCCTACTTAGAATTGATTCAGTCAGCTTTTGCCTCTTTGTATTTAGTGAATATATACAAATATATATATATCTTTGCATATATGCATACAAATTTATATGCAATACTTATTATATATATTTGTGTTTGTAAGTGTGCATTTATTTACCTCTAAGCAAAATTAGGCTTAAAGGAGCATCCAGCTGCTGGTTTTTTGCACCTTTGCCTGGAAACAGTCTACCTATCTGAACTCAAAACATAAATTATTTGAAATTGGCTGGAATAAGAAAAATAGGGGAAAAAAAGGAAAAAAAAAAGGAAAAAAAAGGAAAAAAATAAAAGGAAAGGAAAAAAAAGGCATATTCTTGTATTCTTGGCATGTGCAGTTGGCCAAGTTAAAGAATAGTAATTAGAATTGTTGAAAATATTGCCATTCCCCTTTACTCTCACATGCATTTCAATCTGGAAATCTGCTTAATGATTCTGTTAAAGTTTTACTTTTAAAAGCCCAGATATAACTGTGATCATGCTAAGGAAGAAAAGCAATAACAAGAGATCATCTTATTGTGAAGATGCCAAATGCTTTACTACAAAAACCTGGTTTTATATATATATATATATATATATATATATATATATATATATATATATATATATATATATATATATATATATATATCTGTATTGAACTCAGAAAAAGCCTGAAAATCATTTATACATCTTTACTGTTTGGTCATAATGGACAACAAAAACACTCACTTTTGCGATGCCACCTACAATGCAGAGAGTGACAACACATAAGAAAGCTCATTATGTCCTGTGCATGGAATGTGTCACAGCTGAGGCACACACAGCCCAGTATGGGCATAGAAATAGTTTTCCTTCAGTAGCATGATAAATTCACTCACCCATTAGTCAACCAATGTAAGTGTGTGCCACTAAATACATCAAAATAGACTCAAATTCAATAACTGACCTCTGCATGTGTGTTGTCCAAGACGTGATTTTGAAAAGTGCTTTTAAAATATTTAAAATGTGCAAAACCTTCTCCCTCATCCCCATCCACCTCTCAATATACAATTGGTAGAGCATTCTGGATTATTTTTGTTATTACTATTCTCAGGTGTTACTGAGCTTCCAATGGTTTCAGAAGGACACTGTTTTAAAGGTTGGGCAGCAGCACCACAGTGCCCTGCCTGTGCTAAGGACTCCAGACAGCAAGACTGAGAGAAAAGGCATGGCCACACTTCAAATAGATGCAGTCAAAAATAGTGGTGTCAGCACAGATGGAAGGAAGGCAGGGACACCCAGGAGGGGTGTTAAGGAGGTGGAAGTGATCAGCAGAATTTGCACATAAAGGAGAAAATGGAATTTGCAGGATCCTGCAGTGGAGCCTGGCAGAGAGAGAAAATACAAAACAAGAAAAGACAGAATTTGACCCAGTTTGGAAAAAGCATTTCTTCCCTGAAAACCACAAAAAGCTTCTGCCTCCGAAACAGGAAAGGGAACCAAAAGGAAATGCAGCCATATGTTTACTTGGCCACAGGTAGGTAGTAAAAGTAAATTCCTCGAGCTGCAGCTTTTAAAATAAAATAACACTCATTGGCAGTAATTTCACTGTAAGAAGGAAATTCAATCTTTTCAAAAGTAGGTCAGCATTTCCACACCATGCCCACTCATCCTGGTTTTTATATTGCCTTTGAATCAACTCATTACAAATACAGTCCTCAATGTAATCTCCTATAAATTTCATTTGGATTAAATTCCTTAAGTTCTGGATTGATTTTTTAAAAATAAATTAGTTTATGCTTCATGCAGTCAAGCAATAATTACACAATCAAGTTTGTCCAATAAAAACACGTGAAAGAATGACTGGTCCCAAGAAAACTGTACCTGGTACAAAGCCATGGAAATCTGTGCTGCCAAAACTGCAGCAAGAGATCAAAGTTCATTATAGTTTTCCACAAAGAATACTGATTTCTTTGTATAGTTTACAGAAGTATAAAGTCAAAGCTCATTAATTTACCTTTTCTTAGATATACACTAAAAGAGCAAAATGGATTTATAGAAATGAAATTATTATTCCTGGACTTCCAAATTAAACGTCCTGTTTGAAGTTAAAAGACTGGACAGAAAAAACAAAACTAAACTAAACAAAAATGCTCAAAACCAAACAAAAATAAAAGAAAAGAGAAAATCTATTAACAGTTAGAGGAACTAAAATTAGTTTATATGCGCATATTCCATGGTATTACTAATATTGCCTTCACTTTAAAAAATACAGTCATGTAAATTTGGAAATTCTCCCAACTTGCATTTCATGGAGAAGTATCAAACAAACTCTTTCTACAGTAATCTAACAAACAATTCTTACATTATTCAAATCTAATGTCAAAGCTTCTTCTAAATATCAATATCTACATATACAAGGCCTGCAGGCAATTGCAAACCACTGCAGCCCTGCCTTTTCTCTCATTATTTCATGACTTGTAAACAGAATGGAAAATTTCACAAAATATATATCATTTAGGAGCAGAAAAAGTCTTGGATTCCCACATACTATGAGGAATAAAACAAATCTTTAATGAAGGCAAAGTTAGTGGAAAAAGTGTACATGGTTATGAAAAGGAAATCTAATTCCAGAAATTGCGTTCCAGCGTTCTGGCTGGTTTGACTTTTAGAATGCTGAGTAGATTTTCTAATTTTTTAGTTGAAAAGACTTTTCAGCAATTGTTCAGACTGGCCCCCAAAGGCAATGCAATAGTCCAAAAAGATATTTTTTTATATTCAGCCTTCACTGCATTCAGCAGATAAAAGGAGCCTTAGATAAGCACAACAAAAGACCTACACCATTAAAAAAAATAAAAAACTGTAATCAAACTAGTGCTTGCCCATATTCTTGAACCGGTAAATGCCACAGATAACAGTTTGTAGAACTATAATTCTTTAGACATGGGGTAGGTTGGCTGCTGAAACACTAATTAATATGCAGCAGTTCAAGCCACTCCTGCTGTGGTGGCTGGACCAGCAGCTGATAATTCCTGCTGGGACTGCAGCAGCATATTTCTAACTTGCTTCCAATGAAGCTCCTCCCTCAAGTATTGCAGGAAGTTTATAGAGGACCTCTATAAAGTTTTAAAAGGACCTCTATCCCACAGAGAGGCTAAACACATTATTACACCTGGATGTAGTGCCTTTTTAAACTGCAGGAATTCAGTTAGGCGTCACATTAGCTGCATCCATATTAACACTAGACAATTTCCCCCACATCAAATGCTACTTTTAAAATTTCAGTTTAGCTAGTAGGCAAATATTGAGAACAAGAAAGAGACCCCCAGGACTGAATCTGACTTCACTGCCTTTCACCGAGTGGAAATAGCTGACCCAAACTTACAAGCAAGAATCATTATCTCAAGTACTAATTTGAAAAGCACAGAAGCAAAACTCAAACTACACTGAATTCCAGAGGTTACTGCTGTACTCTGTGTACATTACTCCCTTGAAGTAACCCCCCTTTCTGAAATTTGGGTTCCTAAAAAAACTTCAGGCATGATTGCTGAAATGCAGATACGAGGTGAAGATTAGAGCACTTCCTACAGCACCATGTAAGAAAAATGTATAGAAAATACATTCACCATTTCTTCTTTTTCCTTTAGCCCCTCTAATATGTTGGGTCAGACCACACACTGGAATAGCTGTATTTCTTAAACCACATATGAGTTCTCTGCAGGAAACCCAAAGTTTTTCCTACCAGTCTGAAAAAGATCACTTAAACTTGGCTGAAACTGAACTTATAATAGTGGGGAGTTCACCTTTCAACATGAAGCCCAACAGATCCAGAAACAGATCTTGAATATTTTATTTGGAAATTAGTTTTCCTTGAGAATGCTGTTCTTTTTTCAGTGACTGGAGAGTTCTTAGCTACCCATGTCTAAGCAGTTCATTGAAATGAGGAGAGCAAAGAAAAGAAAATGGAAGAGTGGACCAAGGGAAGCCATGCATGTTTTTGTCCTCAGTACTGAATTTTGGACACAGTGAGGCAAATCTTCCAACATATGCTAACACCACGTGTGCAAGATGCAGCCCCAGATCCTTGGGCTGGCAGTCTCAAGGGAGGGTTTTCTCACAGTCACAGACAGATGCTGTGCACAGATATGATGTGACTGGCCTCCCTAAGTCCCACACAAAGCCTGACAACTGAAACTATCCAGTGAACTCACCCCTCCTGGGAATACATGTGCCTTGTTTAAAGCACCATTTCAACCCCTATCTCATAAGCAGCACTTTTCTCCCCTCCTCTTAAAAGATTCTAATGAAGAATAAACATTATTTATTTAAACTTCATGAAGAGTGCATGTGAGGAGAAAAGAGTGCTGAGCAGTAAAAACTTTGTAAAACCTTCTATGTTACAAGCCTTCCTTCCTGGGCCACTGCAGAATTACCTGCCTGGTTTTTTTTTTTTCCTGGTGACATATTCCTTCATCAGGAAGTATTTTGAACTGTCTGTACTATGAGCAGGTGTCAACACCATTGATTACTGCTCTTCATGACAATCTCCAGATGCAGGAGGCAGACTGGACTTAACACTAAATGACAACGTGGCAGCATGAACATCCTCACATGCTGACTCTGATTCCCCTGGTCGAGGGAAGGGAAGCAGTGAGGAAGTTATGGACTTCTAACAGCTTGCTCTATACATAGGAAAGTCATCATTTGAAATCAGACAGGGAAAAATTAATGGTTGTTCATGTCTGCACATTTAAATCTAGCTTTGAACAAACTTTACAACCAGCAAGTTTAGGTCTAGGCATTTTCTGGATTCTGAAAGCTCATGTGCCCATGTATGTCCTTAATAGCCCTCTTTTTGGTAAGTTACAAAGTCTTCTCCTTGGAGGTTTGTGTTGTGCTGAATCATCAATTCCTATGCAGTGTCTTCTCTGAAATAAATTGCTTTTGCTAAGAAGTTTATATTCAGTGCCAGCCGGGGATTCTTAGCACAAGACAACAAAGAAAATTTTAATATATGACAGATTCAAAAGTTCTTGGGCTGTTTTTAGCTACTATGTATGTTTTCTTCTTTCAACCTCATGGGACAGACATTTCTAATCATAAGCTATAAGACTGAAAGCCAGGCAATGCAAAATAATTTGGAGGAATGCATAATATTTACAATACTCCCTAAATTAACAAGTTTTATAACATTTTGTGTGTATTCTGATCATATTTAAATATATTCTCAAAAGATAAATTGAAATAGCTAATTTTCCATAATAGAGAGGTCTTTTAATCTGCTGCTTCTAGTATTTTTGTCACAGTCAGAAAACCCAACTTGCCATTATCATAAAAATTACCTGCAGACTTAACACTTAGTTGTAATTTTACTGCATTAACAAAGCTACAGAAGAAAGATGAAGCTGCAGCAGAGAGACGCTGTTATTACTTCTAAAACAGAAAAAAATTCTTGAAGAAGTGAAGAAGGCATATACTCTGGTGCAGGTTTTGCCAGTGAAGGTTATTTACATCATAGTGAAAGGGTTTGCAATCCTGCCAGGCCTGGCAGCCAAATGCCAACTTCCTGCAGGCACAGGGGAGGTTTCAAGTCAGGTCCTGTCTTCCAAAACTATAGGACCAGCTCTTCCAGATTCAGTTCTGGTGGGTGGGAAACACCAAAGTTGGTCTAGATCTTCCTTAAATGCTGGATTTATTCCACATGCACAGAGGAAAAATGCTGCATCAGTCCTCAGCTAACCCACAGAGGCCATGGAGCCCTCCCTACCACCCACCATGGTGCCAGGCACAAAATGGACAGAATCTGGGATCACCACACCTTCCGTCTCAGGGACACATGCACACCATGCAGAACTGCAGTGGGGTGTGCTTGGCTGCCAGGTACCTTCCAGGTTTGCTCCATCACTTCCAGTCCATCAACAGGATTGGGGAGAAGCTGGTGGGGAGCTTGACAGAAAAGATTTTGGGTTGAGACGAGGACAGAGAGATCCCTTACCAGTTTATAACATGGGCATAACTGACTTGGCTTGGAGAAATTAATTTTAATTATTGACATTTAATAAATACAGTGGAAATTGGAAAGAAAAATCTTACATTAAGACATATTTTAATCATATTATCTTCAGGCTTGGATGGGAATGTTGTGCTTTTGTGGTGTAATTATTTATGTGGCTTTTACTTTACACTGGTGTGTACAGCCAAGTCTAAGAACATTAATGCTGCACAAAGCACTGTGTGACAGGAGAGATGTCTCCCTCTCCACTCACTGCACAGGCAGAACCCACAGAAACATGGATCAAGCAGCCCCTGTGGGGTGGGGTTAGGCCATGAGCTCTGAAGACAGAAAGTCAGATGGGATATCCCAAATGTGTCTCAGGGAAAGAAAAATACCAACAACAAAGCCACCACCACCAAAAAGCCCCCAGTCAACCAAAGCCAGTGGGAGCCGGTGTATTCAGGTCCAGAAGTTCTGTGTTTCTGCTGGTCAGCAATAGTTCTGCTCATTTGTCTTTCCTGCTCTGTTGCTGCTCTTTCTGGTTTTGGTGCTTTATAACAGGACCGCCAGAGACCATGGAGTTTGAAAACTGAATGTTTGGTGCTGCTTGTGTGAGATGGAAGGCAGCAGGCACAACAAAGGCCATGGCCAGTAAGATGGGAGGCCCTGGGAAGGATTTTGTGAAGCAGAGAAATGTTACAAGACAAGAAGAAGAGAATTTACAGAACCAAAAGCCTCTCATGGTAAAGCTGTGGCCTGTGTCTGTTTTCACTCTCTGAGTTTTGTTTGTCCTTAGTTGCAGCCGTGCATTGTGAGCAGCTGACCTGGCTGAGCTCATCTGGCCACAGAACTACTGGGGGAGAAGCTGCAGAAGGGACCAGGAGTGACGCCCAGCCACTTGTGTCACCTAAGCTGGGGGTTCCTTTGGCCAGTGGCAGTGTTAACCTTCAGCACAAGGACCTCTGGCACCATCTTCAGCAGCTTCAATTCAAAGTTAAGGGGCAGCCTCTTGCAAAGCCTCCCTCCAGCTCCATCCTCAGAAGCCTTCATGTCAGCAGGGACTCTCATTTCTGGAGCTGTGAAGGTTAACAGGTCTGAGCTTACAGGCTGCAGGTTTGACTGGCTTGCCCACATTCCCTCCTGAAAAGCATTTATGTAATTGGCAATTTTTTGCATGGTCACATCTTCTCCAGATCTTCCAGCAATATAAAGGTGGAAGTTTTGACTTCCAGAGCTAAATGAAGCTTCCAGTTCTTTCTGCATCAAGCACAAGACCAACTTCCAAACCTGAAGCTCTTTCTTTCCTGCATCAGCTGTCACCTGGAGCAATGAACTATATAAAAAAACCCATTCGTTGTAGGAATGACTTTCTGTGTTTCAGTTCAACAGACTCCACCTAGTCCATACTCCCCTGCCCACAGCCACTCTGAAGGACTGCAGGTGAAAACTATGATATTCCTCCCAGAAGTTTCCTTCTTCAGCACTCTGTGATGAACATCACCAACTCACCAGTGACATCAGGACTCTGACTCAAATATTCTCACACCTGCTCTAATTTGGCCTTTAACATTTTAAGGATCCCAGCTTTTTCCACACAATGTTTTCTTTGCTAGTATTCCCTATTAATTAAAGAACTTAGCTTTTTCTTCTTTTTTCTCTTCCCCCACCACAGTTTTAAAACATATTATTTAGTAAATTTAATCAATAATGCTCCTTCTGCTTCCTCCCTTCTCAGTGCTACTGCTGTATATTCTGTTCCATGTTGCTTTTCCACTTTTCCTGAAATTCCAATTTTCACCATTCTGTACTTTGACAGCTCCTAGTGCAGCTAAACCTACAAAAACTTCAACAGGATGCTAAGAAGGTCTTCTCAATAACCATGATCACAGACCATCTTGGTAATTAATCACACACATCTGCAGGCAAGAATACACTGAATTGTTTTCATGAAAGTGTCACCACTACTCAATCCTTGAAATTAGGGAACTCTTTTTACAAAGCATAAAATTGTTATTTTCAAAGAGAAGATTCCAGAACTTCTCATCCATGAACATCTTTCATCTTTTCTTTAAGTTCTCTACACCAGTCACTGATCAAGCCAGTGTTTAATTGGTGATGCTAGAGAAAGGCTGCAGTTTCCATTTTTAAAGGACTGAGGCTTTTTAGCTGTCAGAGGTGATCTGTAATCCAGGATAATGAATCTCATCTAATCTGTGTCAGTCTCTACTCCTCTGAACTCATACTGAACTCAGCACAGTGGTGTATTAGATGTTTGGAAATAGATTACTTTCATGCTCTTCCCATCATACTGAAACTTCAAGCACAGCATACTCCAATGATATACCTGAAGGAGTGTGTCCATACTCCATTTTCAAACTCCACTGGAATGTAAAATAGAATTGCAGTTAGGCAGTATTTAAGACATAGTCTGTACAGGATTTACATGTTCACATTTTAAAATGATGTTTTTAAAAAGGTTCTGTATGTATCTTCAGAGAGTGACTTAAAACAAAACATGCAGTCATGTTTATGTCCATGTGCTGGTTCATGCTCTTGTAAGCCCTAGGTGGGTGGTGGCCATGCAGATCAGCTGTCCATGCCAGCAAGTGGCTGCTGTGTGCCCTGCACAGCAGAGGTGCCCTGCAGGCACAGCTCCAGCATCCACATCAGCCACAGCCTGGGAAAAGAGCTGTGGTGCCCCAGCAGGGTGGAAGGTTTGGACATGGAACTTCAAAGGCCTTCTGTTGTCAGACAGGCAAGTTCTTCTGTGTCCCTCAACAGCACTACATGTGTCCACATCTCTTTTTGTGTCCCTGGAACCACCTTTGTGTCCCTGAACTCTCCTTTCTGTCCTCACACATCACTTTTTGTCCCAGAACACCCCTTTGTATTCCTGCACACTACTCTGTGTCCCTGGAAACTGCTCTGTGTCCCTGCACATTATTTTGCATTTCTGCAAACTCCTCTGTGTCCCTGCACATGACTTTGTGTCCCTGCATGTTGCTCTATGTCTCTGCACACCCCCTTGCGCCCTGCAGATTGGGTGTCACATTGACATGCAGAGCATTCTCCTCTGAATAAGAACCAAGCTGTGAAATGCATCATGTAATTCTGTCACCCCTTCCCACAATTTCTTTTCTTGATGCTTGGAGAGAAACACCCTTAATGAGATCTCACGTGAAGTCCAACTCTGCAAACTTAACTTTACAAGTGTCAAAATTCTGCTTCTGGGCTTGTGCCTGATTTGTCAAAATTTATCCAAAATCAAAGAATTCTTTTTTGAAGATTTAACTGCAGATGCACAGGACTCGTGGTGATCAATCACCATCCCTCTAGATGCTCAGTTATGCTTTAACAATATTTTCTGTACAAGTATCTAGTTATTAATGTTTTTATCTGACAAAATAGCACAAAGTTTTACCCTATATCAATGCCATATAGAATTTTAGTAATGTTGGGCTCTCAAAAGCTTTGGCTGAAAAAAGGGGGGCAAAATGTAATATAATTTTGAATTCTTTGATACATCCTGAAGAAAAAATATTTAAGGTTCACTATTTTGCTGAGAAGTTTATCCACATTTTTATTCAGAAGAAATGTTTTCTTTATTCCTCCATCTGAACTTTTGAAAATAATTTTTTTTCCCCACTGACTTAGTAACACATCTGTTTGCAATGGTAATTTGTGAATTCTGTTAAGAAGCAAATGCTTTTAATGAAACACCACAAAAGCTTGTTAAACTTTGAATACACTCACAAACTTCAGACACTGTTGCAAGCACAAGGGTCACAGCAATCTGTGTAGGACGATGTCCTGTCTTGACAAAAGACCAGGTGGTTATGGCTGACAAAATATTAATGATTGTGGCTAAGCAGTCCTTAATCTTTAGAGAGAGCTTTTTGTATTGCATTTTCTATAAATGCTCAAGGATCCAAAAGGTTTGTGCACAGTGTAGCCTCAAGGACACTAGAGGCTCTGTCCCACTCTGTCCCTTTCCTCCTGCAGCTTTCTTGTTTTTCCATTCACCCACTGGAGCTATCAGTATTTCTGTAACTTATTGCCCATGATCTGTGTTGCTCTTCCCTTAGCACCTCTGTATTTTGAGAAGATTGTGCACTATTTCAGCGACTCTCGCAGTCCTATTTCGGGTCAATTAATAAATCAGGTAGGCAGAACATAAACTAAAATACCTCATATTTAAAGTATTACAGACTTAGACTGTAACATATTAAGACCTTAAACAGTCTACATTTTCCCTGGTTATACAAAAAATGTGATTCAGACCGATGGAACTACACTATTTCTACAAACTGACTCAGGCACAAAAGATATTTAGCTGTAGGAAGTAAGAACAATGAACATAATTTCCATAAGATCTGAGGGACTGCACATACAGTCATGTGGTTTGATTTTAATCATAGGACACTGGGACATACACAACATACATGCTTTGGTGCTAGTGAGGGTTTAAACCCTCTTCCCTCATCTTTCTTTCCCTGCTGAACATATATCGTAAGAAGAAAACTGATTAAGAGATGTCTAACAATTAAAACAGTAACACTGTCAGAAATTCTAGTTCTTTAGTTTTCCTAGGGAATGATGTTGTGCAAATGAAAACAGTAAACAGGACAATCAGAAGTACTAAGATATTTTTCTAGTACTTACAGGGAAGTTTTCAATACAAGCACTAGTCTTGCAAGCCATTTTCTCAGTGAAGGATTACTTTAGCACTCTTTAGATTTTGACAGCCTCAAATGCACTTTGCTGGTGCTTGAGAGACTCAGAAACCTTCTGTATCTCCTTTCAAAGGCAGAGGCAGGAAAGAAAGTTGAGGCAGGATATAAAAAATGAAGAGTGGCTTTCAACTGTGGATATCTATCTAGGTCTGAAAAAGAGTTTAGGTCAGAAGTGGGATGTGGTGATGTCATGCAGCTGTATTTGTGGACTATGACTGCATAACATAGAAAAATATGTCAGTTAAAGAACAAAGCACACTCAGAGCAACTTGAAGAACCAGAGATGTCATTCCAGATTATAGAAAAACTGTGTAACACCTGTATATCTGTATATATTTGTCATTCAGATATAAGCAATAAATTTACACCAAAGCAGGTGCTAGTGAGATATTTCCATCTGTTATACATTCTTGTTCTTACATGAAGCTAATTATAGGCATTACAAGCCACTTAGAAGCTTCAGGTAATATATTTAAAATTAATTGCTTCATTTCTCCATACTCTTATTTTTGAGGAGGACTCTTCAAAGCTGCCATCAGTCCTCCCAGGAAAAAAACCTGCTACCTGAACAACACACTGTCATAATGCACTCACTGCCAAATCCCTGGATTTACCCTTACGGCTGCATTTAGCTAATTAGAGTGCTTTTTACATCACTTTTCTTTGGTAAGACTTTCTATAGCAGCATAAATGCAAAATTTATCTACAGGGCGAATTTGCCAGCAGCAAAGGAGTAGGACTGGGTCCTAATTGCAGGGTATTGAAGTGTAATCTCTGTGAAGAGGAGTAATTAAAAGTCTTAAATTTCTGCCTTAATTGCTCCAAAAGTAAAAAGCAAAATACACCTTCCTTTGGCAGCATCAGTTTTCTAACACAGAATTACTATGTCCTTGAAATAAAAACCACACACAGGAAAAAACCCACCAACAACCCCCTGCCCCCAACCAAACGACAACAACAAAAAACATAACAGAAGAGAGAAATTAAAAAGAAAGGAGATATGTACTTCATATACTTCTTAGCTTTTACCAAAGGGCAGAGATCACAGATCTCACAAATATCTTCACTAACACCTAAGTTTACTATGGGAGCTGTTTTGCAGCGTAGAGCTACAATAGCAAAAAATTAAGTACATTTCATGAATTATTGCCCCAGGGCAAAACACATTAATTTTAAAATATAGGGTTTGTGATATTTTGTGTCAGGAATCTTATTACATGAGAAACTGATTTCTCAGTGTGTGACATTAGTCTTTCATTTTTTGTTCTCTGGGGAAGTCAAATTAAGACAGAGTTCTTAAGAAGTGGCATATTGGCCTTCTTGAAAGGTAAACCCTAGGTATTTAAATGTGCATGTGCTCCAGCTCCAGTGAGAATTCCTAACTTCTGACACAGCTCATCTCCTCATCTTTCAGCAGGGTGGGCCTGGCTACAAGCAGAGAAATCAGAAGCTGCTGCTGTTGCTGCAGAAATGCTGAGATAGCCTGGCCATATGGTGAGCTCTGGAGAGAGAGAGAGAGACAGAGAGAGAGAGAGAGAGAAAGAGAGAGAAAAAATTCTTAAAAGGTCACCCTGACTCAAAAGACCCACGTTGTTCTAGTTGATTCATCTGGGTTGTGAAACAGCTCCCAGGTGTGGTCACAGGGTAGCTCTCAAGAGGTAGGAGAACAGGACAAATATTATGAAGTCACACTCAGCAAACATACTTCCATATGTCATGATTCCAAACAACATTCTTATTATTTACTGCTAATCCTCCCTCTCCTCTCAAAACAAAGGAAGGAAACAGGACAGATGGAGTTAGAATATTTCTAGCATGTTTATCAGCAGGAAAACTGATGTACATTTACAAATATCCCACTTGCCAGTCACATAAGGGAGGATACACTGTATTATTTGCACCAGTCAGACATTATCCCTTTGCTGGACTGGCACCACATTGCCCGTGCTTGGGAACCCACTCCTGGCCCACTGAGCTCCCACCCAGTGGTTCACTGCCCATGAATTCAAAGGGGTCCCCTCCACTGCACAGCAGCACAGTCAAGAGCAGACAGCTCAGCCATGAGCTCCAAACACTGCCAGGAGCTGAATCCATTCTTCACTGCAGCACAGAAGGCAAAGCACCTCACCAACACACAGGGACTGAATGTAGTCCTGTAAAATCTAGCTGCATGATTTTGAGCCAGAGATTTTTCAATCCTGCACAACAAAGATCAGTGCATGTTGCATTGCCATTATCAGACTACAGAGGAACAAAAATGCTATTGTGGGCCACAAGAAAGTGAGAGAACCGTGCAACATTCCTGGCCAAAGTGCATTTTTTTTCCCTTGTTTCATTTGTACTTTCAAATACTGATCTGTTCACCCAAATGGTAATCAAAAGAAAACCTCCCTTTGCTTTGTTTAGTAATAATGTTTTTTCCATCATCATAGTTTCTAGAAATCTGCTTGATTTCCCAGACATTGGGCTTTACTGCAGCCTTCTGTCTCCTAGAAAGCATACATGAACTTCTAATGGAGAATGTCTCTTTTCACAGAAGATAGGATCTTGCACTGCAATACTTAATGGATTATTCCTCAACCTGTGATATTTCTTTTATGCCACAGAATTAGTGTTTTGAAAATCCCAAAACACATAATGCAAAAAATAATGCTCTGTATTAAGTTTATAATCAGTTGTATTTATTCTCTGGAAGGTAAAATAGAATTATCAGCCATGTCACAACACCACCTTTTACTTGTATTTGCCCAGTATTTGAAACTCCCAAATCTAGACCCCTCTCAGGAAGAAAGAGCATGGCACAGTGATGCTGAAGTGCCCTCTCAAGAACAGAGTATCCCTGAGACCTTAGGAAAAATGAAAATCTCAACAGAGGATCTCCCAATCATTCAAATCTGGAGAAAGATACATTTGCTGTAGCACCATGAAGATAAATGGTAAGAGTAATCAGTCTTTGATAAAACTGCTAAAGCTATGCAGGACCTAAATGAGGTCCCAGCTTGTACTTCAGCAATGATTTCACCATTTATATGACATATTTTATACGCAGGTACCTAAAATTGAAAGTAATTACAGAAGTTTTCCTGGATTAGCACACCATGGCTCAACTGGCTCATGGCATTTCTTATTCACTCATGGCATTTCATACTCATTCACTGCAGTCACACTACAACAACGTAGGCAGCAAAGGTAATTCCCAGTTATGAGACTTACAGGGTCACTTGTTGATTTCTGTGAAATAGCACAGATTTTGTGAGATATGACCCAGAGGACTTCATCATTCTAATTTTCCCCCCTAATTTATTTTTTAAAGCAATCTATAGTTGCAGAAGACTCTGATTTCCAATGTATTAACAAAATGGGCTTAGCTTAGCTTCCTCCTGAAATTAATAATTGCTAACCTACTGCTCAACATAGTTTTGTAAATATTTAGAAAACTTAAAATCAGCAAACTTCCCATTTATCATATCACACAATAAACTACCCTGTTTTCATCTTCATTCCCCTTCTCTCACTAAAGGGCCTAAGAAATTTTGTAAGTGCACCACATTTTGTTCCTAATGGAGGAACCCTGCATTCAACACATTTTCTAGTTATCAGGAAGGACTAGTTCCAGTGTTAAAAAAATGAAGAGGTAGCTTGTTTTCTCCCAGTTTGTGCAAATAACTCCCTGACTATAATTTAAAGATGTGAAATCATTTTCCAGAGTTTCAAATCTACTCCTGTCAACTGCAATAGTAAGTCAGATCTTCATAATTTGTCCATCGGACTGGATTTAATTTGCAAAGAATTAACAGTAATTGCCTATAAAGAGAGATTTAAGGGTAATTATTTTGCTGCCTGGTTTATAGCATTGTATTCTCTTTGATAATAAAAAACACTGAGTGTGATAAATGAAAGCCCCTTGCCTCTAGTAAAGTAAAAGGAATGAGGATACTACTAAAAAAAAAAAAAATAAGAATCCTGGCTTTCTAATTTAATTAGTCCCTAATCAGAAACATGCATTCCGTTAGTCTGAGACAGGAGTGCTGCCCCAAGAGGCATCACCTGAAGAGAGGGAAAAATTCATGTGAGAAGCATGGTCAGCTTCCAGGGAAGGGGAGAGGAGAGAGGAGGGGGGCCCTTGGCGGGGACCAGCCGCAGCCCCAGGGAGGCAGAAGGCACAGCAGCAGGCTTCCAACCTGGGGCCTTCTTGGAAAGTCCACTATTATATGGATCACTTGTAAACAGAATGACTTAAGTTACAGAAACTGCAGAAAATGCTGTTATTTACAACATGGTTGCCTATAGTAGGCTCACAGTCTTTTGGCACTTCTCTTTTTCTTTTTTTGTGTTTTTTTAAATCTTGTTTGGGTTGCTTTTGAACATTTGTTTTAAAGGTTTGCTGTGGTGTTGTTTTGTTTTGTTTTTTTTTTCATTTATACTCAAAAACTTAAATGTGAAAGGGCTATTAATAATGAACATGCAAGGCTATTTTTGTACTATAAGTACTAGAAATGGGAAGTATACAGCAGTAATGTGAAATTACTCCCATTGACTCAAACACTGCAGTAGGGCTACACAACTCTATAAGGAAAATTGCTGCTCTGGTTGTGTTGCATAAATTTTTGCATGAGTTAAAAAAAAATCTTGTTGTTATTTAAAGTAATTTTCATACAATAAAGTGAACACTATACTCCATTCAGTAACTGTAAGAGGCGCAATATTATTTCAGCCATGATACTTTAAAAGGGCAAACTGCATGAGGAGATAATATGTTATTAGATATAATGACACTGTGGAAAAAGCAGACATCTTCTAGTTCTGTCTTCAGATACTACATCAGTAACATGAGCTGATCATATGGTGAAAATGCCTAAGATTTTCTTGTAAAGACCATTTTACCGAGCACTAGAAAATGTTTAGCAAATGGCAACACTTCTAAAATTGTCTGTCTTCCTGATTTTTTAAAACTTATACCTCTGTAGCATACATTAATCTTACAAAGAACCAATTCTTCATCTTAGTATTGAGTTAAAGTGGCTGAAGAGGTTACAAAATCAGGAAGAATTCGGCCAAAGCATGAAAGGTGTCAGCAACCAGCACAATGTATTCTGACAGAACAGTTAAAACCTCCACAAGCATCAAGAGAATAGCCTCAAACCAAGCTTGGCACTTTTCAGATAAATTTTTGCTCCCTTGGGCATTCTCAGGTGTAACCAAGGAACTATGTATTTTCAGAGAGGGAAAAAAGTGTAAAAACTCCAATGTCAGTTCAAGGGAGTTTATAAAGATGTAATATTGCAAAGTTAAGACCAGGACCTGAGACATTAAGCACTAAACACCTCTGGCTAATTTTAGCTCTGCACAGTATTTACATGAGCTTTTGGTAAAACACAGGGCTTTGAGTAATTCTTCCTTATTAGCAGACTCATCAGATATCTCACTGGCAGAGTCTTGCTCTACTTTGAATTTACCTTCCCATTTGTCTGACACTTTGTGATGCTAAAGGGAGTGCTGGATACATTTTCTGAACCATCAAATTGCTTGTCTGACTCAACACAATTTTTTTCTTTCCATTTGTACAGAAACAGTGAGCAAAGCTCATCTAATCAAATGTCAGTGTGTACCTCCCTGATAATTATCTGAATTCCCTTTGCAGATAACAGAGAGCAATTGGCAGTTTTGGAACATGGTTCATTCTGTCCTAAGGGCATTTTGAATAGTTTGGGTATAACATGACCTGGAAAAGTTTTAACTCTGAGCACCAACAAAGCTTTATATAGGTACCTATAAAGGTAGCTGTCTTTGATAGGGGAAATTGCTCCCACCCTTTCTAAGTACATCAGTCCACAGAGCAATGAGTTTTTGAATGCAGGTCATGGCAAACTCTACTCAATACTCCCAAAAGCAGCAAAAAACAGGTGACCATGTCTCTCACGATTCAGAGCCCTTTCATGTCCTTGTCAGTGAACAGCATTGCAAACTCTCTTGATGTAGTCAAAATGAAAATTTTCATGGATCTCTCAATCCTCTGCCCCCACCACGTGCCCCCAGACCAGTCCAGACTAACATGTGTGACAAAACTGTTCTGAGAAAGCAGCTGCACTGTGTCGTGGGGCGTGCAAAAAGTTCCCCACAGCACACCACCACTTGAAGAGGAAGGAGAAAGAACACAGGGAAGAAAAACCTTTGGGAGAAAAAAAAATAGAAAAGCCATCTTAGATGAAGGAATGGAGAAGGACATGTATACATGTATCTATATTTATCTAGCTATCTGGAGAGGAGATAGGCAGATATCTAGACACTGAGGGAGGCTGAGGGGGGATAGATGCTGAAGTGAGAAGACAGGCACACAAAGATAAGGTGGTGAGAGGAGGAGGTGGTGGGAGTGTGGAGAGTGGGTCAGCAGACACGCCAAGAGAAGAGCTGCATAGTAAGAGAGGAAGTGAGAAAAAGGAATTCAGAATAGAAACAGCAGCAAATAGAAAATAAGCATGTAGGCTCATGGTTTCAGAGTTTGGGGACACAGAGCATGCAATGACAAAAAAAAAACAACACAGCAGAGAATAAGAGCAAGAGAGAAACTGCAAGTTTGAGGAGAACAACTGTATTACTTTTCAAGCTTAGGCAATGAGTAATAGTACAGAGAAGCATAAAATGGAGTGAAGAATACATAATACCTTAGGACTTTATTTTTTCTTTTTTCACACCTTAATTTAATCATAAGTATCTTAGAGAAAATGCAACACTTGCTGAACATAATTAAATGTGATGCCAATTTTTTGAGCTTCAATGCAGCATCAAAAATGATATGAAACACAGCTGTGTAGACTTTCTACACCTAATGCCATTTAAAAAAGTACAGATTGAAGGGAAAAAATAATAATAATAAAAAAATTAACTGTGGCAACCTGCATCAAACTGCAGTATCAAGCCTCATGCTTGCATGTGGGCATAACTCATGTCTCACTAAAATCTGGTCTAAACAGGCCCGTGCCCTTTCTACACACCTTGTGTAACTGACCAGTCTGTGGTCTGACAGATGCTACGGAGACTAACTCATAGTATTCAAATTTCAACCCTGAAGAACCACCATCCTTAAATAATATCTGTCTGTTCTTCATATGAAAGTAAACTCATTCTGTAAGCTGAAAAAAACCCCAGTTTTTTAAAGAAGAATGCATAAAGTCACTATATAAATCCACCATTAATAGGCTGCCTATAATCTTCCCCCTCAAGCTCATCTTCTCTTGCAAAAGCACTGAAATTCCCTTATGCTCCTATGCATAAATGTAAGAAAAAATAAACCATTTTTACTTGATCTTTTACTATCACAATAGATTAAGTAGGTGCATTTTGCCTTCTTGCAGTGTCTTTACCTGCCTACTGCTGTTCTGTAAATGTGAGGTTATTTAAGTCAACCATATCATGTGGTTTTAAGTGCTCTTGCAGCATATCATTTAAATAAGTATGTAACTGCCTCCACTATTGCTGCTTTTGATCAGCTACAGTTTTTTTGCCATGGTAATGAAAGAATACATCTTACAGCAGCTGTCAATCACTCATGGCATGATGGCGTCTCATGGCCCTAGGCAAATCCTAGCTGCACACAACAGGCTATATAGGCAACAACTAGGAAAAAGCCATATATTCATCAAATCTTATTATTTTAAAGAAAAACAAACCAATAAACAATTACTGAAGAGTACTAGGAATCGCTTATCCAGAGATGAGTGACAAGAAAAGTACACTGTACCTTCTTCTACGACTGGATTTGAAAAGAGCTACCTGTGCCAGTTTGTTCACCCCTTTAACTCTGTGGATAATTCAAAATTGCAACCTTCTATTATATGTACTTTCTTTTTTTAAGGTTGTCATTTCAAGAAGCTCATTATGTAATGGACCAGTGGCTACAGTAAGAGTACCATAGCTGATTTCTAAAAGCCAGCATCTGCACTTAACACTGACATGAAAAAGAGTACTTTTAAAAAAGGAAGAAAAAGCCCCAGACATTCCAGAAAAGCAATGTGAAAAATACTTTTAAAAAAATTTAAAAGTTCTGTGTAAGTAGAGAATCACAAAGAGACAAAACATTGCTATTTCTTCTTTCCAGTTGCTTCATTAATACAGTGTGATGACAAATATGGTCTTTATAGAAAAACTACATCTATTTGTAATGTTTTGCCCTACACCTGTGTATCCAAGAACAACACCTTCCTGGAAAAGGGATATGACCCAATTTTCTTTCTGACAAATCATCTACTTCCTTTTTTTCTAACTCTAGTTATCCCACAAGTGTTTCAAGACAAAACTCTTTCTACTTGAGCAACAGACCCTTTTCTCCAAGCTAGACATGGACAAAAATAGCAGAATTCTTTAAAATACTTTCAGTTCACACATCATTTCACCAGGTATGTATGAATCAACTAATATATGTGACCACTATTATTGGGGGGTTTATACTCTGCTTTTGCCAACCACTTAATTCTTTTCTGTATTCACAGAACTCAAATCAACTCCACAGTTCTCCCCACATACCACTTGAAGGGAAAAAGCACTGTATTTTTAGCAATCTTCTCTTTCCCTAGCCACTTTCTCTTAGGTACAAATATTCTTTTTACCAGCCTTTGTTACTAAATTGATGTGTGAGCAAGGCTACAGAAAAGATTTTGGTATAGGGAACACTTCTGTTTCTTACCAAATGCCTCAAGATAACCATGGCAATGCATGCTCCTTCCCTCAGTAAATCATCAGGACTGAAGAGGTTAGCTGTCAGACAGAATTACAGCAGCTACCATTTCAGACAGTTTCTTTCATAACCATGGTCTTACATTTGAGAGCAGAAGTGAACCAGACCATCAGAAAGCACATTTTAAATTAATGTTGCTCAGCCCTAACTAGGTGACTGATTCGACTCTGCAACCTTTTATCTGCCTTGTTGTAATTCTGTGCATGTCTCAGGCAGACAGATATGGGGTTTAGGTAAAATTCCAGCCGGGACATAACTTTTGTGTGTTGGCAGAACACCACAAAAATTTGGATGGATGAACTCCCCAACCTCCCACCACATTTCTTCTTCAGTCAAGAAATTGCAAAACAATTGGAAAATTTATCTGAAATGGTAAGAAATAAATAAATGAGTTTATGAGTTGTGGCATATAATTTCCATTTTTATCTTCACTGTGCCAACTGAGAGGAGAAAAATGAGAATCCAGCTCTTGGCTCTGCATTTCTACATTAAATCCAAGCATATGTTTCTGATCATTCTTCAGTCACAAGGATTCTGTGACTCCAAAATAAACAACTTTATATTAATCATGTTAAGGGGGTAACTAAAATGAACACCCTTCCTATGCAGCCTTGACATTCCAGGACAATACATAATGATTTTATTTCTTAAAGAAAACATATCTGAGGTTCTTTCATCTTTTGCTGTACTGTATTTAATTTATTATGACAATTTCTTGTTCATGTCATCAAGCAGTCATGAAACAAAGAATGAGTTAGTTCTTTAATTCAGTGAATTACATGAATCATTAACTTTGTTTCAAACATCATAAATTCACAAAACAGTAGAACGGATCCTTATTTAGATTGCTTACATTTCTTATGAGTGGGAAAAGATTCTAACTGTGCAGCAATTCATTAGGTGATGACTGAGTTCTGCTGTGTTTGCAGGCAAAGGCCAAATACTTCTGTTTATTTATGTGCTGCAATACTCAAAGCTTTTTCTAGGTCAATAACAAAGAAAATTAAATTTCTTGGCATTGGTAGAAAGCTGTCATTTATTTTCAGGGTCTCTTCCTTTAAATAGTGTTATCTAACAAAGAAGAGAAAGACCTCTATTGATGCCTAAAGTCTGTGCCTTGCAGTAATTTTCATTCACTGGAAGTACAGCACACCTTCAATTATGTTAGGTTCAGCCATTTCAGTAACAGCTCTTTTTTGAACTTATATTTTGCAGTATTTTCATAATGACTATTACTACTAGCACTTGAAAGTTTGATTCAAATTATTTATGTACGCTTTGTTAATTGCATGTATGTTGTCAAAGGGAGTTTATAATCCAATGTTTCAAACATAAAGTTTCAAGATTCTTTATTGATATGCTACACAGACCTTGCTATCTATATTTTTGTATTTTGGAAATTCAAAACATTTCTCCAAGCACCTTGTGTTTTTCCAGCAATAAAACAGAAGCAACTGAGACATAGTCAAGCTCTTGTTTGACTGGTCTTGCTTTGATGAAAACTTCCTTTATATTTTTTCCTTCATTTTGCCTCACAGGAGGAGACACCTGCCCAAAAACTATTTTAATCAGCCAGTTCCTGAAGGACTGCACCCTGTGGAAACACTGGAGCAGTTAGTGAAGAACTGCAGCCCAAGGGAATAACCCATGTTGGAGAAGGCTGGGAAGGACAGTCTCCCATGGGATGGACCCCATATCAGAACAGGGAAAGAGCATCAGAAGGGAGAAGCACCAAGATAAAGCGCTGTGACTTGACTGCAACCCTTAAAGTTGACTCTTGTAAGATGTGTATGTGTGGGAAAAATGGCTTTAGATTTGCTCTCATTTCCCCCCAGCCTAATAGTCTGATAAGAATTGTCATTAAATAAAATAAATTGCCCCAAGATCTTCTTGTTTGTCTGTCATGGTAAATAGTAAGAGATCTCCCTATCCCCATCCTGACCCAAAACTTTTCACAGTGTTTTAATTAACTGAATGGGTGGGGGGGGGTAAAAAAGCACCTTGATGGGTATATGCCCCTCAGTCAAGCTCAATTCATCCCTTCAGGCAGATTCAATCACCAGAGAAAGCATGTCTTGATCAATCTTCCAGCAGAAACAAATGGTATGAAATGCTGAACCCATTTTAGAACATAAAATGACTAACATGAAAAGTTTTATAAGATCAAGACTTTAAAAAACAAAAAAAAAGGTGGAGTTTTGAGGTACAGAAACAAGAGACAAAATGCTGGACTGAGACAGGATCTGTTCTTTCCTACAACAAATGTTTATTATATAGTTTATATCTACATCAGGTGATACCTGTTATATGAAAGAAAGAGCTTCAGGTTTGGAAGTTGGTCTTGTGCTTGATGCAGAAAGAACTGGAAGCTTCATTTAGCTCTGGAAGTCAAAACTTCCACCTTTATATTGCTGGAAGATCTGGAGAAGTTGTGACCATGCAAAATTGCCAATTACATAAATGCTTTTCAGGAGGGAATGTGGGCAAGCCAGTCAAACCTGCAGCCTGTAAGCTCAGACCTGTTAACCTTCACAGCTCCAGAAATGAGAGTCCCTGCTGACATGAAGGCTTCTGAGGATGGAGCTGGAGGGAGGCTTTGCAAGAGGCTGCCCCTTAACTTTGAATTGAAGCTGCTGAAGATGGTGCCAGAGGTCCTTGTGCTGAAGGTTAACACTGCCACTGGCCAAAGGAACCCCCAGCTTAGGTGACACAGGTGGCTGGGCATCACTCCTGGTCCCTTCTGCAGCTTCTCCCCCAGTAGTTCTAAGGCCAGATGAGCTCAGCCAGGTCAGCTGCTCACAATGCACGGCTGCAACTAAGGACAAACAAAACTCAGAGAGTGAAAACAGACACAGGCCACAGCTTTACCATGAGAGGCTTTTGGTTCTGTAAATTCTCTTCTTCTTGTCTTGTAACATTTCTCTGCTTCACAAAATCCTTCCCAGGGCCTCCCATCTTACTGGCCATGGCCTTGTTGTGCCTGCTGCCTTCCATCTCACACAAGCAGCACCAAACATTCCGTTTTCAAACTCCATGGTCTCTGGCGGTCCTGTTATAAAGCACCAAAACCAGAAAGAGCAGCAACAGAGCAGGAAAGACAAATGAGCAGAACTATTGCTGACCAGCAGAAACACAGAACTTCTGGAACTGAATACACAGGCTCCCACTGGCTTTGGTTGACTGGGGGCTTTTTGGTGGTGGTGGCTTTGTTGTTGGTATTTTTCTTTCCCTGAGACACATTTGAGATATCCCATCTGACTTTCTGTCTTCAGAGCTCATGGCCTAACCCCACCCTCACAGGGGCTGCTTGATCCATGTTTCTGTGGGTTCTGCCTGTGCAGTGAGTGGAGAGGGAGACATCTCTCCTGTCACACAGTGCTTTGTGCAGCATTAATGTTCTTAGACTTGGCTGTACACACCAGTGTAAAGTAAGTAATTACACCACAAAGGCACAAGATTTCTATCCAAGAATTATGCTTATTCATTTAAAACCTATCTTGATGTAATAGTTTTCATTCTAATTCAAAGAAGTTCTTCTCCTTTGCTTGATTTCAATTCCATTGCAGAGTATTTTATTTCCACCTTTCTAGGAGACAGTGCAGAGTTCCAGAACATGTTAAGCAAACAAAAGATTTGGTGAAACTGCATGATCTATCCTACAAAGGTTGTTAGACTTGAATAATACATTGACACTGTTCACCCTGAAACCACAGTGTGTCTCTTTTATCACTAAAAAGAATTGAAGCATATATTTTTCACATATACCTAAGCTCTGTATAATCATCTTGGATGCTAGCAGAGCTTGCAAACAAAACACAATACAGACATGCTCAGATATAAACTCTGACTTCACGTTTACATTACAAATCTGTTCAGATAATGAATCTACAAGCACATATCATCATCCAAACTCTCTGGCTACATTTTATTTGCAATATAACTACTGGAAACCATGAACATCCAACAGAATTCTGTCCAGTTCCTCCAAAATGTGAAGAGAAGAGAAGAGAAGAGAAGAGAAGAGAAGAGAAGAGAAGAGAAGAGAAGAGAAGAGAAGAGAAGAGAAGAGAAGAGAAGAGAAGAGAAGAGAAGAGAAGAGAAGAGAAGAGAAAAAATCTGGATTTGGTGGTGATAAAATGCTATTGGCTTAGAGGAACAGTGAACTCAGTTAAAAGGCACTGTAGTGGCATGTCACATCTTATTTTGAAACCAAGAAATATTCAAGACTAGATTAAATGAAGCAAGATTCCTTTATTCCCATTAAGAAACCCTAGCAACAAAAGACAGAACCAGCTTAAATGTATACTTGTTATTGTATTGCTAACTGGTAGGGTCGTTTCTCTGTTCCTGCATGTGGCCACTCATTTCAGATTAAATTAAAGATCCAATAAAATTCCTCTTTTATTTCCCATGAGTTTTTCAACATGCACCACATCATGTGCACCACTAAGGGAAAGCTGTGGCTATGCAAAGCTTTTGTTTGGGGAAAACATCTCCTTGAATTTACAAATACGTGTGGCACAACCATCTGTAACAAAACAAACAGCAACAATCACATTTTCTTGCCATAATGTATCCTGCAAAAAGTTACAACTTATTCCCTGAATCAGTAACAACTAATGATTAATAATATTTGACCCTTACTTTTCTGCCATAGAGATATGGACTTTAAAATACGCTATCTTGTCATTTTGTCATTTATCATTCAAGCTAAATTATACATTTTAAATTTAATTTTCTTAATCACTTAAAGAGTATATTTCTACAAGATTTAATTGCTCAGATGTGACAATCTCTCATCCTTGGACAATTTATCTTGCCCAAAAAAACTGTGCTATTACACAGGACTAGATAAAGGATTCTGATTCAGTCAAGTGTTCAGTAGATTAGTTTAACTACAGTTTCAAATGAGTGAGAAATAAACATCCTAAAACAAACAAAACCCAAATCAACGATAACAATAATTCCAGGGAAGATGCAAAGCCTAACAAGGCATTGGAGATAAGGGGGGTTATGGAAAGAAGGACCAGGCATCTTGGGCTGCATTAGGGAAGCACTGCCAGCAAGAGAAGAGCATGGACAATGTGTGATTGCACATCAGTTGCTAATATATAGTGACTGGAATAGTAGTGTATCTGTATTTTTCCATCTAGTATATGGAAAAAATAGAATAACTGATTTTGTGTTCTTTGCACATCAATATTCCACAAATTCATATCACCCATGGAGTTTTAAAGGTTCAACTCTATTTTTTTTTTTTCTTGGCATCCTCTCATGTGATGTCATGCAGCAAAGTATAACAGAAAATTAGTACATATTTCAGCAATCAGATAGATTCAGCTTAGGAACCATGCAAGGCACAGAAAACCTGGTCCTGGTCAGGATTAAAATGTTATTAACTCACTATGTGTTCAAGTTGACCAGTTGTCAACCTACACTGCATCAGATCACATACCTGTGACACAGTATTTACAAAAAGAAGAGATGAATCCATAGATAAACTTGATTGTTCTATACAGCAGAAAACAAGTCAATACAGGAAGCCATGGGGTTATTTGTCATATTCTGCAGGTTAATATTTCTAAACAGAAATATTTTGCAAGTATCTAAACTGACATGAAAAAAATCAGCAAAAGCCAACAATGTGCAAAATCATCATAGTAAAAATAAAATATTAGAAAGTAACTTTATGGGTCATAAAATGTGTTTTTTTATTAAAAGTATGTTATCAGGTAGTCACAAAAATAAGAATGGCAAGGGAATGGTACTTCCTTCCACTAGGATGTGGTGTAACTCAACTTTCTCTGAAGATTACTTGATTCAGCGAAAATGTTTGAGAAGGAAGACAGTTGACATTTGACTGCTTAATTTCTGATTCACCTACTATAACTGTGAGGACACAGAAACAGGAATAAACAATGACAACTAAAACCACTGAGGAAATAAACAAATCACATATATTTTGGCTTTTAATACAGGCCAGTAACATGCCGAGATTTTCTTTCAGCCTAATGCAAATACAAAAGTGCTGGCATGAGAAGTGGTCACATCAACAATGCAGCCGATAAGTCTCAGAAGACAGATTAGAAAAAGATTTATAGATATCCTAAAATGGAAACAATGAAAATTATTTGAATGCATAGATGGGTGTTAAGTGAAAATGATACTGCAAGATGTCAGTGTGAATGAATAAAATAAACTTTCAGGGAAGAGGCAAATACAAGATGTCTCAGATACAAAGTACACTTGAAAAAGAACAAGAGTTACCTCAATTTCAGAGTCACACATTAGGTCCACACAGGCAAGACCATGTTTTCCCCACAGTATAAATGGAAGAAATGCAAATTACAATGGTAACAATGAAGTTCATTTCCTCTCTTGACAGCTGTCCTAGCTTGTCAATAAAAGTTGTTCCTTAGTTTACAATACAGACAGATCACAAAGCTTCTGCCATATAAACACTGTAAGTAACTGTTTTAGAATGACATAAAAAACTTTGAAGATCAAATTTCTCTGTCAACATTCTACAATTTTTCTCTCTGCATATTCTGCATATGCAAAAGCAAGAAGCATTTAGTCTTTATTCTATGGGTACTTAAGTATTTCACACTTCTAGGATGATTTTCCCATTTTTACTGCTAGCAAACAGCAAAATGAGACTTAGCTCAATGTACAAAATGATATTTCTGAAGAGAAGGTGCTTTTAATCTGGCAGTGTCCAGTATATTTGATCTGGAAACTATAAATTACTTTTCTGCTGTGAGAGGAAACCAAACATTTGGACATTAGCAAAGTTTGAAAGCAGGTAAGCTTCACAGAAAGAAAGCAGTGAGTGCACTGAAGTGTTAACTCTGAGTGATAATGAGGAGAGGTGAGGAGATCCAGTGGGACAAAGAAGAGCTCCAAAGCCATTCTCACACTGCTACCATTTGTGTGAGAACGCCCTGTTACAGTTCACTTACCATTACCAAGAACATGTGAAAAATTTGTCCCTAGCCTCAAGCCCACTCAAGCTGACCTTGGATCTAAGATGCAAGATGGTGTGTGAAATTAGAAGGAAGAATGGCACAGCTGAGAAGCCATTCTGGAACTCTGCTTCTCAGTTGGCATCCCATCCCCCCTTTCAGATTTCTTTGCCTGAACACACTACAAGCCGCAATTTTGAAATTAATTCAGGGATGGTGGATTCAGTCCTCCCTTTGACATTACATTAGAAATTTCTTTTCTGTCATTTCTTTTCAGATAGAAAACCACCAGGGCAACTGGTTACATGCCAAACAAAGGGTCTGGCATCACAAGAAAATCAGAAGAAGAAGCTGACAAACTTCTAGGTAAGACTGAGCAACAAAGGTTCTCAAAAGTGAACACAAGCCAGCAAAAGGAGGCAGAAAAGGGCAACATGACCACCTATTTGATCTTCTAATTTAACCATTAAAATATCATTCTGTGAAGAAATAAGAAAGGCAAAAGTACATTATCAAGTTCAAAGAAAAATGCCAAGAGAAGATAAAAATGTGTGACTAGAAAGAAACTCACACATTAAAAAACAAACAAAAAACTGAAAAACAGTGGACCCTCCCCTTCCCCCACCTCCGGGAGAGTTTAAAAGGTATGTAGAATACACATCTGATGTGACCAGAAAAGGAGTAATGGATAAAACCTGGAAATGTTATTAGATTTATTAGTTATATTTAGCACACACACAAGAAACACCAGAAAAACTGGCGTTATTTATACCACAAGAACCTGCATCTTTTCTAGCTAGTTACAAATGCTTTGTCTATTATTTCCATAGAAAGCAAACCCACTCAATTTGTACATTTGCATGTTCTGTTGCAAGTGAAAATGTTAAATCATTTCTACAATGGAGAAGTAGGATGTATTTTGGAAATCTTTCCAGCAGAATATAAATTGGGTTTTCATCAAAATAGTATAGCGAGCTAAGTATACATGTAAAACAGTAAGCTAATTTACTTAATTAAAAATAGTTTCTTATGCTGCTTTCCAATGTCCCGCTCTACTTTTATTTGACCTCAGCAAGGACTCAAAATCATCACTTAGAGAAACCCAGGAGGAAAGAATATGATCTTATTATCTGTGATTCCCACATTTCAAACACTGTTGAAGCTCATGAGCTGTTTAAAGTGATAGCTTGAACAGGTGACAAGTCAGGATCTTAGAGAAATACAGACTATCAATTGGATTTTGGGAATACGATAATTCTCCTGCCACAAAACAAAGGCTGCCTTCAATACAGGACTCAAAATCTGCATGTGTCCATGACATTTAATTGCAGGGATTTGGCAGGAGGTAACATTAGAGGGCTTAAGGAAACATTAACAAAACATCAGCTTTCTGCAACTGATTTTCATTTTGACAGCATCACCAAGATTTTTCTGCTTGTCAAAACTTCAGCCAAAGAAAATGAGTAATTCATTGCAGCTTGTAAATTGTGTTCTGAATTGTATAAGGGAGTTACTTGTTAATAGCTGCATTACCAAAACTAAAGTAAGATAAGCAGAATGACTTAATTATGCACATCTTCTAGCAAAACAAATAAGCAGCTTGCAGTAGCTTAAAAGGGTAAGAAATTCCACCAAATAGGAAAAGGTGCAAAGGTGGCTATCAAAAAATAATGTTGACTACCAATTTAATATTGGTTAACTTACTAATGTGTGGGAACATAGGAGCAGGCATGGAAAATGCAGAAGACTGCTAGAGGAGGTTCTTCCAAAACATATAAACTTGTCTTTTCAATCAAGCATGTTCAGCTGTAACATGATGGAACTTCTGCAAATGCAGCACATCATACAGAAACTTAAATTTTAAAATACGTTTTCTCAGGCTGAGAGGGTAAAAAAACCAATAGAAATATTTTCTGTTCTGTTGCAGGAAAATAGCTTTGCGTGTCATTGGCATAATTGTCACCAATATTGAAAAGGGATAAAGAAATCAGTGATTTAGAAACAGAACAGCTCAGCATAAAGGACTTCAAAAGTTTCTAGGCTGAAAGAGGAAAAATGGCCTAGGTATGCCCTTTTACTATTTAACTTGAACAAACTGTAGAAAAATTGTTCTCTCACTTTAAATTAAAAGCAAGAACAAGGCTAGACACAGAGTTTCTCCTTTGCTTCTACTCCTTATAACCTCCAATTCCAACCAAATTTTTCTGCCACAACTAGCCACACAGTTCCTAGCTGAAATGATCATAGCAGCAATTCTGCAATAAGCCTGATTGAAATAATGCTTAAATTCAATTACAGCCAATTACCCATAAGTTTGACAAAGTTCTCAGTTTCCTGAACTCTTCTGCACATCAGTGCCATGTGCCATCCTTACTTACAAGGAAAATAAAACTTGCAGCAGTCTTTATTTCCCATTTTCTCTGCTAGGAACACCAGTCTCTTTCCTCTTTCTCCTCCAGCAGTTTATATGATTTTTGCTCCAGCGTAAGGCTCCCACACCCTCCACTCCTGCTCCAGTCTGTCCCGTCCCGGCTCCAGCATTCAGCACCATGGCCAGCGCCACGGCTGATGGCGAAAGCGGGGTCACCACAAACCCAAAGCTGGCCCCAAGCAGAAACCCCTTATCTCTGCCCTCTCTCCTCCTAGCTGGTAGGTCAGACACGCTACTTATGGCTGCCCTGATGCTGTTTCAAAGCTGCTGTTGTTGTTCAATGACACTGCATAGCACTGAATGAAAAAAAGAAATGTTCAGGATAAATGTTGCTCGCAGCAAGGAAACAGTTGTAGCTTTTACAATTTCATTCTAATGATGGCAAAAGTACTAGCATCAGTAAATGACCTATGTGTTGAAGTGCTGTCATGATGTGATTTTGACTTTGGATAGGAAGTTTGCTTGTTGATATAAGTGAAGTTTGTGAAGACTCTGTGTGAGGAATGTAAACTTCAATGAAAGTTCAGGTTTATTCTGACAATAATAGTAACTGGTTTACAAAATAATGCTGCAGACAATGCTACCTGGATTGTACAGAGCTGTAATTATTCATTATCTCTGTTTCTCCAGTTTATGTTCAAATGTCATTATGCTCCAAATAGTATCCTTGGGGAAAGCATCTGGGGAGTTTGGAACACATCTGTTACAGATATGCTGCATAAATGTATATACAGTGTTACATAATCACACAATGCTGTAGAAATAAGGGTGACTAATTTCACACTTTGCTTCAAATATAATTTGCTGACATGTCTTTTTATGCAGGGGAGCATCACTTCTAAAAATGATGAAACTGATTTTGCCTAACTTGAATTAGGAAAGCTTTATCAACATATCTTACTCACTCTCCTTTTAATATAAGAAACATGCAGGCAAACTCAGCAGTTGAATTTGATTCTATATCCAAATTTGGTGGAATTATAGGGTTTCTGAATGACAGGTATGTAAATGCTGCTCTGTTTCATATCACACATTTTCTGGACCCCTACTGCTACTAAGCCTCCATCCCCTCCTCCATGCAGCTTTCTGCCAGTTACTGACAGAAAACACATCTGCAGATACTCTGACTTTTTCATTTTCCTGCCTATTTAAAGATCTTGCATTTGAGTTCATAAATCATTGAAATTACCTTTCTCCTTTGGAAAAAAAATAATGCATAGAAGCAAACAGTTAAATTTCATGTCAGCAGAATCACAACCCACGCTGAAAAGCTCCAGATGACATGTATTTAAAAGATACCCTTGCAAAACTCTTTAGAAATTAAAAATAACTGACTTCTAGAATAAAGTATGTTCTTGGTTACTTGAAAGTACCTTTATACACAGCAGAGGGCTGGAATCTACAAACTTCCCTGTCTGATCCTATGACTACCCTTGCAACTTCAGTGGCACCGTGATCTGCAGGAATTGTGCACAAGTCACCTGAGCTGCATCTGCCCCCAGTAAAACGCAAATACTTGTACTGCAGTATACTGTTGGGAAAGGCAGGCCTAAATCACTTCATTTCATCAATCATTACAGTGCCTTACAGACAAAGATTAAGTGCACAACAGCAGGCAATTGTGGAAACTTTGCAGTGTATCCTGCAAAGTTTCACTTTACTCAACGAATCCAGGTGCTGACGTTGGACATGTTGTTTCTTCTATGGACTCAGAGAAAGTGTGGCAGATTTCTACACATCTCCTCTGTAATGCAAGAGTGAACAGAAGGGAAAGTGAGCTCATACTGTTTTATATGAACATCCTCTGCTGGACTGTTTTATGTGACCATGACCTATTACAGCTTTTAAAAACATGCTTGATTTTAACTGTAAGAGTTATATGACTGACTTCAGTTTTCAAGCTCTTTTCAGCCTTCACAAGTTGAGTCTTCAGTTAAGACTGAAGAATTATTATTTTTGGTCAAGCACTATTAGAAGGAGTAGGAAAAAATAAATTCTCTTTTATAAGAATCAGAGATTTAATCCAGGATTTAACAAAATACAAAAAGATCTTTTATCTGTCTATACAATGCTATTCACAGAATTGCTCTTAAGAGCAGAGTCACATCTTTTTGTTCTCTTTTCTCACAAATTTTTATTTTTATACTATCCTCCTATCTGCAAAGCCTTTCACTCTAAAATGTAAGCTTACTTTGTCATTTAAATCCCCCAAATCTCCATAATTTGACAGAATCACAGAACAGTTAGGGTTGAAAGGGATCTGTGGAGATTATCTTGTCCAACCCCCTACCAAGGTATAGTCACCTACAGCAGGTGAATCAGGAATGGCCCCAGGTGGATTTTGAATGTCTTCAGAGGGGGAGACTCCAGACTCTCCCTGGGGAGCTCTTCCAGTACTCTTCCTTCCTCAAAGGGAAGAAGTGCTTCCTCAAGTTGAGATGGAAATTCTTGTGTTTTAATTTATGGCTATTACTCCTTGTCCTGTCACTGAGAACCTCTGAAGGGAGTCTGGCTTCATCCTCCTGGTACCCACCTTGGAGCTATTTATTTGCATTAGTGAAATCCCCTCTCAGTCTTCTCAGACTAAACAGACCCAGATCCCACCTCTCCTCCTAAGAGAGATGCCCCAGACCCCTCTGTCACCCTGGTTTTTTAAGATTTTCTAAGCCTTCTGATGTTGACATTCTTGTAGTGAACTTTCTCACACACTTTCTGTAAATAACTCATTGTTTTGCATTCCTTTATAGAGGAGGAGAGAGTTGATAGACTGTTAGTTTGACCAGTGTCATTGGAGAGGTGTCACCGTCACCCTCCAATCCGCTGTCACTTTTAGAAAACTATAAATGTTGGAGTCAGAAAACAAACTGCCTTTTTTCCTTCACCTTGAGAAGGGTGGTGAGCTTGTGTTCTTTTGTGTCCTATAGCAACACCCCTCATCATCTCTGCAGCCTCCACTGGACCCTCTTCAGTAGCTCCTTATCTTTCTACAACTGTGGAAACCAAAAATGAACACAGTAGCCCAGATGTGCCTCACTAGGGCAAGAAGGGGAGCAGGATCACCTCCCTGACCTGCTGGCCACACTCTTCCCGATGCATCCCAGGATACCACTGTCCCTCCTGGCCCCCAGGGCACACATGACCAGCTCATGGTCAACTTGTCACCCACCAGCACCACCAGGTCCTACCCAGAAGAGCTGCTCTCCAGTGGGTGAGCCCCCAGCCTATGCTGCTACTGGGTGTCTTCCCCCCAAAGGTGCAGGACCCTACACTTGCCCCTGTTCAGCTTTATTAGGTTTCCCTCTGCCAAATTCTTCAGCCTGTCAATGTCCCACTGAATGGCAATACAGTCTTCAGGTATAATTCAAGTGTAATTTCCTCAAGTGAAGAGTAGTTGTTCACATCAACCCAGTAATTTTCACAATTACAATCAATCTGATTTTTCTTTTGTCACAAATTTAGCGCAGTTAAGTACACCTTTATAAATGTATAATAAATAAAATAGGTCTTAAAGGAAAGCAGAAAAAAAAGACTGAAATACAAAAGTATTTTGAGTCTGCTCCAAAACTTAATTCCATGAGTGTCATATAACAGATCAGAAAAAAGAAAGGGAAGAGATGCATTTTCTTGGTACAGTGATACCAAGAAAACAATGTTTTCTTGGTATCACTGTAACATTCAGAGCCTCAAAGAGTCCCGTAATCCATCCCTTTTAAGTACAACATTTCTTTGAAAGTAAAATTGGACAACTTGTACAGCATGAATGTGAATGGCCTCAGGCTCTAAGCATATTCCTAATTAATCTTTTGCTATCTGGGGGTTATTCTTCTCTATGCATTTTTAGGACCTCAGTCAGCATTTCAAGAATTGTGAAGAAAGAATCAGCTGAGGACACCTACAATCTAACTAAAAATATGTTCAGTGTAACAGGTCAAAGAAAGAAATTTATTCTGAGAGCAGACATTTGACTTTCATGACATCACATATTTGCTGTCTGTACTTTATCAAGTGTTTCTATTTGTCCTTTTCTGTACTTTAATATTAAAATACTATATGTCTCCTTCTCACACTTAAAATTGACCCTCATTGAGTGGGCTGTCGTAATATCAGATAATTTTGTATCTTCAAGTGACATCTATTTCGAACACTGTTCAATATAAATATTAATGTTTTTAAGAATATATTGTCCTGATAAATCTATTAAAGTAATCTTGATTGTGCAACTGTGTGCTCTTCATGTCAACAGACTGGACAGACACCTGGTGACTACTCTCAAGTTTTTATTTATAATCTGAATGAATGAGCTCTTTCACTTCACTATCTATTCTCTTGAAATGTTCAAAATGTGTATCTCATCTTGATGCTATACTTTTATAAAATTACTTTTTATGAAAAGCCTAATCTGTTTTTATAAACATGTCTCTGTGTTTTTCACTGTACATTATACCTTCCTTTTTACTCCATGCATGAGACATCCCCATCATAGCAATGGCCAACACAGACCAGATAATAGAGAAGAGAAGAAGGCAACCTTCTCAGCTAGTCATTGGTGCCATTATATACTTTTTTGCATTCCTAACTAAAAAAGTTAATTTCTTGAGTAAAAGGACACAAACCCATATGTTTGAGGGATATTCCCTCACAAGACATCATACCAGTTTATGTAACTGCAACTGAAAATAAACAGTAAGGTTACTCTGAGGTCACAGTTTGAAAACAGATTTAGACAGTTGTTTGGATCTATAAAATATAACTAAAAATTGAAGTTTATATTATGACCCACTCAGCAGTTATTTCTAGAAGTAAAAGTTGGTATCATGGAAGGGTTCAGCAGTACTTGTAAAACACCAATGATACAGCTGTGTCTCATACTGAAAGTGTGAACTTGGCTTTTGTAACATGAGATCTCCTATGGAGCTGGATTGAGGTACCTAGCTAAAAAGGACTCCCAAATCTTGAAATGGATGGATTTTTAGTGAGATAAATGGTAAGTTAAATTATTTTTTAGAAAGATCAGAATTACAAACAAAAGCACTATTAGTTTTATAAGGATCAAAAAATGTAGTACTCAGGAGCATCTGGTAAAATGTAGTATTTTAATGTAACTAATGCTACAACTTTTGAGGTTTTTAGATTTTCTTCCAAAGTGTTTTGTTGCTATCAGATGAAGATACTAGCACCATTTCAACCTTGGGTTTTCTTGCCTTTCACAAATGAAACAAGCACAGCTGGTTATACAAATTATTAAAAGTTTGTGACATCTCACAGGACCTGGAATTCTTCCCTGTGAAATGAAAAATACTAAGTCTGTACTACTCAAGGAATTATCTTCTTAGCAAGCACAAAAACATATTACCTCTCTGCATCTCCCCATTCACAGAAGGAATACAACTGCACCCAGTATCTCATGGAAAAGAAACATAAGCTGTTAAGTCTGAACAAAACTGACAGCATGCTCTATGCAAAAGATACAGACAATGTGTTTGACTTTCTCTGAAATGGACTACACATTTCAGAGCTGCCTTTAAAATCTTGCAGTTCTTTGGTATAAAACCTATTTCAATATAGAAATGTTTCTCATGTTTCTCATGTTTCAAGTTTCTTTTTATGGAAACTAATTCCATGAATAAATTTGGAAAACTCACATGAATGAGTGTAGGTATACAACATACTTAGAATAATTACCCACAGACTTCTTAGAAAAGGGGGAAATCTCCACATATGTGAAAGGTGTATTCTGCCATTTATGAGTAAATACATCCACAAAGCGTCCATTTCTTCTGTCTGGAAAAAGCCCACTGTAGCTCTTCACTAGACATCCCATGTAACTACTAATATACAATCCAATGTAACTGACAATGACTATATTTACCTAAATAGCTAATATTTACTCTCCTTGCAGTTGGCAGCTCTGTTTGGAAGGCCAATTTATAGAAAATCAACTTTCCAGCTTCACAGAGAAGGTACTGATTGGTATATCACTAAACAAAAGCATTTTCAATATTCCATGGGAATGGCTTTATTTCCGTTCCTCAATGTCTCTTGAAAATAATAAATATGAGCAATGTCAAATATAATTCAGTACAAAAACTTTGGCAGCTACGTATATGTGCTATTTGACTTAAATATTACTCCATGCAATGTTTCAGAGGTGAATGCTGTACAAAAGGTTAAGGATATGGCTTCAATAAAGAGAAATGAAAATAAATAAAATAAAATAGGAAAGTACAATAGAAAAAACAGAACAGTTTTCTATAATTTACATTTGTTCAGTGCTGAATATGAATGGCTTTGAAAAATCATTGGAAACAGTTATGTAGTCATAGGGTACAGGGTGTAATAGGTAACTAATTGAATATTGGATTTGTTGTTTTGAAGTCGCACTCAGAACCAGGAATCTGGATCAGAGACAGGTAAGTTTAAGGCAAGAGCACCCAGGAAAGTATGCAGAAAACACAGCAACAAGCAACAGTGCAAACTAGTCCAATGCAAGTCAGGGAGAGGTAAGTATAATAAAAGACCAACATAACAAAAAGGACTTTCCCTCAACCACAATGAGGAAAAAGCGGAAAAGAAAAAACAACAAAGAAACAGACATCCCACCTTTCCAAAACAAAATTGGTCATATCACTAATGACAATTGTAAAAGAAAGTAAAGGCTTGCACAGGACATCTCTGAAAAACAAGGCCAAATAGGAAGGGTCAAAGGCAAAGGAGATTTACAAGAAAGACCAGGAGCATTGTTAACCAGCTACTTGGTAAAGAGGTGAAAAAAAACCAGTCATAAAATCTCTGCAGAGCTCAAGTTTAGCTCTGTCTTCCACTGAAGGGTCAGTTTTTCAGGTGAGCAGAAGAATTTAACAGCTTTGTAACAGCTTAACACTGGGGAGAGATGAATTACATGTTATCAAAACTGCTTGCCTTCATTAGTTTTATCTCAGAATATTAAAAGCATGATCTGAAGACATTTCAAAGCCACAAATGGCTGTTTATTAACTCAGGGGAAATGAGTGACAAACTATTAGACTGAGAAAATTATAAGAAAGCCAAACTGCCACTGTCTCTAAAAGAAAAGACAATATGAGCACTGGTGAATACCAAAGGCAAAAAAAAAACCCTTAAGAAAAGTATTTGTCAGCACCAGAGAATGACGAGATGACTGGCAAGAAAGTTTCATTTCTCAAGAGCAATTAATTTTCAAACATATTTTTTCCTCCCCTGTAACAGGCCTCATTACAAGTGGAGGCAGCAGATGCCAAAGACTTTCACCCCCATGCAGCTAATGATATAGTCTCACACACCCTTCTCAGAAATAACAGGGAGACGGTCTAGAACAGAACACTGCAGGGTCAGTGAAACATTGGAAACATTGGGTAAGCACATTGAAATAACAGTTATAAATTATCTGAGAGTTAAAAGTAGTTGCAATTTATTCAAATGGATGGATGTGTCAACAGTCCTGTGTCTGCTCCCCTGCTTGATGCTGCTTGGTGCTTTCATGGATTATCATAAGAGGTCATTATAGACAGCTCATGATTGCTTTAGCAAGTCAAAAATAGGTGAGTTTTTTCAATGTAGACACTCCAAATGTAGGAATGTATGCTTGAGAATACACAAGAATTAAAACAAATCTGGACAATCTAAATAACTAGTCAGAAAGACCCCTCCCCAACTAACTTAGAAGAAACAAATACCTTCCTCAGGGAATCTCCAGATGAAGTTAATTAATACAGTAAAACCTCTCTACATCCCCATGATCTATTCAACATGGAGGTGAATCTTGGCAAGTCTGGAGACAGCTGAACACACCCTCTGTTATTCCATACAAATACACACAAATACACATATATATATTTTTACCTTTGTCTCTACAGTTTCCTGAAAATTGCTGCTACCCTTGATGCTATATGCTATAGTGTACTTTGAGCTGGTCCTGGCACTCTGGAGTGCTCTCAATTACTTTCCATTCTTTAGAAATTGTATTTTTTAGTCTTTCTAGCATAGAGCAATGGGCTTTTGCTGCTTTCATGCAAGCATTTGGTAAGAATAGCAAAGAAGACAGCTGGATATAGTTTAATAATGATGTCTGAAATCATTCTGAAAACAAAATTGAAGACTTCAATATAAAGTAAAAAGAAAGTCTTTTCTCCCTAAAGATGAAGAGATGGGTTATTTGTGTTTTCAAAGAACAGAGCTTATAGTGGTCACGCTATAAGCTTTTGTAAAAGAAGAGTGGTGAGCTAGGGGAGTCACAGCACAGAAGAATTTAACACACTAGCAAAAATCATGATCCTCAATTATATGCAAGAAAGCATAGCTTGAAGCAGTCAGTCATGAATTCCATTTGATGAAATCCAAATGCTTTTTCTTAAGCAAAACCCCCGCCTTCAAACAGACCTGTATGCATGTCTGATGACACAGTTTAAGTATCTATAAATATACATTGGTGACTCCTACAAAATACTGCTAAAGAGCTAAGGGACAATGTCATAAAGATCTGAGTACATGCAAACACCACCTTAGAGACAGCAATCACACAAAGCAAGCACCCCATGGAAACATCTGGAAATACTTTCAACAATGGAGCACAACTTCTAGGAAGAAATCCAAATAATAGCATAAAAAGCAGCAGAGAGAAATGGACTACACATTTCAGAGCTACCTTTAAAATCTTGCAGTTCTTTGGTATAAAACCTATATGAACACTGTCTCACACTGAAAGCTACCCTAAGATGGTAAGGTAGCCTCATCCTATGGATCTGAAGTACTACAGGAAGGATAACCACACCTAAGCACAACATTAAATAGCTCTTTAAGCCATAAGATCTTAAACAATAACATTAACAATAGCATGAACCAGCCCTGATGTATTGGACTTTCAATATTTTATCACAGAGGATGCCCATATGCATGTTGCAGTTTCCCTCAAAAGGAATTATTCAAGTTAATGTAATTACAAATAACAATTAATGTATTAGCAGAAAAACCCAAAAACCTGTTATCCTTCATCATAACAGATTTGCCTTCCGTCATTTACCTGAAGCTGCTGCTTTTCCATCAGTATGGCTACACCAGGACTCATTGCTTTTAAATCCCCCAATTTACCCAAGAGCCTTGAAGATGTCCCAGCCTTGGCTGATCAAAGTAATTGTAGTGAAAACTAAGCAGATATTACATGCATAGGAAGTTGATGTCTCTTAAGGCATCAGAGAGAGATGAAGTTCTCAGGTAGCCTCAGTCAGACCCAGAGAACAGTGCTGACAGAGGATGACAGCCTCTCTCTTTGCCAGCCTATGCAAAACATCAGTAGACCACAGAAACTCTCCACTGACTGGCTCATTAAAAGTCACCTGGTGAAGCTTTTTAAGTAGAGCACAGGAATTTTTAATCCTGCACTACTGAAATTTTAGTTCTGCAACTACTTCAGTCTCGGTAAAACTAAAATGATTGAAACTCAAAAGCGCCTTTTAGAATATTAATGAAAAAAAAAAAAGTGAGTTTGCAATGGTGTATGTACCACTTGTCATGGTATATTCTCATTTCTAGCCTGATCATTCCCAAGAGGTGAGGCACCTCATCCTGGATGACATTCCAAGTGGAAGAGACACCCATCACCCACTCTCTTTGGTTGTGAGTGCAGGCTGCATGATGGGGCCAGAACAGCTGCAAGGACACAGAAAGCACACCTGAGAAGGGGCAAAACACCTTCTACTGACATCCCTGTTTCCTCAGTCACCCAGGGCTCCTGAGCCCATAGCTGACAGGAACAGACAGAGGAGCACATCTAGACAAAAAAAGTGCCTGACAAGTCTCCAAACACCTTTCAGGACCATCATTATTCAGGCTCCCCATATAACTCTCTTGGTGTTGAGCACAGAAACAAACAACATTCTCTACAAAAAATCTGCTAAGAAGAAGGAAGAGAACAATAGGACCACTACACAGGAAGCAGCATCACCATTCCTGAATTATTCACCATTTAAGCACGCAGATGGTACAACAAAATTCTTACTTGCAGAAGTGGTGAGCAAAGGATTTACTGCAGAGCAGCAGGCAGATGCAGTCTGTTTTCCAAGTACTCTGACTTCCACTTAAGTATCTGCATTTAACAAGAATAACTATGCCTACCCAAGCAATCACTTGAATGAATTGAAGACAGCTTTCTAACTAACAATTCCTTTCTCACCATCAGTCAGTGAAGTAAAAAATCCAGGCTGCAGACAGTTTTTAAAGCTGAATTTATGAAATTTTAGGGAAATTCATGTTGTATGAAAGCATTTTCCAATATTTTTGCTGTGTACCAAGATTTGCTCATGCTATTATGGGCAAAATTTCTTAAATGTTAACAAAAAATGTGCTCTACAGTGAAAGATTCCCTTTTGTCATTTTTGAAGAAATCAGGGTTTATGTTAAATATACTTTAGGTGGAAAACAAATCAGCTTTGTTTCATAATGATTGTAATAGCAGTCTAAGCTGGAAAGCACTCTGTATGGCGATGAAAGAGCACTGACCTCTCTGCAGCTTTTCAAACTTGAAAGTCAGAAAATACTGATTGCAGTAGTAGATTTGGCTCATAATTGGAAATGGGGAAAGCTGGGGGTGGTGCTGGTGTAAAATCAGTGAACACCCATCCCATTAGTCATCCCAACCTTGTCAGAGTCCAATCCTATGAAACTCAGAGGCAAAAGTCTTAATGGCAAACTGATAATTTTCACACTTCATCTTTCAAGGTAGCTTAAACTACTTTGGTAGAGAGTCTGGCACATGAGAATTTTACGAAAGAAAGGTATGCTCAAAGCATGTATTTTGTATTGGAGTTTGAAGGGATATCATCGACAGGATGACATATCTCTATCTCAGCACGGCAGGGCAAATTCTCATAGGATTCCCACTTCAAGGCAGAGCCCTAAATGAAGTCTGACACTCCACAATAAATCAACAGTTTCTGTGCATCATAATGCTCATTTCATTCTCCAATCTTCTCTTCAATTTTCTGAGGCCAGTTCATTTGAGATGAATAACACTTCTTTCAGAGTCCATGAAAATGTTCATTTTTGAATGACTGAGGGATCAGGTTAAACATTGTTACTTCCCAGCACCAGAAGGTTCTAACACAAATCAAGGCTGTGGAAAAGGCCAAATCAGAGATAACAGCCTTCCGCATTTTCTCTGAAAAACTAAAAGCAAGGAAGAATAATCTCACTTGGCTTTCCTCTTTCCACAACTCAGAGAAGCACAGTGTGGCAACAGGGGAAGAAAGGAGAAGTTTTATCCTGTCAGGTTATTAGAAGGGTAACCCCAAGAAGATGCACAAAAAGAATTTAGCTGGAGAAATTGACAAGCAATCTGTAGCGACAACTAGACATTTGGGAGCCATAATGGACAGCAGCTGTTGGCAGAAGTTTGACCATTTGAGAATAAGAGATGTGGAGTCAGCATGAAAAAAAGAGCAGATTCAAAACATCCCTTCTGAGCACCTCTGTGGGAAAGGACACCACCAGTTGGGGTCCTGGCAGCACCTCAGAAATATTGGATGCTTGGAACATCTCAGGTGTGGGGAAGCACAGAGAGAAAGGCTGCTCTGTACAGCTGCTGGAGCTTGACACACTTCCAGACTTCACCTGATGAAGCACAGAAGAAACCTGTGCAGCCACGGTGCCCCTGTGGCCAAGAGCACTGGCAGCACACTAGATGAGTTACCTTGGGATACCCGGCCCCCTGAGCTGGAAGACAGAGATATGAAGCAGGAAGAATTCCCCAGAATCCAAGGAGAAATGGTCAGCAACAACAGCAACATGGTGTTTCAAAGACATTGAGACACGGTTCTTGAGGTCATGGTTTGGTGGTGAATGTTACAGCATTAGGTTTATGGTGAGGTCTTTTTCCACCCTAAATAATTCCATTATTTGATGTAGGCATTTTATCACCTCTATTGGGCCCCAAGAACTATTATGACCAACAGCTTTCAACTGACTTTGGAGAATTTTTTTAACATAAATTCGGAATGCTGTATTCTCCATCACTGATAGAAGATGGAACAAACTCTTACAAAAAAATAAGGGTTCCATTAGACTTCTAAATACCTACCACTCATTTCATCTCCATCAGTGCACCCTCTTTGGTGGTTCCCATTCACCTGACTTCAAAAGGAATCACAAAAGTCACTACACATTACAAGCTTGCCACTCACCTTCCCATCCATCCGAGGTTGCACCTACACATGTGTGCACACATTTGAATTCACAGCAGCTGCATGAATTATAGAACATTCACAGCATCGTATTGCTCCAGGGACAATGATAAGCATGATTAGTTTCAGTCAAATGTTTTACCTCCTAGCAGTTAAACAAAATTGAGCTTTCCTACAACAAAACTGATGCTGTAATGTAAGGTCATAGATGATTGCAGAGACAATAGAAGCTGACAGAAAATTAGTACCAGCCAAAGAGCCATCATTTAGATTATTGATTAGCAGATATTGAAACACCCTTACACAGCTTTGTGAGGCTAAATGGCAGTCATTTAGGCACATATTTCACTGTCCAATTAGGATAATATATTTTCCAGCCTATTCCAGCCACATGTATTTCTCTTATAAGCTATAAAAAAAATGGTTACATAAATATATTCCAGAAGCACTGAAAAACAACAATTTGATGCAAGACTCATAACAGTCATTCACAATTTCTACACCAAAAACTATGCGTATAACACAAAGTAAATTTTATCTATCTGCCTATTAGTCTGGAACTCAACTTCTATCCCTCAGCTTTCCAAAATGGTCTTTCCATTGCACAATTCATCAAAAAAAAAAAAAAAAAAAAAAACATATTTGGCACTGCATGGGGATTTAGAATAATTTAACAAAATTTTTGCTCATATTTAGTCATGCACATTTTTCCTTTACTGGACTTAAAGAGGCTAACACCATGTGGTCAAACATAAAAAGTAGTGACAATATGTGAAGACCTTCACCTTACCCAAATTGTGCCTTAGCACAGTAAAAGGAAGGTGTAGGATGAAACCTTGCAAGGATGAGCAGCAGCTTCTACAGCTTCACTCTTCCTTAAGACCTGCTGTCAAAGGGCACTTGCATCAAATGACAGGAGAGTAACATCTTACCTGTTTTTTCACCAAATGGAAAACATTCTGTGTTGAAGGTGATCTCTTCAGCAAGCACAGAATGGCCACAATACACTGAAAAGTGGCTGCAAGATCATTATAAAATTTTAATTCTGTTAAGATTTTGTGTCTATTGAAAAGCCTATTATAAATCTGATGTTTTCAAATGTTAGAATCTTTCTTTTACTCAGAAGACAGATGGAAAAAAGGAAAGGTCTTCAATGCTCACATAGATAGAAAGAGTGAAGAGGCAAACAACATGGGAAAAACAGATAAAATTATCAACAGCACATTATGGGCAGTGGATGAGACTCAGTTATTTGAGTGACTTGAACTCATAGATGAGATAGCTTAAATTAAAGTGATATCTAAACTTTTGTACAACACTGACCTAGCTATCTGAGACTGAAACGGAACAAATGTGACAATTTTTAAAAATATTAATTAGAGAGAACTGAAGGACTGTACTGTTGCTCTACATGGCTGAAGTAATTTAAAGCTCTGAGAATATGAACTGTGGATATATGGATACATATATGAGCCTGGGGAAGAATTCATGTGGCTTCTGTAAAAAGAAGCTGTATGTTAAAACCACAGAACTTCTTTGAAAGATTCAGCAAGATTTTGAATATAAAGTAGGTTTGATTGATTTTGATACTTGGGTTTTCAGAAGTTACTTGATAAGGTCCCTCAAAACAGATACTTGAAGAAACCACAGAAAGCACCAATGAAATAGTAGTTTGTTAAGAGACACAAAACAGGGAAAGAATAAAACTTTAGTTTTCACAGTGCAGAGAGGTCATCAATAAGTCTAATTTACCAGAGCTGGTGTCTGCTACCCAGGGAGCTGAGAAATGAGGTGAAAATATCCAGTTGGGAATTTTTTATAATCCAATTTCTCCATAAGTCTGTGCCCAGCTGCAACAGGTGTGTACTGAGATTCAGTTATAGGGTATTAAATAGCAGAGAAAATTCCCTGTAAATAAATACCAAATTAGGAATATTGCACGCAATCCTAATTTCCTATATTAAACAAAATAATTGTGCTATTATCACAAGAAAAGACATCTTGATATATAGTAAAAAATTACACAAATCAGGCCCTTGACTGAGGGAACAAAAAAAGGCAGCCCCAAACCCAACAACTGTTAAGAGGTATTAAGTATTAGCCCACGTATAATTTCACTGGGTGAATGTCTCCCCTGGTTTATCTCCATCTACTCAAAGCTCTGCTGGACACACTGCAGGGAAACCTTCTCCAACTAACTTTGTTAAGCAAAGAGGTTGGACTGAATGATCTTTATAAGTCTCTGCCAAGCCCATCCGTTCTGTGATTCTCTGTCACCTCTCAAGCACTGCATGCAAATTTATGTGACTACTTTGGTCTGAGGAACAGAGCTGAAGGCTCAGATTAGCTTCAGACTTCTGGAGGCTGAGGGGCTGCTCCGGGCAAGCATCAAAGGATAGATGTGTTCTTGCACCCCCTCTTCTAGGCATAAGCTTCTCACTGCTGATGGGAGACAGGATATCAGCTGTTATGATCTGACCCAGCACCACCATTCTTACACCATAAAGACTCAAATGACTTAGGAAGAGCAGTTGATTCCAAATTGTATTGCAAACATATATATATGTATGCATTAGTCAGTATACTCTGAAATGGCTGAAAGTTCTGGAAAGAAATACTGAATGTTTCCAAACAAGATGTCTTCACAAGCAAAATGGAAAAGCACATCCATGGTATCATTAGAGTTGATTCTTTCTGGAAGGCAAATTCAAGTTTCCTTTAAACACTAAAAGACACATACCCAGTGCACTGCATAGCCATCTATGAGAGCATCAACTGCAGTTTAGGTACATTTTCCACTAGCCAGGCATTAGGGATGTAGGAGAGTACATTGGCCCCCAAAGACATTTTGATTTCAATTTGAGATAAGAATGTGACTAGGAGAATTGGCTGATCTTTTGGTGGTGTCAACAGATCAATACTGAACTTACTGTTGCCAACAAGAGGACACTGAAAATCAATGCAGTTATTCTGAAGATAACTGAGAGTGATCTCCTGAGTCATCCAGACAGTTCCTGGTAACATGGGCAACCATGTCGTACAGTCTCTTCTGCAAAACTACCACATACCAATTTTAGGCACAATTCTTGTCTGCCTTGCTCATATTTAAAAGGCTGTGACAGAAGTACAGATGGTTAAAGACTTTCTTCTAAATTAAAATTTTTATTGTAACTATGGTCAAGGTAGTTCTCTTCTCCCTTGCATGTAAGGAGTCCTTAAATTTAAATGAATTATTCTATCTCACAGATGTGGTCCTCTATTGAAGAACTACCATAACCAACTACCTGGAAGTAAAAAAACCCAATTCCTCCACAGTGTGTTTTCAGAGGAAATGTTTACAAGTAAATTTAAAAGAGATTTTTCATAATACCTAGGAAGGCAAGTATTTTATGTCAATGTTGCTATGACTTTTCACAGCTGCAAGTATTATGCTGGATGGATAAAAAATTAGGACCTATCAGGCTACAGATAACTCACAGACCCACATAATTTTCAAATGCCATGTAAAATATTCTGTTTTGTCTGACAGATTTACTGGAGATGAGTCCTTCAACATTCAGGAGTCAATAAATTTATACTAAATCCACATTTCAAAAACAGGAGGATTACACCTATCTGCATATTAAAACCTAATCTACTGAAACATCAAGATTTCTGTCAGCTTCCTGACTAGCACACCAATTATATTATTTGGCACCCATCACGAGAAGACAGGTGTAGAATGACCAATTTTGCAGCTTCTGAAGTTGTGCCCATTAAATACGTGGAGATTATTTTTTCCTCTTTGCATAAAGATGATTGAGAGTGCATTTGAGTGTTTTCTCTTTCTAGAGAAAGCACTGGGGAGAGGGAAGGTGAGAATAGACTCAGTTAGCTAAAGGAGCTAGGAATCACCAAAGGAAAAGAAAAGAGACTCATTCTTGGTAGGGGCAATACTGCAAGAATTCTGATTTGTTTCAGTTTCAGTTGGAGTGGAATAATGGTATAGAGGGGAACAATTTTATTAGCCATTTGCTTTTAGGATTTTGTTTCTCAGTCTCAGTCTCTTTGCCTTTGCATCTAACCTTCATCAAAACTTGCCAGAAACACATTGCACATTACTTCAGTGTTTTTGCTTTTATCTGACATGCATGCATGTTTGAGCACTATGCCTTTGGTTGGTTCTACATCTTATTTAATATCTGAATTATCTGCTTTGGCATGAACTTTGGAGTACGCTGATTCAGTTTGCTGATGATAAAGGTGGGGAGGCATTGGCAGTGCATCAGAGAGCTATAATAACAGAAAGAAAAAGCCTGTACTTACTACCTGGGGAGTAGGATCAAGAGAAAAGGGATAAAATTTAGCTGCATGGTCACGAAGTACAGACAAATAACAAGAACACCACTATAAAATCTCATCAATTGCAAACAGAGAAGGAAAATGGAAAACATACAGTTTGGGCAACAAACAACCAGACAGCTATAAGCCACCAAGACAGCAGTTGTAAAAAAGGCAAATGTGACTCCCTGTCATCCCATTCAATAATGTTTATTGTTCTTATTAGAAAAATCTGACAATTTTGTAACTGGAGGCAGTAGACAAACAGAGCTTCTGTAACCTCTTTATGTTCCAGCAGGAAATAAATCACATGAAAGCTGCACCACATTTGGTGTAGCTTGAAGAACACAGTCAAAGCAAGAACCAAAGACAAGACAAAAACTGTTGAGAGGGAGCTGAATCAGAACTCTCATAAGGTACCATCACACAAGATATTAACTTACTTCATACTTGCAGTCTGGTTACTTTGAGCAAAGAATGTCTTCAATGAGCACAAAACACAAAATATGAAAAGATTTGTAAATTTTAATTCAAAATGATTGAATAATTCCATGGTGTGAAAGTGTGCCTTATCCACAATGCATAAGTACTTTAATCAATTACTCATTCTAACTCAAAACAAAGAGAAATGCCAAAATATTGAAATTTATCATGGGATGAAAATTGCAGAGTCCTCAAATATGGAAATTAACTATTGCAAAGATAAGAGTATGTGGATAAAACAAGCTTTAACAGGTATGGCTCTAAAGGATTACATATGGTCTGCTAATGGCCACATGCCATTGTGGGTGACTAACACATCTTGTTAATCATTATTATTCTATCTTAGCTGTGACTTAGAGCAAAACACAGTAAAATGATATTACTAGGTATTTGATGCAGTTAAAACACATGGTTCATAAGAAACACCATGGCAAATTACTTAAACAGGCTATCTGGAATATATTTATTGTGTTAATTCACAAATAGCACACATAACCAGTTCACGGAATAGAGACTGACAAGAGAAAGAAGGTAATTTGGAGGGCTATTTATGTGAAGAATAAATTTCACCAGTCCTAATTTAGACAGTCATTTGCAAGGGAAATACATCTAATATGATTTTTCCATCACAAATGACATTTCATCTTTTCTGAAGTCATGCAGGAAAAAAACGTAAAGAGGTTAAAACACTTTGGTTTTTTCTTCTACTATGTAAGTGTAGCATGAACAATAAAAATAGCCTAGTATGGACCAAATCAATTGAAATCATTGTACATTAACATGAGCTAGTGTACCATAACTAGACAACCTCAATATTCAAACGGCATTGTGCTAAGGAGAAAGTGACCAAAGGTTTTTTTCTCATTTGAAATTAATGATTCTCTGAAAAGAATATTCTCCTTATCCTACTGGCAATCAAATCAATTCTCTGAACAACTTTTATAGTAATAAATAAAACTGCCTTTTTCACTCAGTTTTACTCCTGCTCCACCCACTTTTGAAGACTTATAAATTATGAAGAAAGATGGGATTTTAATTTAAACTCAAAACTAATTTATGTGCATATTTATTATGGAGGTAATACAGAGACGGAGATGGGTTTCACCCCTAGGAGACAGAGAAAAAAAAAACCTGCTTGTGAATTTTAGTGTCTCTTTCATTGCAGATTTTCCACTACATATTGACCCCATTTAGAAATGATTACTGATTTTACTTAGAATTCATCAGTTGCTAATTTTAACTACTAAACTCTGTTCTTGTTTATAGTTAAGCCATTCTTGAATTAAAATGCTGTGAAGGGAGAATAAGATACCAGTCTTCCTCCTCCCTGCACCAAACAAAATTAATTTATTATTGCCTTTTCAGTGCCATAAGTGTTGCTCCAATTTTATCAGTTACTTGTTGTTCTAATAGCATTTTTTAAGACTAGAATTTGCCTTCCTCTTTCAATTCAATCCTATGACAGTTAGCTAGCAGACCAGTAAACAGTGTGCTCCACAAGCATTTGCAGCTTCCATTGAAAAGGCTGCAAAGAATCCCCAGAAAAAAAAAACAGATGGGTGAGAGGGAGAAAGGAAAAATCCCGCCTTTATTAGGTTTCTTTCTCTGATCGCTTGGAGACTAAAGTCATTAAACAATGTCATCAGTCATTTCCTAAGGGGTCATCAGTACCTACACCTTAAAGTGTTGCTTCCCATTACAAAATCAGCTTTCAACCCTTTCAATTTTAATTTTACTAGTCAGCTAGAAAATCATGAGGGTTTGAAGAGAATGTATAGAGAAGGATCACTCAAAGCAGGCAGCTAAAAACATTCATGCACATGTATCCTACAGCTCTCTGAGCACAGATTATGATAATGGTGTTGGAGTTCTCAGTATGTGTTGCATTCAGTTTTAAGAAACCAAGTTTTTCTGGTCCAAAGCGTGTTCTTAAAATACTCTTGTTGATCCACAACTTTAGGCTGGTGCAGGATACCTAATATGTCAGAAAACAGCAAATGCTGTCTTGTATTTAGAGATTCTGAAAGAGATATGTCCTCAAGTTTGAATAAAATTCAAACAACTAATCACCAATAAATATAATAGCTAAGGATCTTATTATCAAGTGAAAACTGCACAATTTATGTCCAGCCTTCTGTAGACGGGTACAGAAGTCCAATAATTTCAGCACAGTGTGTTTAATTTGTTTAGAGCTAAGTACAAAATAAAATCACATACCACATCCTTTGGCACTGTCAGTGTGACTATGTTAACAAGGACTATTTAGAGAAAATCAATATGAACATTATTTCAGAAGTACTTGAAGATAATACCAGTGGCAGCTGATCTGATTGACTGTCCCTCCCAGTCACCTCAATACAAAAAGACAAAACCAAGACAATTTGTTGGAATTTTTTAATGTTAAAGTCTGTGGTGCAATCAGGGTTGTCCTCATTAATGAAATCACACTAAATTGACTATATTAAGATGCAGTATCAGTACCCAAAGGCAGTGAACCTGGTAGACATGGATATGCTTTAAAGATCAAAAGACTGAAAAAAAGTAAACATATTGGTGTGTTCATAATCATCTAAATTGAGAGGAAAATATGAATATTTGCAAGAAGGAAAAATTATTGTGGGGAAAGGCATGGAGAGGAACACATACATGATCTTGTTTTAGAATTGACAGCTATTCCTTAAATCCAAGCAAGTGTTTTTGGTTTTTCTTCACAATGCCTGGAGACAGGCCAGAGGAGAAAAGCATCACATGTCTCTGGTGAGGAGGGTCTGGGGAAAAGGACTGTGGAGATGACATCAGTTCTGAGATAAAGTTGGAGTTCTGGCATCTTATCTGTGGCATATGGATGCTCACAGCAAGGTATGCATTGGAACACAGACTATACATTTGTTGAAGGGCATAAAATTTAGTGTTTTATTTTTCAGGCTGTGAATTACAACTTTTGGACTTGCTTTTACATTATCCCCCACAAAATACCACAGTATATAGATAGCAAACTGTCAAAGGGCAGTGTGTTTTATAATTATTTTTGTTCCTTAGGAGGGCTCCCATTTCCTTCTCTATTACATTTTATGGTCCTTTATCTCTAGCACAGATAACCACATAAATGAAAGGAGGCAAACTTATAATCTACAGCACCATGTTGTCCAAACCATTACTCATGTCTGAACCAAATCCACTTTGGTGGATTCTCTCCTTTTGTTCCCTGAAGCTCAAATTCAAAATCTTTAGTTGCTACACATTGAGTGGTCACTTGCAAAGTCATATTGTTACATAGATTTTCCTAATTTAGAATTACTTTGGAGTAAAACTGAAAGGAGTAAAATAATACCTCATCAATCTATTCATGGGGCAACAGATGCAAATATGGATGGGCCTCAATTGTCCATGTGTTTTAACAGAGAGTAAACTATGATAGTAATGACATTGACAATGCAAGGCCAAATAAAGCATCACTAACACCAAAATGTAGGACACTTTCCAGTATATCAGTGAATGGTCATAAAATGTGTCATTCTTACCTTTTTTTTTAATTTTTATGGAAGACAAACAGAAATTATAAATACCAGAAAAGACATTAGACAAACCAAGAAAAAAAAGCAGCACCAACGTTTGGAAATAAATGGTTTCCCTTTCTCAGAATTATCATGCCTGGAAAAAGAATATTCCTTGTGAAATTACTGATTGTTCAGATAATAAAGGCTTGCTTTTTGTGAACAGAGGAAGCATGGTAAGAATACCTAAGTAAAGAAGCAAGGAGCAAATAAATATGCAAGTTTCTATGCTTAAATTCTGCTTCATTTTCAAAGCACAAGGAAGTACATGTTCTTTATAGTTATACAGTCTGAACTTGTAATGAGCCTACTAATGGCTCATTCATATTGCATACATATAGATGAAAATAATATTCAAACCTCTGCAGGTTTTTCCACACAACGTGCAGGTCAGAAGATTGCTTTCCTGAAGCCCAGTCAATATTGTGGATAGCAGAAGACTACAGAAGAATTGTTCTCATCTACTGCAATAAAGCTGGCTCAATTTGTTACACTTTAAACAAAATAAGGGCTAGGAATGACTATTTTTTAAAATTTCCTTATTGAACTTTTCAGAGACTATTCAGGAAAATAAAATTTCTTTGATCTTAGTGACTGAAGAGGACAGTTAGCCCTTTCTAGCAAGCACTTGAACTTCCACAGATGGGGCACAGGCTATTGCAAACTGCTGAGTATTTTTTCACTGAGTTTTTCATAACTGGTGGTCTTTTTAAATGTGGCTATTTACTATGCGAGCAAGCTTTAAACATCTCTCACTGGAAGAATTCTGCCTATTAAACTGTGTCCATTACAATCCCTTACACAACAGTGTGCACACTTGCACACACAAAAAGATACTGTGTGGAATGAACATATAATACGCTTCTGATACCACAGAACTTCAGTAAATTTATCTGCCCTCCACCCAGAATCACACAGGCTTATTCCACAACCACTCTCTTCAATTCCTCTTGAGAATACTTATTTGATTTCAGATTTTCTTTCTTCAGCAAGACTTGGACTTCGATAATCCTGGTAGGTCCCTTCCAATTCAAGATATTCTGTGATTCTCTCTGTAATATGCTAAAAGAATGACTTTGTTACATCTTACCTCTTGCAGTTCAATGTGATGCTTTTCAAGCCTGACAATTCTTGTATTAACACAAATTATATGATTTTCACTCCTAAAACCAATATGTGTAAAAAACTTTTTCAGTATTCTTAAGAGTACTTACTTCAAGAGCTATTCATTTTCTCCACTAGAAATATAATTTTTCAAATTAGAAAACATTATCTAAACCAGTGACATAAATGCATGGTGGCTGACAGGAAAAAAAACCCTTGAAAATCAAGAAATAACTGTTCTCTATCATAATTTTTCATTATTAATAGCTCTTTTTTTTAAGTATGAGAAAGCTGTCAGATTTACACAGAACTGATCACCTATTCATTTCAGGTATTATTTATGGAATAGTACATTTTCTTTCACTGCTTTTTCAACAAAGCTTTTTACCTCCAAATCAACCAGTTGTTGAGCTGAACCAGACAAAACTGGGAAAAAAAATCACACCCTGCACTGAGTAAAGAATTTCAGTTGTCAAAGCCTGGGCTATTCACTGCAAGTTCTGGTTTCTGGTACCCAAGTCAGAACTTTCACCCTGCCCACCTCTTCAACAGCCTCCCTGCCATGGTCAGGAACTGTCTGAGGGAAAATGCTTCCTGCTTGTCTGAAGGTGTGAGGGTTACAAGCAAGGTGCAGTTTGTGGCACAGGCACAAATACATGGGCAGTTTCTGCTCAAATCAAATCATGATGCCTAAAAGGACTCCACGCTCTCACAGTCAGACAGCTAGCACCACAGAACACGTGCTACGTGCTGCCTGTCAATTGCATCCCTGCATCGCTTCAGAAAATTCTCAGGTCCACAAAAAAAAAAAAAAAAAAAAATCACAAGCAAGTGACCAAGAGTGTTAGGAAGGAGGGACAGACCTAATTTAAATTCACCCTAAAGCACACCGTGAAAATGATTTTTCAAAATAAACAGGGCAAAGAGTCTGTAAAATAAATTACTCTTGAGATGAACAGAAAAAGGAACTTTTTTTTTTTAATGAAGGGATGGAGGGTAAAAAAGTTGGCATACTTTCAAAGCAAAAATTGTTTGAACTTCCAAGCATCAAGTGCAAAACCAATCCATTTCTATAAAATAATGCTTTTATCAGCTTGACAAAGAAGTTTTTGCTTTGTTAGCTTAAATTAGCTAACAAAGAAGTTAGCTGATTTCATCTACTTCTGGCATTACAAAAGTACGTGTCAGAGTGGCAGCTTTCATAAATAGGATTGACAGAGTAAGATGTCATTCTGCACTATGAAATCTTGACTTCAAACTGTACATTAGATTTAAACTTTCTCTGTGCTAAAAACTCAAGGACATAAACCACCTATGATTCAGCTCACACTGTCAGTCCAAGCTAAGTTGCCAAGTACTGAGAGCCTTTCAGTCTCAGTCTTCAGCAAGGATCACACAGCTGAAAGATTGCCCAGGCAGGAAAAGATAACCTTGGAAGAAAGAAAGCCTGAAGGATTTGACTGGAAATACTTTCATCTACTTTTGACTATTCAATAGATTTGCAATCTGCCTACAATAGTAACATTAGACAGTTTCAACTGAGATAGTTGTGTAGTTAGTTAGGCAAAGAGGGTGCCTGTCAAGTAAAATTCCAACAAAAAAAATTTCCATTTTTTGTAATATTGCTGAGTATCAAAAAAATCATTGCTGAATTTCTTCTTCAGTCAAATACCATATTTAGACCAGCCCAGAAGTCCAAAGATAAAGCAAAGGTTATATAAGGCTAAGAAAAGGTTTCAGTCCTTAAGGAAATACAAGTTTAGAGTACAACATTTTCAACATCTTTTTCCAAGGGAGTGTGGAAAATAAGCTTTTAGATAAAACATACTCAGAACAAAATTCCAAACTCTACATCAACAATTGCAACCTGTAAAAGAAAGACATTTTTTAAAGCAAAGCACAAAATTTCACATTTATAGTATTTTGAGCTCCACTTATACAGAAAAACCCTTGTAAAAATGGATTAAGAGGAAGGTGAACTAATCAGGGCTTCAGTGGAACATAAAAACAGAATAAAATAATGAGAATAAAGGCCTATCTTGCCCAGAGTATGAACAGTGGCCAAACACAGATGCCTCAAGAAGAATGTAAGAATAGAACAAACTCCTGTCAACACTGTCAGAGAACACCCTGAAAACTCTCAAGATCTTACAGTTCAGTAGTTAGCATCTTCAGGTTTAATAAGCCTTAGTGGATTTCCTGCATGTTAACTTGCCTTGTTGCCCATTAATTCCATGTAACCCCTTAGTATCCATAGTATCCATGTCCAGGACTTGCAGTATACTGTGCTAAAGTGGCCTTACCTCCTGTCATTGAGTTTTGGCTGGATACCCCATTTTTTGACAGATACCCCCAAGAGCCTGCATGAAAAAAAAAAAAAACAAAAAACCAGCCAACAAGCACCTCTAATGAGATGTTCCATCCATGCCATTTTATTTATCCAAACTTCATCTGCTATTTAAATGCCCCAACAGTAGAGTAAGTTGTTCCTTTCTGTAATTCTTTATAGGCAACACAACCTTTAAACCCTTGACAATTTACAAAGACCAGCAAATATTTCTGTTAAACTCCTCTATCTATGAACATGCTGAGCAGCACAGACACGTAAAGTGATCCCTGTGGAACTCCACTGTTTAAAAACAACTGTTGACTCCCACCTAAGCTTAAAGGCCTTTTATCATTCTTTCTAAAGGATCATCTCCCCCTTCTTCCATGACTCCTTAGCTAGTCATGCAAGCAAGAGTTACAGAATAAGATGTCTTAGGGATATGTCAGATATACTTTGCACAAGGAGCACTCCTTCCAAATGGAAATTCCCATATTTGGCCACAGCTGTCCAAATGCAGATCTTTGGAGTCTGCCAAAAGACATCTTTCAATCCCTGTATTTGCTAAAGATAATTTAGGACAGTCTTTTTCATTGGTTATTTCAGTATATTACTTTATTTACTGCACCTAAAGGGATCATATAGCCACATTATTCAGCCTCACCTGACACATTTTCCCCAACACTAACCTAACTAAGCAATGAATAATTTTGTTTTTGTAGACATACTCAAAATCATATGCAAAACTAAAAGTTTGGAGAAAGGGTTACCAAGACAAAGCAATACACTTTATATGACACTTGGGAACCAAGAGGGATTGTTGGATCTTCTTTATAGATTTGCCAAGATACACCTATCAGAGGGATTCTGAGACAACCATTAGCACTCTGGGTGCTGGCTCTGAAAAGATCTCAAAGCTGGCCTAAGGACCAAGATCTCATTGATCCATTAGACCCATTAGAGAAATTTTCTCTCAAAGCATGTACCACTCCAAGTTCTACTGTCCCTTCTCTACCTTAATCTTTGATTAAGATGGTTGTTTTCTCCTGTATTGTTTCTGTTTTAAATGTTACTTCCTAGCTCTACCCAGGAACAGAGCAGACTTAAGGGTCTCTACACTCTCTACACTGCTTGGGTGTGGTTATCTTGTATATTCAAACCTTTTGTTAGTGTTTCAGCATTTACTCTCTCACCTTGCAAGTTAGGAAAATCCATTGCATCTCATCTTTACTGTAGTACTTTTACAGGCATTAACTCTTCCTACAAAACCCTGGAGATTTCACATGTTAAAAACACTTCCTTATGCAACTAACCCAAGATGCATCACCAATGCATATTGCAATCAAGCAAAGCCCACAGTCACTATCACAAATGGTGGAAGGATTCTAGACAGACCCCAGAGAAGAGTACTAATCCAGGTGACAGGGTTGGTATCAACTGCTGTATTTTGTTTGGTGTCCTTTTTTGTTTACTCTAGACACACTACCAACACACCAATATTTCCTGCTTTATATTTTTATGCTTCTGCACAGGGGTACAGTGAAGTCAAATATAAATGTGATAACCATACATAAAATTATACCTATTAAATCTGCTGCTAAATAGCAGCAATAGTGGGGGAAAAAAAGTAGCAGCAGATGTATGACCTAGGCGGAAAGTCAAGAATTATGCTATATTGTATTTCTATCACTTTTCCTGCCCCTATCAGTTAAGGTACAGAAAGCACAGGTATGCTTTGTAGCAATAACTTTCATTGCATGTTCTTTCTGGAAAAAGTATTCTTCCAAGGCAACCATGTTTTTATCTGCAAATTTCCCACCTTTATTCAGGAGTTTTAATGCTCTATCATTGGCAAAACTAACAATTGCTATTTGCTACCTACTGACTTACACATTTAAGTCATGTACTGTGAACTCCAAAGACCCTGCAGTTTTCCACGTTTTTGCACATTACTGTCTACCTGAAAATTCAACATGAACTAACAAATACATTAAGAGGGCAAAAATTGCACATCAGATATAGAGTTTTTACACCAGACATCAGTTTTTAAGAACCTGAACACTTGGGATCTTTAAGTTGCTGTGCAGGACCATCACCAGGGCAGTAGTGCAAAAATTAATGAATGAAGATGCAGCAGCTCCCTCGCCTACCCTGCACCCCGATGGGAAGGACCCTGCTTGCAGAGGCCTGTTCAGGGAATCTTGTCTCTGGTGGGAGTTTTGTCAGCGCACGGCTCCGCTAATGGAGAGAGCGGCGAAAGGTCTGGCGTGAGGGATGCCGCGCATGAGGCGGCGTTTCGGCGCTCTGAAGTGATGCCCACCCTTCAGCCGGCAGCGCACGGGCAAGGCAGCACACAGGTACCCTGCTCGAGAGCCGCCCGCTCGGGCCAGCGTCCGCCAAGCGCAGAGATGCCTCCTCCCCAAAATCATTCCCGGGGGTTTCTCGGCTTGGCTCCCGGGGAGCTGGGATTATTCCTTCGAAAGCCTGCCCCTGGTGAAAGCCGCACGGTCTCCCGCTGCCGCTCTGGCACGCCAAAGTTTTGCCGCTCTGGCCACAGTGACGCGGGCACGGACACCCAGCCCCGGCCGCCCCACGCCCGCCCGGCCGCCCGCCCGGCCCGGCCCGGCCCGCCTCACCGTCCCAGCTCGGACTCCAGCTCGAAGTAGTGAGCCAGGGTGTCCTTGTTGGAGCCATCGATCCAGTAGTCGGGTGCGGCGGAGCCGGGGCGGCTGGCAGCCGAGGAGCCAGAGGAGGAGGATGAGGAGGACGAGGAGGAGGAGGATGAGGATGAGGAGGGCATGGTGACTTTCAGCATGCCGGGACGCCTACCGAGGGCTGTCCTCTCCGCGCCGGCTGCAGAACGCAGAGCGACAAGGCGGCGGCAACACCTCGCCTCCCTCCTTCTTTCTCTCCTTCCTTACTTATTTCCTTCCCTCCCTCGCTCTCCCCTCCCTCTCCCCTCCTCCTCCTTCCCCCCGCGCCGCCCCGGAGAGGCGGTGGCGGGTGCCCAGCCCGGCGGGGCGGGGCGGGCCCGGGGCGGGGGATTCACCTCCATCGCCCCCCGCCCGCTCCCTCCCTCCGCCCGCCGAGCCCAGCGGCCGAGCCGCGCCTGCAGCGGGAGACACCCGGGGCCGGCCTGAGCCGAGGCAGCGCCGCCCGCTCAGCGGCACCGGGAGCGGGACACGGCCCCGCGAGGGGACAGCGCACGGCAGGAGGAATCGCATCCCGATCCGCGGGCGGTGTGCGGCGGGGCCGGGCGGGATGCGCAGCCCGTAGGGCGGTGGGCGCCGGCCCGCCATGCCGCAGCGTTTTTCCAGTTTCCGAGCGGGAGTTCAGGAATTCTGCCGTGAATTTGGCGGAGAGGGTGTGGGGGCCGAGGCTGAGCAAGGCAAACAGCAGTGGGAAAGAAAGAGACTGACAAATTCTCGAACATGACTATAAAAATCCCCAAAACACATCTTCTCTTCCCACCAGAGAGCTAAAAGAAGCCATAGAGAAATAAAATTGCTTTGCTGCAATGCCACTCTCTAGCAGGTTATGAAATCTGCAGGTTATGAAATGCATGTGAATTATACTAAAGCATGCTACATCCCCAACTGCAGAATCCTTAGCCAGAAACATCTACAGAAGGGTCGTTTCTGTTGGTGTAGTGGTGAAATAAAACAGCAGCAGTTGTGTGTGCCTCGCATGCATAGTGTGCCAGAGCAATCCCACTCACATCCTCTCTGTGCTCTTACACCCACTCGCACTGCCATGCCAGCACAGGCAGGAGGTAAAATGGACCATGTGCGAACTGCACAGCAGAAAGGACGAAGTATTGTTCTCCAAATTTCAACCACAATTCACCGGCCTGTTTTTTAAACATCGTATTTCTTCCTCAAATAAAGCACAGTATCCTGTTCAGTGTTTTTTGCTGATTCAGGTGTATTGATGTTTCTCTCCTCATAAACAAGTCTGTCTTTTACTGTTCTATAAGTTCCTAACTGTAACCAGATGGGGCAATTAATCTTAATTCTGAACCTCTTAATTTCTCAAAGATCTTAACAAAGAAGTGCTTCTCTCTGAGTAACCAGATAATAGAAGTATATCCTAAACTAGTCTTTGTTAGTAGTGGGAGATAATGAGAGATAAATGAAATAGATAAGAGAGATAAAACCTTTTTGCCTCAAGTTACTGCCATTATAAAATTTAAATGTAGACCCCACTGTAATTTGAGATTTCATCATTTTCAAATTCATATTTGAAAGTCAGGAAAAAATAACCCAAAGTCCTGATTAGAAAACCAAGTTACATCAAATGCAGTTTGACAGCAAATCCAAATTTCCTTTCAGATGAACGTCATGCCCAGAGCCCCCACTATCAGTTACAGGGCTGACAGCAGCCCCAGAGCACCAGGCAGCCGTTTCACTGCTGCTCATGCCCTCTTTCAACCCCCCAGCTTGCTCTGCCTCTGCTGGTGCATGCAGAGCTTTTCTTCAGAAGTCTTTGGCTGATAGGTGACACTTTGACACTTTTTCATCTTATTTGTTAACAGCATCTCCTGGGAGAAGAAATGGTCACTGATTAAGACAGTCACACACACAAAAAATGGCAAATCAGCACACTTAGAAGACAGTGGTTTTCTACACTGAATTTTCAGTCAAATTTCTAATGTATTCTGCAAGACAAAGGGCAGATATAATTCTGTTCTGGTGGGGTTTTTGAAGAAATTATTTTAGTAGCACTATATTTATCCAGGTACCTGCAATCAGGTTCATATCTCTAATGATCTAGGTATAGTTACCATGAGCCTTCAGCTGCTCCTTGGTAAATGACATAGCACCAGTGGATTTTCTTTTTTGATTTTTTTTTTTGACTAGGGTATATCTAGAAAAGGCATTTTACTTTCTTTGAAACTCTGACTCAAAGGTGAGCAGCATTGCACGATGCTGACAACCTTGTACTTGAAAACTGACTGGACCTTGTTCTTCAGAAAGTCCACATCCTTCAAAAATTAAGATCACGATATCCAAATATGTCCATGGGGAATTAAAAGAAGTCTTCAGGTTGCACACTGTATCTAACCAGCAAAAAAATGCCTCTCAGTCTCATGGAAACCAAAGACAGCATTTCAAATGTGCAGTGCTCCAACTCAGGTCTATGTTAAACACGTGAAGATTTGCACCAACTTTATTGGACATGAAACTAAAACACTAACAAATCTTCATTTATCAATTTGTGACACACTATGTACAAAATTTTATTGTGGACATACAAAGATCATAATTTTCCTGGCAACAAACCCAGGTTACAAACTCAAACAAAAAAGGCAGGTCAAGGAGGAAGCAGTTTATATGAACAAAACATACATGCAAGAGATGTCCAATTTTCTGCCTCTAGCCTGTTACCCATAAATTTAAGCCCCAAAGCAGGAATGTTATCTGGTGTCTTGGTGGAGGTGTGGGATCAGTAATCTTTCTGCACTCCTGGTTGCTGTAGTCCTGTTTTGTGAATGCTCTTGTCCTTTGTACAGACATCACTGCACAAGGTATGAGCAGAACATACCATAGAAGGCTAAATTAAAAGATAAATGTAGGATAGGAACTTTTTAAACTTGACTTCTGAAATTTTCATACAATTCTAGCAGTTAGGCCTTGTGTAGGAATTAAAAACAAAAAACAAATTCTGTCCCCAGTTTTGAATAAGTAATTTCCAGTTTGTGGCCATCATTTGAAAGAGCACTGTGTTAGTCCTCTGAAACTTAGGTCAGTATTTCTTCTTGGCCAAACTGCAGCAGCTTCTTGTAGAAGGTACAAATGTGTCCACACCTATTGTAGTAAAGGTTATCTATTAAAAGCAAATTGTCAGATATAGTCCCCATTAAGGAATATTTTTCTCAAAGTGCTTTTCATGTACTAGAGCTTCCTTCTTTACAAAGATGATCCAGTATGGATTCTGCATTTCCACCTGTGCTAGACCAGATGCTTACCAGCGATAATTGTAATGCAGATTAAGTCTTCTGAAACAGAGGTTGCTCAAACTGTGTCACATACAAGTCAAAGAAGTTGAGATCAAGGCAAATCCCCAAAGCTTTCACTTCCCTTCCCTGTCATTGATTTTCCCTGCTGAATACAAAGCCTTGCATCAGGTTTTATTTTCTGTAACATCTTTCATCTCCCACTCAACTTCCAGTACCTCTGAATCACTATGTAAGCTTCCATGGATGCCTGTCAGTTGGGAATGCTAAAAACTTCTGCGAATTTCCTTGTTTTTATTTATGTATAGGAAGCCTTATTACTTGTAGTGAACAAGTTCATCACAGTCTCTCAATTTATCATCATCTTTCATGCTGTTTTATGTGTAAATCTAAGTCTACTTAAAGATTTATAGAGCTGCTGGGTAAAGATGGGCTCTTTCATCAGCTATGTAAATGAAGAGTTTAAATCAGGTGAGAATGAATGCAGTGCTGGGAGAGGCCAGAGAATAGCGATGTTGGAGAGGAGGTGTCGTTATGCAAGAGAACAAAGAGGAGCAGACTGACCCTTTGCAGAGTGACATTAGAGGTGAAGGAGAGTAGCAACGTGCCCTTTACCTCAAACCCTACTCACAGGTTTTGAAGTCAAGATGATTTTTTTTTGCCAGTGACTGGGAAAAGCAGACGTGTAAATGGGGATAAAAGAAGTGATTGCCTGATGATAAACTGTTAGAAAACAGTGTGATTCACCCATCTCTGAACCACATTATGTGGGCTGAGGGTATCAATAGGGTCATTTTATAGTCATTGTGGGAAGGCACACAGAACAGTTATCTTTGCGCCATACTCACTTATCTTTCCTGTCCCTCTTTAAGTGATTCAATAAATCATTTGATTTCTAGGATGTAGGAGGATACTTGAAGCATTCCCTTTCATTTTGCAGGATCAAACAGCACTGGTTCACAAAAAAAAAATAAAGCTGGTCCACAAGTCTATGAGTCATTAAACCTAAATAAACCACCTCCTTGAGGACAAGCTTCATAAACCAGAAGTCACCTGGTAGGACCCACAGAACTTACACATAGCTCTTCCTGAGTTAAGCTCACTTAGCTGTTGCTGGGTCTCTAATCCCTGCTCAAACAAAATCCAGCTGGAGGTCCTCTGCCATTATTAGCAGCTAGAGAAATTTCTCCAGGATATAGTGTTCCTTGTTTCTAAGGCAAAATTTTCTCTTCCTCGTCAAATGCTATTAAGTAGTTTAAATATGTAGTTTAAACTCCCTCCATCACAGGGAAAAAGAACACCTTTCTCTCACCACCCCCTGCACCCAAAAAAAAAAGCAAACCATGAAGTGAACTCTAAAATGTACAAGTAAAAATACAAACTTTATGCCAGGTTTAAGGTGATGCCAGATTTTAAACCCTTTCAACAGAAAGTTGGAAAAACATATTAGGAAAACAAATATAAAGGGTCCTAGTCATAGGCAAGCACTCTTAAAATCAAAGATGACAATATTAATATTGTTTCTTTCACTCTCAAGAAAGAAAAGAAAATTTTGTCCATGTTTTGCTACTTGGAAAAAGAAATCTGCATACAGGAAATTTTATGAAGACTGTAAGAGGAAGGCAAAATTAGCAGTTTCTGAGTAATGGTGATTTATATGAAGAGAATTCACTTTCCCAGGGTAGGCTGGAATTCAACCTCAACTCAGTTGTAAACCACTCATTTTGGAGGAAGGTTAGGAGGAGGTTTAAGCATTAGCACCCTGTGTGGATTTGGAATAAATTGAAGAAATAAAAAAACCTCCATACTTAAACCACCTTTTTTCTATTTCCTAAAATGTATGTTTTGCCCAGCGCTGAAGAAGACATTAAGGAATAATTTGAAGGGGAACAGCTGCCACTCACTTAATTTTAAAAGTTAGTCAGTGGTTGTGCATGTCCTTTTGCTGATTTGTGAGCAAAACCCAGGTAAAAATTCAGCAGGTGACTCTATGTTATATTACCTAGCAGAGAGAGGCAGTCTAAGCTGTCTGCTTGGTTTTCCCATATAAATACATGCAGATTCAACAATGCAAAATTTCTTACTACAGGTATAAAGCAAACTCTCCATTGCCAGCACCTCAACACCTTATCCACTAGTAAGGTGAGTTCAGTAGCTGATCCATTTTCAAGAACTTAATAGCCATGGTTAAAACTGAAAAGAATTCAAGGTGTATCCCTACTGCTGTTCCAAAAGGCAGCTAAGTTACTAGCTAGACCAGCAAGTAATCTTGCCTTTCCAGCTGTCTGATTCTGTGACCTCCCCTTACCCCAAACAAAATAAATAAAACCCTGCTGTGTTGTGAAAAACAATTAAGACTATCAATTCTGACTGCTGCAATCCATTATGGAACAAACCTTCTTTGTTTCACTCATTTGCCTCATATTTGAGTGGCTATAAATTGAGAGGGCTGTTAACTGCTGTGTAGTTGTGACTGGTTTTCTTGTGACTTGAGTGCCAGTGACAATAGTGGGAAATACAAACAGTTTGTACCCAGGGCATGGTACAGAAGAGAAAAAATAGCTATTCTTATTTACTTCAGTGATTTCTGATTGGATTGCTTCCAGTTCTGCAAATTCAGGAAAATTGCAGCTTTTATGAGACAGGAAATGGCTGTAGTTTATTGATATTGTTTTGTACATCCTTCTGATTAAGCATCCAGATATGGTCTTGTTCAATTGCAATCTAATCTGTTTGAGTGCCCTGGCTGATACTGATGATAACAGGCTTTCTGTGTTAGCTAAAGGGGTTCTAGAAAAGATCTAACTCTGGAAAAAAAATCCAGGTATTAGAAAAATATCCAATTCAAAAGTAAAGGTTAACTATTTAGTTTTGTGTTTAGCTCCAGGACTAGTGCCTTTGGTCTCCATGAAGGCAATAATTTCAAGAGACAGACCTGATGCTTTTGTTGAGGGATCTCAAAATGAGAGAGCAGTTGTGGGAAATGCTTATGCAGAAATTCCAAAGGAGTGAATATGCCTGTGTGTGAGTATTTCAGAGAATAATTACTCCATTTACTCCCCTCTAGACTGAATGTCTGTGTTTTGGGGGTTTTGTTCTTTTACGAGGCCCTTGAGTCTCTGGATTCATATGGCCTTACTACCTCTAACAATATTTCACTGACACAGGAGAAGGGCATCTGTGCCCCAGGACGTAATGTTCATAAGCTTATCTGTGGACAAATGTAGAAGAGAGGAGGAGGAAAACACAAATTCTAACTCACTTTGTCTCACCTAAATGTGGTGCCTATTTCAGGCCTGCATGAGGTTGCTTCCATGCAGACATAAAGCTCTCAGGTAACTGCTTCACTCTTCAACAGTTCTTGCTGGAGCTCAAGGATAAAACTTTCCTCACTGTGCTCAACTTTCTCCATATAATTCCAGGATTTTTTCATTTTGTTTCTTTAAAATTCCCTGCAACTAATTTAACTTTCAAGGACAAGAAGAGTTTCTATTAGGTAAAAGGAAGACTTTCAGCAGCTCTTCTGCTCTCTGGTAGCACACACATAAAGATTTTTACTCTGTATTTATTACAACTCAAAAATAGTTATTGCAATGAAAGGGTGTACACAGGGATACCTTACACTAAGCTGCTGGTGAAATGCAAGGTGCCACCAATTATTCAGCAACTCAGTATCATTAGACCCACTGACTGAAGGCATATGTACACAGAGCATAGAAAATTTCTGCAGTTTTCATAAAAAACTTGGAAACATTGAAAATACCTAATAGATTCACTCATGACTCAAGATCATATGAGATTATACTTTCATACAAGATATGCTACATCTTGTAAAACAGAAAAATCTGAATCCCTCCAAGGCAAAAAAAGTCAGTATTTCCAAGTCACAGCATTGCAATTTCTTCTCTGCACAATACACATATATATATTCAAACATGTTACACCAATAAAATTATGCATTTCCAAGCACAAGATAGAAGTTTTATTTGCACTTTAAGAAAATCAGCTACACTTCACTTTGTCTAAATTCTTGCTTGGCTAAATTTTTAAAATCTTGTACCCCTCAGTAATTACCTTGGTAGGAATTAACAATGATGATCACATTTGCAGACTGAACAAATGTATTATTTTATTACTATACTCATCCCTTCAACTACTGCATTCCAGCTAAAATTGAACAAGATTACACGTAGAATATAAGGTATTCAGGTAGAATTCCTAGTAAAGTGAGTTGGATACCATGTGTAGAGATGGTATTTGAGAGTTTCCATCTGTGTATTCCATTATGACCTCAGCCAGTGTGGTGGGTTAGCCCTGGCTGGTGCCTGCCCAAGCTGCTCTATTGCCACCTTCCTCACTGGTGCAGGGGAAAGAAAATACAAGGAAAAGCTCTTGGGGCAAGATAAGCATAGGGAGAGGTCACTCAGCAGTTTCCATGACAGGTAAAATAGATTCAATTTAAAACACCTTCCCTCCAGCTCCTTCCTTCTTAATTTTAGTCAATTTTTCTCTGTCTCCTCCCCACTGGTGCTGCAGGAGGATAAGTGGGGGCTGTGGTCACTTAAGGACATGCCTCTGCCACTCCTCCCTCCTCAGGGGCTGGACCCCCAATTCGCTTTCCCTGCTCCAGCATGGGGTCCCTTCCCATGTAGGAGAGCCCTCCATGAACTTCTCCAGGGCAAGTCCTTTCCATGGACTGCAGTTCTTCACAAACTGCTCCAGTCTGAGTCCCTTCCTTAGGGTGCAACCCTTCAGAAACTCAGCATAGGGCCCCCAGGTGATCATGAAATCCTGTCAGGAGCTTGCTCCAGCACTGGCTTCCCATGGAGTCACAGCCTCTTTTGAGCACATCCACTAGCTCCAGTGTGAGGTCTCCATGGGCTGCAGGTGCTCTCTGATCCACCACGGATCTCCACGGGCTGCAGGGTCACAGCTGCTGCCCCACATGGGCTGCACCATGGGCTGCAGAGGAATCTGCTTCTGCCTGCAGCAGTTCCTGCCCTCCCTCTCCACTGACCTTGGTGTCTGTAGGGCTGTTTATCTCACACAGCCTCCCTCCTCTCCTTGGACTCCTGTCTCTGTTGTGCAGGACTTTTTTCCCTGCTCTTTGCAATGCTACCCCAGAGGTGTTACTTCTCACTCAGCCAGCAGCAAGTCTGCCTTTGAACAGGCTGGAATTGATTCCATCACCTTCCTCTCCACCAAAACCCTGCCTTGCAAACTCCAATTCAGTAAATCTAAAGCAAAGTGAAATGTAGAGCAGTTTAATTACTTATGTAAACAGTTCTTCTTGCTTATTTTTTCACACAGTAGTTTGGTACTGTAAATACTCTCACCATTGTTTAGACCCCTGATTTATGAAGTGTACCTAAAAGCCTTGGCAACATCTGACTCATATAAATCACTTTGAAAAGACTCATAATTCCTCTTGTTGCCAGTAAAATTTTAAGGACATCCTGATTTCCTTAAGTAGTATTACATACCTATTTTTAAAAAAATCTGAACTGAAATGCAATCAGTGAAATATTGAACATTGATTTCGGTGAAAATTTCTTCACTAAATCAAATGCTATGATCATCAATCAGAATAATGCTCAAATGGATCTGTCCATTTTTTGCTTATATTCAAAATACAATAAATTAAAACAAATCCTATCCTGTGATGGACCAGTCTTTGCAGTAAAGCTAAGTTCACTAAGAGGACATAAATAATCCTTCAGCCTTCAGAAGAGTACATGACAAGGTAGGTATAGGTAAAAAACCATGTATAATTTGAATGCTGATCTGTACATGATTACTGTAGATGTACAGAAAGCTTTTTGCACTTGAAGACAATACCTCCTACTTCCATAGAACTCTTGTATAGGAAGGCAATAGTAAAATCACTAATTAGTGTATGGAAACAAACAAACTAAAACATTAAGCACTCTAAGCCTCTAAGCACTCTCCAAGCTATTCTTGCTGTATGTTCCTCACACCTTCTGGGTCTTAGCTAGGGGCTTTCGGCACTTTTTTTTTTTTTTTCTGTCCAGTTAAAGGCTGAACAATTATTTGTATGGTTTTAATAATAGATCAGAAACAAACATTGGTTTATACTTATGCAATGCCAATGATCTCTAAGCCTATTGGCAACTGAAAGTGAAAGAAATATCTGGTCAGACATCAGACACCTTGGAGAAAATTTGCCATCAGTCCACCTTCAGGGTCAACAGTTTGACCCCGATTTGGAAAATGATGGGGTTTTTACAACACCAGCATTATCAGTGCACTGATAAAGCTAGGTCTGTTTACCAGCTAATCTTTTTCTACAAAAGATTTCCAGAAAATAATCACACAAGACTGCTTCCATTTTACTTGCCACTTTCCTATTTCCCTAGGATTTTTAGCAGATACTGGTACAAAATGTCAGCAGTTACATAGATAAGCATCTTAACTCACACGGGGAAGGAAATGTGAGCTATCAAAGTGAGATGAGGAATAGCAGAGCTCATTATGTTTCTCTGACTGACTTGGAAAGAAGTACCTTCAACCTGAAATGAGTGAAAACAAGAAAGAGTCTCTTTGCTCCTCACCAGAGTGAAGACTTGTGTGTGTGTTTCATCTTTGGCTCTGCAGGAGACTCCCTGGTTGGTTGGTTAAATCCCACACTAATTTATTTAAGGCAACTTACAATCAGTATTTTTGGGTCTTGCAGTAAAAGGCAAGTGACTTATTTCACGTAAACAAAATTCTTCATCAGACTCAGATTGGGTTAACTTTTTCAATAGAACTTTTAGAACAACAAAAATCAGTTTTTAAGCAGAATATTTTACTTCAAAAGTACCTGTAGAAAACATTTTATTTCTTCCAAATGAAATGAATTAATTTCTTCTTCAGTTTTGGGGAATTGTTTACCAAGTTTAGCTCTGAGTACACTGGATTCCTATTGAGCTTTTCTTTTTTTCCTTTGGAGAAGGTAGTCCCCAGTTTTATGACAGAGAAGCACAGACAACAACAACAAACAAAAAAAATGGCCACCCAAACAAACAGAAAAAAACCAAACAAAACCAAAATCCCAAACTCCTCGGTTGCTAACAATGTAAAGCCTAAAAGACAGGAAAGTGAAGAACCATCTGTTTTGTACATTTATCTTGGCTATGGCTTTCCACATTTTTCATAGTCATGCAGCATGGCAAAACATGGCAAAACACACCATGCTTTTGGGTAGAACTTGCAGCCATTTCTTTCCTGACAGGATATCGGCAGGAAATCCATTTAGCAGGTCATGACAAGAAAGACCAAGAAAGCCTGCATCAGCCACTGTCATGTTCAAATGAGTTCAAATGAGTGGAAGTAATAAAAAGCAGGAGGGTAAGTGCTCTGAAGGTGTGAAGATTTTCCAGAAGTGATGACATCTAGAGTTTAAGAGTAACACAGCCAATTTAGCACCTTGTCATAGAATCACAGAATAGTCATGAGGAAAGCTGAGTGAAGTGGATGCTGCAGCATCACCATAAATACCACATCCTCAAATATTATTTTTCTCAATAGATTTACAGGTATTAAGTAGGAGACTGATAAAATACTTTGGAAACTACATGGATCATCTATATCTCTGTTCTGTTACTCTGCTCATAAAAGTGTACAATATTTTCGAGCTAAACTTTAAAATTATTAGAGAAAGGCCTGAGTTCCTCTGACATCAATGAGAGCCACTTCTCTCAGAAACCAGCATTTCAATTGAATATTTCTCCTTGTACTAATCTTCAGAAGTCTCACCTGTGCTCTGCCACAGGAAAAACAGTTTTCTGGTTAAAAAATTTGCAAATTAAAGGAAGACAGAAGTTCAAAGTTTGGCCAAGCCATATTTACCATTTTCAGGCACAGTAACTGCTAGTATAACTATTCCAAATAAGTTCTGCCTGTATCCTTATGTATTGTGTACATTTTTTTTATCAAAAATAATTCCTACAGTAGCCTATGTGCATTTTGACTAACTGCATGACATGGAATAGGTGTTCTAGAAAAATAATAAAATTAATTTTCAGGCCACATGAATCATCCTCATCCTGTTGTTAGAGGAGAAAACCAAGACCAATAGAGTAATGAAATTCAGGGTACCTTGACTTTACATCTATTCACTCAATTCTATACAGGACGCTGTTTTCAAACCTACAAACTTCAGTCTAAACTGCCAAACCCAGAACTTTTATAAGAGAGGCCCTGTGATATGTGCGAAATGTTTAAACCAAACAATGAAGCTGGGTCTGGTGAAAAACAGATCACTGAGATCTGTAAGATTGTCTTTATTCTATACATAACTTGACCAGGTCAATAAGCAATTTTCAGATTAAGTTTTTAAATGCATGTTGCATTTAATATCAGCTTCTTTTAAAGGATCTAATCTTCCTGCTGTTTCAGTTTGGATCAGTGAATACTCAGTGACTTGGTCAAGAACACAGCACTTCTGTAGAACAACATGCTGGTTTACCCTCCTACAATGACTTCTGCAGAATTCTAATATTGTTATTAGATCTTGAGAAACCCAAATAATTTCAGCACAAACTTTGCTCTCAATTAAAAAAAAAAACAAAACAAATCATCATTTAAGACCACCTAAAGGAGTGCTTTTCCTCTAGAAATCAACTGACCACAACGTATTTATTTTCAAGGGTACAGGTTATACCACTGATACTAAACTAGTGATAGATTTTCAGAGAAAAACCCTTCTCTTTTTCTCCCACTGAACCAGAGAATCACTCCCACAGCAACAGCATAAATTTTCTACTAAAATGATGCATCTAGAAATAGACTCTGCCAAAGGCTACAAATGAGAAGAGAAAAGCAGAATGAAGGTATGACAGCCAGACGAGCAACACAGAACAAAGAGCTTTAAGCAGCTTTAAACTTTTAAAACATCCTATATTCAACATGTTCCTGTGACAAATTAGAGGAAGGCAAGCAGGAGGCAGAATGCCTGGTCCCACTCATATCAGTGGGATTGGTTGCCATGGACTTACGCCGATGTGACATGTGTAGATGGTGTACACATAAGTCATGCTCAGACTCATAAACACATGTGACCAGCTCTTGTAAACAAGCTTATCTGCTTTCAGCCTAGCCAGGGCAGCACAGGAGCTGATCTGTTTGGGCTGATCTGCCCAAACAACAAGAATTGGTTTCTGGTGAATTTGGACCATGACCCGATATACAGGATGCTGGGAGTGCACTCTGGGCTCTCAGGTCCCCTCCCTTGTGGTCACAGGTGATTTTGTCATGAACTGTTAATCCCAGAAATGTGTCTTTTGAAGTCTTTAGTGCAGGAGCAAGCAATCAGCAAACTTCCTCCTGGCTGATTACAGCTGTCTAATCAGCAGGTACCACACCAAGAACAGGCAGGTTCTCCTCTTTTCAGCTCCAGCTCACACTGCATTCTCATCCTGGAAGAGGCTCTTATTCTACATCTAGCATCTTTACTGAACAAGGTGTAAAAAATGGGCTTCAATTCATGCAATAGATTTTACAGGAAATTAAGCCCACATGTACATCTTGCTGAACCAAGTAAAAGTCTAAGTGGATTGGTGAATACAAGCTTAGGTTGTGGCCTCCATTAGCAAAAAATTTTAAATTTTGATGAAACAGCGTTATTTCCATGCCATTGGGCCATCTAAACTTCCCTGCCAACTTCCTAAAAAATGCAGGTTGTTTAAAATTGCAGCTACACAAACTGCAAACTTTTCTCATAGGCCACAGAAAGCATCCTTCCCAACCAGCAGTTTCTATCATATTTTCTTAAGCTGAAAGAAACGGCAAAGGTTCAGATAGGTGTATATTTTTTTAAAAAGCCCCAGAGCCAAGAAAAGAAGAAGGCCCTCTGCCTAAGTCATCTGTAGGTACTACAATTTTCTGCCACAATCACGTTTGCATACTGAATTCTTTAAAAATTGTGATTTTAAACTGAAAGCACTGTCAATCCTTAAACAGGATTGCAGCAGCAAGACCTCATACAAATTTTAAAGAAGAAAAACTCCAGGGACTGGGTCTGCACCTTATGGGATGTTTGCTAGTGAGATATTCCCCACAACAAGAATTAATTATTAGTAGTCTAATATGTTAAAATGCATCTATGAACTATCAGTATAGTTCACACACTTGGAAGTACATGGAGGTTTGATTTCTCCATGAAAAGAATAACCAGTAGGCAAAAGAAGAACTGCATCTAAGTCTGAATCATCTACACTTACTATTGAAAATAAGGATCCCTGTGCAACAATACCCAATTTAGTGATTTAGTGTGCTGTATCCAGAATATGCGGACCACATTTTAATTTAGGAGGCTACTGTTCTGCAGAATAAATAGGTACAAACTGGAAATTGGCTGAGGAGGCATGAGAAACAGACCATTGCAAGTGACAGAAAACAATTAGTGCTGGCAGAGGGAAGGAAAACTTTTTTGAGGGAGGATGGAGAGGTTGTGTATGGACACTGGTGCTGAGACTGCTGTGATGACCCATAGGATAGGAGGGAAATATTAACCAGGGGCCTCAAACAAATACTATGACCGACCAAATTTAAACTTGTTGGGCATCAGTGGCTCCAGCCAACTTCCAGTGGCTGAGAGTATGTTCCACATGTCAGTATCCCCCACTTGCTCTCAAAGGTCTTACAATATATCCAAAAATTTTATAACCAGAATGCAAACTAGCAGATGAAAGCAGAAGGATGCTAAGGAATATATGTTAGTTACAAAATTATCCTCTAGTGGCATCACATTTTCTCATTAAATGGTAGGTCAAAACTATCTGTTGCCTTCTGGCAGCATAAGGAGAGTATCACCAGTGAGATGCTATGAACATGTGCTTCCCCTGCCCCCCATTCCTCCACCCAGAATCTCCTGATTAAATTATCACATATGTTTTATCATTAAAATATGTAAATCTGCAGTGAATTTACATTTTTGCATCCCAAGCCTTCTTAACTTCCTGAAAAGCTGTTGTGCTCACAGTTAGTGCTCACATCATTGCTATTACCGATATAGCACATGCTCCTTCTGTAGCAGCATTAGCTAGTATGGAATTTTATTCCCAGCAGGCATCAAATAATTTACCATGTGAAATTACAAAAAAAAAAAAAAAAAAAAAAATTAAGACCATGAGATAGCAGACTTGCTGAAAATGTCTCCTAGCCTAAAAAAGATAAAGGCAAAGGACAGTGAGGCTGCAAAGACATGGCTGCATATCTTTGCTGCCTTGCAGCTGGTGAAGTCTCTTCATTTGAAGATACAAAGTAAAATCTTACAGTTTAAAAAATATACTGGACAGATTTTAATCTGTGAACACATAACAAGAATCAGCTAATATAGTGCAGACAGCATATAGATCATTTGTGTCTTAAAAAAAAGTAAAAATTAGTATATTGATTGCAAAAATGAAGAAAAAAAATTCAACATTTGTTTTATAAACCTGAAGAGCCTTCACTTGCAGAAGTGTGCCCACCTCTCTTCCCTCTGCTATTTCCTATTGTAGTGAATGCATTCAGTGTCACAGATGAAGCCTGACGTCCATGTCCACTAAAGCCTACATCAGATTTCCCTTTCCTATGTCAGCAATGGTGAAGTCATTAGCTTTTACGAAGAAATCCAATTCCTCCACGTAGCTAGAAAGTGTAATAAAAATATCATTATTAAAACATGATGATGCTTACCACAGAGGAAGAATGTCTGGACATTTTCAAGACTAAGTAATTGCTCCTAAAGACTCCACCAAAATATAAGAATTTTTCCCCTGAGGCTCTTCTAGGCTGGAGGTAGTAAAGGTAAGGTCACTGCACAGGGACAGAATGATGTGAGCAAATATTCAAGAACTTTTTTTTCAAGTCATCACCAAACATCAAAAATACTTGTTTCTGCCTTTGTGTCAATTCAGAGTTGAGGACCACACTCCTCACACACCTCATTCACCACAAGGATGAAAAGTGCCCCATTCAATAGAAGGGGCTGACCACCCACACTCCTTTGTTGAAGAATCTTTGTAGAGTTTCAATATTTTTTTATGTTCTTCCCACATGCTTGAGATAGATGGCAGTCTTTTAACCACCTGCCATCAAGAGATTATTTCCCTGTTCATAATTCAGAAGGCCAGACATGAAAATTGTTCAGGCTTAATATGACTAAACTTGACACTCATGATCAAGAGCTGCCAATATAAATTTGCAACAAACTATATTCTCTAGTTTGAGTCACTTCCAGTGATGTTTCCAGCAATTCCTGTAACAGGCATTGCTAGGGAATATTTTTGTCTCTGACATACTTGATCTTAAACAATATAGGTTACTGGGAGAAGGATGAGCCTTGGAAAGCATCCAAACTACTCAATCATTCTGGCAGTTATGGAAGTCCAACTGCTGGAAAGGTTTTGCAAAAGCTAAATGTAACTGTTCTAACAAGATGTGTATAAGCACAGTATGACACTCTGGCACAGAGCAGGCCACAAACTTTATGTGCCTCAGTATTGCTTGCATATTGAGAAAGATATTTCCTTCTAGTCTGCCACTTTATTTTGCTCATTTAAAAAAAATTCCTTGAATTCCTGGTGACAGTGACACACTGAGCACTGGTTCATTGATGAAGGAACTCAGGAATACATTACAGTTTTATTTAAGGCACTGAGAGATGGTGACAGATCTGAGAAAAGAACTGACATCTTTCCGTTCTAGTTTTACATGGAACAAAAGAAAACTCAGCTTTTCTGCAACCCCTGTCTTAACTGCAAGCTTTTCTTCCTTCTTTTTTGCAACTTTGTTCCTTCTTTTTGTCAGGAAAATCCACAAACATTAGGGTTTATGTCCAAAAAGGGGACAGAGGAGTCCTTCACCTTTATTTGAATAAAGGAAGGAAGTCCACCGGGGCACATGGCCGTGGGGTTTTCTCTCTCAGGGTTTCGGAGGGCACAGCCTCCTTTTATCCTGAGCTCCTGGCTGCATGTTGCCTCTGCCTTTCCCCTTTGGCTGAGGTACAGCCTTCCTGAACCACCTACTCCATATCCCCCCTTAAACCTCCTGTTCTACCCCAAAGTTACGAAGTTCAGGCTCATGCAGACCCACTTGTCTGTCTCAGGAGCCAAACTCTCTGACCTCTGCAGCAAACCTGCTGCCCAAAGTCAGTAGAGGCATTAAGACCCCACTGCAAGTCGTTAAACACACATACCTTCACCCATCCAATTATTTGTGAAGACATGAGCACACATCTTTCCTCTGACTGTGATCCCCCTTGTGTATTTGTCCTTACAGAAGTGGAACTGATCATGAGAGTTAGAAAGACTTCAAGCAGCTCAAGCCACTAAACAGATAAATAGATAAGGTGAGCAGCCCAAAGAGCCACTGAGAACAAGTACTCTTAATGGGAACAAATACAGGCAAACAATACTCTGTAATTTCCATTAGCTCTGGGTCAGCACAGAATGTAGCATAATAAATGTCACATATAATTTATCAGTCCCCTGCATTCACTTTACAGTACTTGAGCATTAACATTGAATATGCTTTTAAAAGTTTGTACAGAGCCTCAGAGAAGTTACGGAGTCTGCAAACAATATAAGAGATCCCATTAAATTATATGGACATTTAAATGTGTGTGCAAAACAGAGAACACAATAAGCAACTCAGACTCTCAGCATTTTTTCTGCCTGTTTAAGTGTTTAAGGCCAGGTCACGCTTTTGCAACAGAGATGCTCCACGATGGCAATCCAAAGCCAAGCACACTTCACCAGCTGCCAGCTCACCCTATATGATGAGGGATAGAAAGAGTGCTTTGGTCCTGACATCACAGATGAGGTTGTTCATTTACTGCTAATGGCTCCATATATTGAAAAGAACCTGCGAAAGCACAGTCTCTGCATTTCAGAGGGTCAGCACAACCTGAAGACCTGTCCACCCATGCCCAGATCTCATCCAAAGCTCTGATTAATATAATTTCCAAAGGAAAACAATGTTGTTTTGAAATGGTCTCTCTGCATTGAAATGGAATTGAGATTTTGGAGTTTGACAAGCAAGGGTATATTATAGACAAAAGGCTAATACACTCTGAATAGCCTTTTGCTTTTTAATCCAGAAGTGGTAATTGTTAGTTCATGAAGTACCTGAAAACAACCATTTAACTTAGTTGCCTTCACTTTGCTACTTTGTGAATTTTTTATGGGTTTTGGGGGGGGGGGGGGGGGTTGTGGGTTTTATTTTGTTTTGCTTTGGGTTTTTTTAAGATATTCTCAAAACTAACATAGAGCTCCAGGAGGTTTGCCTGTGTTTTCTTCCCAGGTTAATAGTTAGTTTACTAACTAAGAGGATGATGCAGATAGGAACTTACTCTCTGGTGTTGGCAGTTATCCCAAGCTGCACACAACTCAAGAAATAATCAGACTTCATGGTTCTTCATTGTAGTATGTGGTAGAGATAATTCATGCTATATATGTATAAAATATTGTAGAATCTAAGGTATGTCTTTGACCACCCTGGCTGGGAGCAGAGTCTTATGTTTATTCAAGTAGTTCCCGGACAACGTTAAGATAATATCAAGTCTGTTAACTATGAATGAAATCTTCCTGGACCACGAGTGCTGACTTCCTTGGAATGCCTAAGCCCCTCACGAGGACCTGCACCTGGGAAGATTGCATCTACCACACTCAAGCACCGGCACCACTCTGCTACATGCGAATGCAGGCTCTGCCCAAGTGCTCAGACATCCGGAGTGCTCAGACATCCGTCTGGACACCTGGACTTACCTTTGTCTATTTCTGCTCATGTATGGCCCCAGTTCTACATGTGAAGAGACACAAAGGAACGTTTGGTCATTTCTGCCTCAGGCAGAATAAACTGTATATTAGCTAGCGGCGTGAAGCAGTCGGGGTGAACCACTGGGGAGATGCTGACACTTTGTTGGTTGGATCTCGGTTCACCCAGTGCCAGCACCTGGGGTTGACGCTGCCTTGGCTGCGGTGGTTTTTTGAAATTCTATTTTTGTTAAGGATCTAATAAATCGTTGTTAAATTTTCTTATAAATTTAGCTGCCGATTTCATAATGTATAACATTCATGAAAGCATTCAAAACATAAAGAAATTGTAAATATTTTTAATTTCATTAAAAAGAGTAACTACACTGTTCAGTGTTTATACATATCCATATCTACTCTGAATGGGTAGAAATTTTTCTTTCCCTATACGAGGTCATATTTTCAACTACTTCTGTTTTAATTTTACCCATACTGAAGAACTAGAAAATCAAAAGGAGGGGGCAAGGGAGGAGGGAACCCAGGTTGGATAAGGATTGTGTGGTGCTATTTTTCAGTGAGAGAACTAAGAGAAATAAAATAGGGTTAATAGGAAGCTTGCCTCAAATAAGCAAGAGGAGCTTGCTCTAAGCTCTGAGTTCTGAAGCTACTTGCTGTGGGATACTGCAGATGCCAAAAATGTAGATGGATTCAAAAGAAGCCAGGCAGATTCATTAATTGGAAAGACAAATCCATTGTTTGAATCCCAAAACACCTAGAAACCATGTTTGCCTCTGATAGTCCATTAACTTCAACTTGGTAAAGCCTGAGAAAGTGTTTCAGAGAAAGTAGATGTTCTTGCTGTGTTTCACTTTTCCTTGTCTTTTTTGGCCACTTCGGTCAGATCTAACAGAGCTGCATTTGTCATTACAAAGAAGTTTCTTTTATCACAGCATAAAGCAAAACAGCAGGTCAGAGAAAAATAAGATCTTACTGAAGGGATTTTTCCTATAGGTTATTTTTCTAAATAACCTTTCAGTTCATCGCAATACAGAAAAACTTCCTTCAAGAAAATCTCCTGCTATTTGGGGACTTCTGGCAGAAGAGACCAACTCCCACAACCTCCTTTCAGGTATTTTTATAGAGTTGTAAGAGAGTGACTTCCCTTCCTGTGCTGTGGGATCATGGTTTGCTTTAGAGCCCATGATTCATAGCCCTGATGTTCATATAGTGAAGGGTTGCAGATGTACAGGACAGAGCAACAAAAAGGCAAGAAGGTAGGCCATTGTCATCTGCCTGGCTTTTTGGTGTGCTTGGTTTTCAGAACATTCATTATCTGTGGATCCAGTACTGTAAGGCAGTATCAGAAAGGTCTAACATTTCTGGGTTTACCTGCATTTAACTTCAATCCTACATGTACTGGATGGCATCCAAACCCCATGTCAAACCTCAGTCCCTTTGCCACTCTTAGGCCATAGCGAGTCACCACACGGAGTTCTGAAATTTTGGGCTACAAGATATACACACAAACAATTCAGTAATTAACTAATAAATAGTGCAAATGCATTACTATGAGTCAAACCCAAAAGCCTTCAGCAGTACACACACAGCAGGAGATTTTCTTGAAGGAAATGGTCATAAGTTGTTCATGGGGAAGTTCAAACTTGGTATCACAAAAATTTTTTCACTGGCAGAGTGGTCAGGCATTGAAATAAGTTGCCTGGGGAGTCAGTAGGGTCACCATCTCTGGAAGTGTTCAAGTGTAGAAAGAATGAGATGGCCTAAGGTCAACAACACATTCTTCACTCTCACTTTGACTATCCAGGTACTCATCTTTGTAGAGAAAGAGGAGCAAGATAAAGTTTTCAATAAGATTATAATTAGATTTATCAGTACTCGCATGACAACACAATGACTCACATGAGTGAAGTATTTTGAGTTCACAGAACAATTTCTTATTGGATTTCTGGATAGAATAAAGCCCAGTGATTTCTATCTCTTCATTTATGAATATGAACACTATTACATGATCCAGTCTTATTAGGAGCCAGACTTGACCATTAGTGCTCTTTTATTTCGCTAGGAAGAAATTGTTTTGGGTTGAGTTAGAGTAATGTTTAAGCATTTGATTGTGTGGATAATTTACTCTGTGTAATGGTAATAAATCACTCTATTTTCCCTGTAAATCTAGAAGTGCTGTTTGGAGCTAATGCAGACGAGCACTGAAGGATTTAGCTGGAGATGGAGAAGATAGGTTGAACCATTAGCAATGGTAATGCTAAGGGGTAAAATGCTTGAGCAGCAATCTCCACAAAAATACAGTTGGTCACACCATGGAAACTAAAAGATAGTTTTATCTCTAATCCAGCTTACCATGAATGCAGAAATCATGACTTTCATTACTCTTCTTACACTCCAGTTTTCTCAAGACAGGACTAATACTGAGTGGTAGGACAAGAGTGGAAGCTAAGAGTTGGAAATCCTCTGTACTATTTCCGGTCATTCTGCTGACTTCTTAAAGGACATTTAGCAACAACAGGTGTATCAAGACTGCGTGATGAGAAAATCAAGAGATAACAAGCTAGCACCAAGCTTTTTAGGCGTGGAACTGGGAACTGTTCAGTTCCACAGCTGGGAACTGAACCCCTGGGTAACACTCCTAAATGACAGTATACCAATATTTCTACATGGCAGTATGCTAGATGGTCCATTTTCCTACAAGTCACACAGTTCTAACAACACTTACCTATTCATGGTCTGCTGTCAAGTTAAATTTATCCAAGTCAAGCACTTCTAGTCTTTGAACTTCCCATTGAGGAAGTGGAAATTATTACCGACATCACAGAATGAGTGGGTGCTGCTTAGACTGAGAATTAGCTCCTCAGAAAGTGGTTGCTAACAAAATAACAATGTAAAAAGAAGTGCCTGTCTTTCAAGTCAGTCTCTAATAGGAATAGAAGCAGTCTGTAACAAAGGATAATTGTTACAGTTTGAATACTAGAGTGGAAATTATAAAGATTAATGGAACAAATAAGATTTTTCCTTTATCTTTGTACAATCTGAGTAACAATCCTGTCATTTTAGTAAGACATCCTCCCTTTTAGTCAAAGGAGAAAAGCATAACCAAACAATGCAAAGAAAGAATCTTGTTTAGAACTGTGGATACAGACAAGAAAATGCTGAATTGACCAGATGTGTCCGCAGAATTTGATTCAGCTCTTCAAACTTCTGTAGATTATATATGGAAGGAGTGGAGTGGAGACTGCAAGAACAATTTCATAAAAACTGAGAGAGGATTGACAAACATAGTTGGAAACTTAATCAATTAATGCAAGTAAACTGCTTTTCTGGTTTTGGGGGGATAATAGTCATAGCTAAGAAGAAATCTTATGAGTGCCTTTTGACTGATTGGAAAAGGAGGAAAATTACATCATTCTCTTAATCATGAAATTTTTTATTTTATTTGACTTAAAATAATTTCAAATGATTTTGTCTGTCACTTTTCCAAATATGTGTTTCTAATATCTAGTGAGGTTAGTATTCATGGGAGGTGAAGTCTGTGGTAATGTAGACTAATTACAATAGGACAACAGAGGCTAGAACATAATTTGAAACTGCCAGTTGTCCTTCTCTATTTAAAGACAGTGAATTATTTCGTTTAGTGTTCTCCAATGCACATAAAAACAGTTAGCTTTTCTGAATGTAGCTCTCAATCATGATTATGTAAAATTCAAGAACTTATTTAGCAATCTTGTCTTTGTAAGTTTTACAAAATTTTTGTTTAAAGCTTTTACCCCAATCTCTTTTAAAAACAACATACTATTTTATTGTGGAAAGGCAGTAGAAAATTAATTTATGACCTATTATAAAAAATAGTTTTCCTGTTATTACAGCAGACTGTCTCGTAGCATATAAGCCTGTTTCTTGTCACTGACTAGAGATTCACTGTAGATATCTCTAATCAACAGGAATCTGTCATTTTAATTGACAGTTCACTTAGGACTGACAGTTATTAAAAGCAAACAGCTAAAACAGCTTAATAGTTACCTAGACCACAGCATCTCTTTTAGAACTGTAACCAGTATTTTAAAAAGTATTTAAATCAGAGTAGCAAACAAATCTGGAGCAGCATATAAAGCTGAACTTCAGAGAGGCTGCTGTAACCATTCTTTTACTGATGGAACACACTGAGATGGCAAGAATATTCTACCATCATGGTTTGGGTTTGGTTCCTTCTCCAACCTCAGCTTTCAGCTTAACGCTGACACTCCACTCCTGGGCACGAGCCCATAGCACTTGATAGATCAATTAAAATGGGTTTAAATTCATCTTATCATTGGAACATCTGAATCTGATGCCTCAGTCAGTATATTATGTCCCTGTTTAGGCTGTCCAGGCCTATCAAGGAGCTCATGGTCCATGCTGAAGTTGAGTAACAACTCACAGAGCTAATCCCAGAGCTCCATCTGTCTTTCTTAGTCCAGAGACTTAAGTGGAGCTGGGGTCATAAGGGTATGTAATGTCAAGATTAAAGGTATTGTCTTAGTGATCTGTGGCTCCAGGATTTCCTTCTCCAACATATCAAAATGATAAATAAACTGAGGAATGAGTATCTAAGCTGTGCTATGGTTCTGCTTGAGAAAAAGTACCATATTTTCAAAGCCTTTCCTTAGAGCATGAAAGGAAAAGGCATTAAATGAAGAACAGAACCTCTTCACTTATGTCAAAACAGTTCATTTACATATGTATGATATATTCAAGAATTATTCTTTAAACACCAGGTACTAGGCTCAGTTAAAAAACATTCTCATGAGCATGAAGCAGAGAATCTAACATGGTAAGCCTTCATTAGCACATAATGTTTTCAGTATCATTATCCCTTAGGATTAAAATTTATGTCCTTATTTCTCTCCTAATATTTCACTGATACTTTTTCTTTAATTTTGACAATTTCAGTACTTTCTTTCTTTACAAAGTAGATTATTAAATAGTTATAAATTAGGTCTAAAAATTGCCCAAGCTCACAGAAACTGATATTTTCATGAAAAAATAATTTGTACCTTAACCTTCTGTTTAGAAAGACAAATCTGTTCAGGTCTTGACAACCCCTAGAAACATTCAGTATATCTCACTAATTGGATTCTTTTGAGAAAAAAATCTGTACATTTTCCACGTATTTTTATAAAGTTAGTACTTTGGCAATATCTTTGTATTTTTCTACTACATTTCTTTCTCTTGCCCTTTAAGATCTCAACACTGTCAATCACAACAGACAGATTTGAATCCCAATTTATATAGAAAACCAAGTCAGTTTTCAGAAAGGCAGAATTCCAGGTTTGGGCCTTCTGCTTATAAGGAAATCATTCTGTTTGGTCCTGCAAAGAAGGTCCTGCAAAGAAGGATTGCAACTTGCGTGTGATATCCTCAATGTTTAACATTAGCCAGTTGGGGCACTTTTGGACCCTGTGACCCTGTCTAAGCAGAAGGGCCTTAGGACTAATCTGAGGCATAAAGGTAAGATCTTGCAGTCAATTCACTGTAAGGGCAAAGAAAGCATCTACAGCACAGCCTCAATGCTCCCACAGCTAAGCAGGGAAGAGGAGAAATGTGAATGTTTGTCTTTACTCATTACAGGCTTTCAGCAATCAGACCCTTGCTTCCCTGCAGGAACACTGGTATTACTTCATTATCTACAAGTCCTCTTGTGTAAATGATGCTCTGTGTTTTTCTCCTCCAATCAGTTTTTGTTGCTGTTGTTGTAACTCCTGTGATATTCAGGCAATTTTTCATTAATTTCTGAGAGAGATGCTGCAATGGGGACAACATCTCTGGAGAGGACATTCTCTCCTGGGTCAAGTACCACTGTACTGGGGCCCATTCTCTTTCTGAGAACAGACAACCTTTCCTACCTCTGATTGCACAGACTCTTTAAATCAGTTCATGCATTTTCCTGACTGAGAAGCACTCAGCTCCTGAGGATACATCACAGTCTGTTTCTTGCACAATTTGCTATCTCCAAGCCTAAGCAGCAGAGTCTTGTTCCAGAAATACATTTCTAGGTACCACCTTCACACTAAGAAAACTGCACTCTGTGTCTCTTTCTCAGCTGGCTGTGTGGTTTTGCAGTCTCTTTTAACAGTGTTTCTTGGACCTCTCACCATTCCCAGAGTAAGCGTCTTGTACCCCAGGAAGAGTCTTCGTTCAAACAAATTGTGTTACCAAATGGTTATGAAATAGGCAGAAGAAGCTATTGTAAAAAGAAGAACGATCTATAGCCGCAGCAGGAGACATGATACAGTGGTGATACACAAAATTGAAACCTCTGTGGATAAAAGGCAAGAACTTATAAAACAGCCAAGTGTGTTGTGGCACACACCAATTTTAGAATAATTTTTTATCAGCCATTTACTTGAAATACTTTCAACTCCTTTAGCAGCCTAATTCTTCTACGCCTCAGCGCAAATCTCTTGAATACCATTAGCATTTTTCAACATTCTGCATCTAATTTATTGAGCTTCTTTGCTATGGGATATTAAACAAAATAATCATGCATTAGGCATAATTAGAACGTGACTAAATTAATTTCTGTATGCTGATTATAATGGATAACTGCAAAAGTAATTCACACACCTTGGTGCTGCAGAACCAATATGATGCTTAAGTCAGCTCATAGTATAAAAGGTACACGGTGCATAGACTGCCATGAACAAGCACCATAATTTGCAAAATATTAACTGAAAGCATGCCTGTTGACTTTTAGAGTAGCAATTTACAGTGTTTCATAATAGACTATGATAATGTAATCACAGACTGCTGTAATTGCACTAAATTTGATCATTAAATTCATGGCTCTTCCATTGTGCATACAACCAGCCATTTCATCCTAGAAGGCGAGCACCTTGGGCAAGCAGGAATTGCCCTTGCGACTCTCCTAATCTTTCCCTTTGTGTGCTAGAGATGGATTCCAAAGGCACATGCAGCATGTGCTCCATGATTCTTCGGGAGAATGAGGGAAGTTTGATGAACCAACAGGTCCCCCCATCCTGCACTTCACCTCTGTTAAAAATGGGCACAACAGCCTCAACCCAGTTGTCAGGGACCTCCTCGATGCCAGTGCTGTCACACTGGACTGCACGTGTGCACTGTGCAGTCCCTTGACTATGAGGTGACTTCAGAGCTCTGCACTCTAAAGTTTCAAACTCAATTGCTGGCAATTCCCGCAGAGAGGATGCTGGTACACACTGAAAACGGAAGCAGGCTTTGCCTGTAGAGACTGAAGGAAAAAAATAAGTATCAAGTATTTCTGCCCTTTCCATATGTACCAGCGGGTTGTCATCCTCACCCACCAACACAAAGGGAGCTGCAGGGATTTCTGTACAGATGGTGCTGTTTACTCTAGCACCATGAATAAACCATCTCAATTAAGCACTGATGTAAGCACTGCTGAAATAGCTTACATTTGTCTTGATTCTGTTGAAATGTAATTCTTCAAAGAGAACTGGGCAGTCATCCCTCAACCTTTCATCAACCCAAACCAATGGGCAAACACAAAGGTTAATCACAAATGAGAAGAACAACCAGCTGCACAACCCTGTGTGAACAAACCTGATGTTCAACAAAATATGCAAGCTGACACACTCTGAAAACATATTTTTTACCTGGGCTTTAACCTTTCCTCCACAGGACAGGAAGAGACGTCTTGCATTACAACAGGCTGGTGACTTTTCAGTTCCAGCTGTGCCAAACAGATGGAACAGTTCCAGAGCAGCAGGAACATCACTGGTTTTAATAAATGAATGTCATGGCCATGTTCTTCAGTGAGCTATACTTACAAAATCCTTTTGAGGCATATGAATCTGAACAACGCTCAAAAAGTGTTTGGAGTGCTAATGGATGAGATGAGTTGCGAAATTCATGTCTCATTCTGAGACCAATACTGGGCAACTTCAGAAACAGTAAGTGATAGATCTTCAGCTGTGTAGCTGTAAGGCAAATATCAGCTTGGCTACAGGCTAACAAAAAAGGGTGAAGGAACCCTCTGGACTTAAGTTCAGTAGGCGAGTTTTCTTTTTATTTCCAGTCTCTACAAAAATATCAACTGAGTGAGGATCCTGCAAGTATTTTATTCTACCTTATTCTGACTTATTCTATGGGTGATTTCAGGTAACTGCAAAACACCAAGGTGATCTGATCCTTCAGAGTGAGGACCCTTAAAACACTCATAATCTAGTAGTCATAGAGCCAGCACATTTTTAACACACTGGATAGTCAGGGAAGCAGTATGCAATTCCACTTAGCCACATAAGCTGTTTCACAAACTAGCAGTGCACACATCAGTGGAGGAAAGTAATTTTTTCAGAGACTGCTACTAAACAGCAAAGCTTTGTGATGTGCAACAAGCATCAGAGAGCTCATTTAATCCTTCTGGGTAACACAGAATCATACAGTAGAAGACGTAACAGCCAGGGTAGAAAAATCTTGGTTATTTTATCTTTCATTTTGCTTTCCTCAATTCACCACTGCTTCATAAAAAGAAAAGCACAGGGGTTAAGGACATATAATGACAGCATTTTGGTCTCCTCTAATGTATATTGTAAACACATCAAAAAGTAAAGGATGCCAGTCCTTGCACTGGCATCAAATAAGACACTGATTGGATTCGTCATCTCTAAAAAGGTAAATTACTTTTATTAAGAGATAATTTTTCATAAAACAAATAGCTCTTAAGATACAGATGGTGATGTGCTGGGAAGATTAACATATGATACTCAGGAAACATCAGACAACAGGCTGATGAAACAACAGACAACACAGTAAACTACTTACATAATAGTGATCCTTGAACAATGCTAAACTCCTTCACAAGAGTTTAAAACAGAGCACATTAACAGAGTTCAAATATGCCAACAAACATCCTGCCTTTTCTAATTCACAGAATGCAAATAAGTATCTTCCAGTGTCCTTACTCTAGGACTTGCAGTTATGACAACTTGCACAGATAGATCTTTCTTATATTTTTCTTGAAGAAGTAAGAGGTAAATTTGAAATGTACAAAATGTTGGAGCGCTTCAAGTCAGAGGTATAGGTTGGCTACTGAACCACATAGCCAAATGTAAACATTGGTATCCTTCTACTGTCTCTTCATGTTTGCATGCCTCATAATACCTCTACTTTTACTTGACTGAAAAAGGAAAACAAAGACTACTAAAATTGAAGGCTTCTTATGGTTCAGAGAAGAGCAACATTCACTGTGCAGCATCTGAATCCACCCAGTAGCAAATTCAGGCAGCAAGGTCCAGCTACCAGTCTCAAAACAACCAGGAATACCAAATGTGTCTGGAAAAAATAACAGTCAAAAGGAAATAGTGGAAGTACAGAGAACCTAACTTGACAGGACTGCTATGTGCAGGAGTTGCTAAGAGCAGCAGCTGCACTCAGGAACCAAGAGCTGAAAAAATCATGGTGAAAAGGGAAGCACAGGAAGAGAGGTGGGGACAGGCTTGAGAGGAAGCTGGAAGGAGTGCTGTGTCACACACATAACACAGAGAATTTTAACAGCAAGCTGCTACTCAGAGCTAGTTAAGATGGCCTTGGCATTGTGTAAGAATGGTAAAATCCACAGTAGCTGCCCTGCTTGGAAGAGAACCTAGAGTTAACATGAATATCTTCATCTATCTAGCATTTCTCCACATCCCATTGCATATGCCATTACAAAAGCACCATGCTAGTGTGAGTTCTTATGGGCAACAAAGCCCAAATTATTAAATTCAGTTTCCATGCATATTACCACTTGTAATCAACAATTTTTCACTAATATCACAAAATACTGTCCTTTATGCCTCAGGCAAAGGAATAATACAGGAAATAGCAGGTGAAATATCTACTTTCATCCACTAACAGGAGGAAATTACTTTTTATTTCTGAAGAAGTTTTTTATTAACAGCAAGTTATCATTTTGATGTGGAGTAAAAAGGACAAAATAAAAGACCAAGAACATGAAGCAATCAGAACTACTGGTGGAAGACTCTACAGCTCTAATAATAGTAAAACATCCCTGAAATAGCAGTGATGAGTAGACATGTTGAGAAAAAGACAAGAATAAAGAAGATAACACTCACATCTACATACTATATTCTGAAGGAAGTTATTGAAGTGTTCCAGGTGGACTTCAAATAAGTATGTGTAGAAGAAACTGCATTAAACACATTTAATGAGGTCATACAGGACTGCAAACATCATGTCAACTGTGTTATACATACATAGCTCACAAAAATTATCCTGATGTTTCTGTTTTAATAATATAGCCTGTTTGGCAGAGTTTTTTCTTATGACTACATCAAGCAGACCATGAAAATGGAAGAGCAAAAAAAACCCACTACTCTACAATCCTAACAGGTTTTGTAGACAAATCTTGTAAATACAGATTTAAACATCTGTGCCCAGAAAGGGCTCTTGGATGTCAGTGAAAAAGCAGACATGCACTTAGCAAAATAAAGTATGTCCTTCATGAGCAGAAGCCCTTTCACCACTGCTCTGAGGCAGTCTGGGAAGCATGAAGACTAGAGCAAGGAGAGGCATACAATGTTAGAAGATAGCAGGTCTGGAGTATATAAACAGAAATACATTATTGCCGTTAATTAAATTGTAGGCCCCATTACTAGAGGATGTTGTGAAGGATAAATGAGTTCTAAGAGATTAGATGAACTCACAGAGAACAAAAGGTCTGTCACAGAACATTAAACACAACTGTAAGGCTACAGCTGGGTCACAGAGATCTAATTGCTGTCTGCTGAAAGGTGCTGTGATATGCTTGAGAAACCATCACTTTATACACAACCAGCCTGCTATACTACAAATCTTCCTTCCTCCAGCTGAAGACAGAACAGTGGGCTTGACAGATCTTTCCTCTGATCCAACAAGAAAGTTCTTCATCCATGTTTCCTTCTTCCACAGAGGCAGGTCTGCAAATACTGTCCTATCAACCTTTGAACATTGTGTCTTTATTCAGAAAATTATTGTCTAAGATCTTCTAAAGGAGTTACACTAACACCTGCAAGCTGAGATGTTCATTACACTGACATTTAAGGTACTTTGGACAACTTCAGATCAATCCAATAAATTGGGAGCCAAGAACCATACCACCAGAAACTAATAATTCTGTGCTACAAAGGATTTTCTAAAATCTCAGTAGCAAACCTTGTAGAAACCTCGTGTGTACATGACAGCTTTAGACTCAAGGACAGTAGGTTCAAATTGGACATGAACAGGAAATTTTCCCCTGTGACAATGGTGAGACACCGTGACCAAGAGAAGCTGTGGATGCCCCATCCCTGGAAGTGTGCAGTCAGGCTGGAAGGGGCCCTGAGCAACCTGATCTAGTGAAAGGTGTTCCTGCCCATGGCAGGGGGCTGGAAGTGGATGATCTTTAAGGTCCCTTTCAAGCCAAGCCCTTCTATTGTTTTATGACTCTATGTTTGCAGATAATTTGTTCCAGTACACATGACTAAAAGGGGTTTAATGTGATGGCATAAAAAAAAAAAACAACAAACAGCTATACAGTACACAACTGACCCACACTATTGCTTCAGTCTTCTATCAAATGCAATGAACCACCTTTCAAGTTTACTCATTGAAATTGCATATATTTGTATTAGTTACTCTGTTGGTCTGTGTACATAGATTGAGCATGTGAAGTACAGCAAAGGCCTTGTTCAGGAGATTCTTCTGCTGGGAGGAAGTACTCTCAAGCAGCCAATTTCAAGTTAATTTCACTCATGAGGTCCCAAACAATGCCCAAATGTTATGGTTTGAAACCTAAATATCAATTTGTAAAAAAACCCATCTGATTTAATTAAAAATTTCTCAAAACAATTTTTTTTCTAGTAATCTTTTCTCCTTTTCCTTAAGAAAAGAAATTATTTTCATATGAAACTGGACCTTCCAAAGATCTGGTTTTGTTTGTTTAGTTTGGTGCTTGGGTTTTTAGGGTTCTTTTGAAGTTCTATCATTGCTAGTACAGCTGGAAATCTTTGCCTTCAGAAATAAACGTCTGCAAAAGTGAGAAGACAACTGATTTTTACAACCATTCTAAGAAAAGTGCTCTAATTGCAGAGGAACATAATTTTTAGATTAATTTGCTTTAAATTATTGTTTATAAAGTGTTAACAATTCAGATTTTTTATTTTATGTTTGCATCAACAATGACTTTATTAAGAAAAATATAGTTTTTGGCCTCCTGCACAGAAGCTACATTCCCACTTCTTTTTTTTCCTGCAAATCATTTCTTCATGGTGAACTACGTTTTATGTAGCCATAGAATCAGAGAATCATTGAATGGCTTGGGTTGGAAGGAACTTTAAAGATCATCTGCTTTCAAACCCCTGCCATGAGCAGGGGCACCTTCCACAAGGCCAGGCTGCTCAGGGCCTTGAATCCAAATGTCTGTCCACTGGCAGCACAGACCAACAAAACAAATATTTTAGCTGCACATAGCAATTTTTTCTCTAACTGAAGTGAACAAAAATAGGCAGTTGTGCTTTTTCTAAAATACTCTGCCATATGTAGATGTATAAAATACAGCACCGGAAGAAGCATTGGAACAGGATGGTGGAATCACCATCCCTGGAAGTATTCAAAAAATGAGCAGTCTGGCACTTAGTGATATGGCTTAGTGAACAGGGTGGTATCCAGCAGAACATTAGACCTGATGGTCTTGGAGGTCTTTTCCAACCTTAATGATTCTACAATTCCAAGACCCAGCATGACTTTCGGAATCCAGTATTTTTTGGTATAAATTGTACTATTCCTCTGAGGGAAGTCTTATGCAGATAAAACCCTGAAGTATTTTACAGCAAAGCACTTTTCATGTATGTTAAAACACACAGACTCTGATTGAAGAGAGCCCGTAAGTGAACCCAAGTTTCCTCAAGTTGCATTGACAATTTGGATATTTCTTCCAAGAGTTTTGGCTCCGATGAGAGAATCTTAAGATGTAACTGAAAATAAAAACAAGCAGTTAGTGAAACAAATACAGATTAAAAAATTAAAAGACTGTTTTCCCCATCCAATTCCAATACTTCGCTTTCAGGAAATGTCCCAAATAGGGAAAGGACTCTTCTATTTCAATAATTTCCTCTATTCAAAATACTGCTCCCCTTTTGCTAGTCTTTACAAGCCATTTTTCATGTTCTAGATGGGATAAAGCAGCAAAGTGTCTTAAATATGCTATATTTTTACTAAATCCTCTTCTGGCAAGGCTGCTGAATCTATTCTCATCACATGCTTCCCTAGAGGGTAACTTTCTCCACTTTCTGACCTGCATCACAAATTTCTCTTTAATCTAGAAAGGCAAGACAGATGTACTAAGGTCAATCAGGATTATTATTTTAATTATCCATGTTGCACACATCAAGAAGAATGATGCCAGCACACACTATAGTGATAGAGATGGATGAGGTCTCCTTATCTGACAAACAGCAACCTTGTTAAAAATAAGAGAAACCTTCTGAACTTGCAGTAATTATCACCACTTAATGGATGGAATATTTATTTTCCAGGCTACAATTTAAATATCTAGGAGCCTTGATAGAGCTTTAATCTGAAAGATAGTTGGTTCAGTCTGGATAATAGACAAAATTCTTTACTGTGAATGTGGTGAGGCACTGGAACCCATTACCCAGAGAAGCTGTGGATGCCCTGATATTACATGTGTCTGAATGTCTATAACAATGTTTTCCAAGTAAGCTGTTATTAAGTGCTTTCACATTATTTCATAAATCAGAGTATCTAAAACACTTGTGCATCAGAAGGGTTTCAATCTTCTGCAGAACTACTTTGTCTCTAAGAGTAACTGTTACTGTGCTTCAGTAGAGTAACTTTAACTTACACACGCCCTGGGATAATTTCATTAGCTCTGTGATACTCAACAGATAACACAAGAAAGGCAGCCCACTGACATGGAAAGTAGGTCAGGCTTACAAAGTCTAGTGATAAATCCAACAAAATGTCTGATTTATTTCCCAACCATTGTGTATTAAATTCTTTGCTTATTTAAGACATAACATACCTTAGCTTAACAATCAACAACCACTAAGAATTTAGGAATGTTACAAAAAAAAACCCAACAAAACAAAACAATTCTAAGTAAGGAATACAAGACAAAACCTGTCTGGCAGGGCCCTCTTCACAACATCTTTTGTTTTCCAAGTTTTTCTGGATTGTCACCAAATGAGTTGCCACATCATCCAATACATTCAGTTAGACATTTTAAAACCATTCTCAACCAAAATTACTTCAGATAATTCGAACAGACAATTTATACCTTTTTAGTATAACCATTATTTTTAATAGGACTAACATAAATTTAGTAACAAATATTTTACCTTTAAAAATAGTGCCAGGTATGCCTGAGCGAGTTCGAAGTTGTGCTTCTTGTTCAGCATCATCCCAATCATTCTCAGAAAGCTCAGCATCACCTCCATTGAGCCCCCACCTTCAGGGGCCAAACCCCGCAGCTCCACCTCAATATTGGATGGTCCCAAGCTTTTCAGTAAGTCAAGGGGAGCTTTATCTGTGATAGAACATTGGAGGACACATTATTAGTAACGTCTGCAAAACAGAATCTCACAGATCCTTCACAAGACAGGCTTATTCTAAAATTCTTAAGCAGTGACTCTGAATTTCAAGTTTTTACTGTTTCCTTACTTTTTTGTTTTCAACAAAATGTCTCCCTATCTTTAATTTACTGTCCCAACATATACTAAAAGTACAGATGCACTTCATTTGTAATTAAAAAAATCTTTGTTTCAATTTTTCCCCTCTTCTGTCTTCTAAGTTAAACAAAATTTCTAATTAACCACATAATTGTCATTTAACATCTCTTGGCAGAAACAATGTACATACTTGATATTTTGAGCTGTTAACTGTGAATATACTCTGAAAGATGGAGAACACTACTTTCACTAGGCAATATTTACTCTACCTGACAATAAGCAAAACTAGAGACCTTCAGCTACATCTAACAAAAATATTACTTTTGTTAAGTGAATGCCTGGATGGTATTACAGGAAAATCTTTTTCACAGCAGAAATACATGCAATTTACAAACTTTCTTCCTCTTCATAATTGCTCCTTCTCAGGACTTCTACCGTCCTGCCTGATGACCTATGAGGATTCCATTTATTCGCTTTAAAAAGGAAGCAGCAAAAATATGTTTGGTTGCAAAAATGCAACTGATAGTTATAGCATTTTTAAAATGTATGTGGTTAATATTTCTTTTGCTAAGAAGTTGCTAAGAAGACCAACTTCATGATAACTACTGGCATTAGGCATTGGTTAATATTCCTCAGGTGGTATAAATCAATATTTGATTCCTAAAAAAAAATCATTAGCTAGTTTTGAATATAACTGATTTTAACAGTACTAAACAGATGCATTAAATAGCTTTTTTTATGACATTAAACAAACAAAGCATGGAACATGTTGTGAGGTTGATACACGTACAACATGGAAAAGGCTGCAGCTCAATCTGTGCAGCTCAATCTTCACACCTGACCCGAGGTGTGAAGCCCTGTTTCTACCCCAGGGTAGAAACCAGGATGGTTTCAAGCAGGATTTTTTTATTTGCATGGTCCAGTCATGTTTAGAAGAGATGGCTGTAATCCAGCCAGCAAAGAGCCATGCTCCCCATCGGCAGCCAGGATCACCAGGTTCTCTGGATTGTGGCTGTGGCACAGACCCTGGGCCTTACAGCAGGGCTGGCCTGAGGCAGGTCCACGTGTCCAAGCGTATCAAAGTGCACTTGCTCGCTGGTAGAGCCAGCTCCACAAGGTTTTTAAACATTCACCTCTTCTGAGTGGCTCTGAGGCACTTCAATAGAACACTGTCGATCAAAATACTACAAGTGAGGCAGAACACACCTTGTCTGTGACAGATAATGAAGTTCTGCACACAAAATGTTTTAAGTTGCTTGAGTAAGCTGGTCATCTCAAGAGAGTTTAAGCAGGGGTAGAAGAATTCCCCACAGAACTGCTTGTGGACAAACTACTGTCCATTTACATTTCCAAGTCGGCTATATTATTTTTAAAAATCTGAGTTTCAATGATTCTGTAGCATCACAAGATAAACATAAAAAACAGCTGGTGCATTCCACTGGTAGTTTAAGTGATTAAATTTCAAAATAAACTGAATGTTCAAAGAAATCCAACACCTTATTTTTGTATAATTTATTTCTTCTAAAGCTTTAAATTATAGGGCAATGAATTAACACTGTAAGTTCACTGCCTGGTGAAGTAACCCTTGAAAGGAAGAACTTGTTAGGCACACTATGCTTTTCATTTTTCAGTGAATCACCAGACTATTCCTTTCAAATAGGTCTACTTCAAATCAATTCCTTCCTTCTTCCCTTCCTTTTCCCAGAAATAATGCATAGCACCTTTTCTGGGTGATATCATCAGTTTTCAAAAAAGGTTAATGAAAAAGGAACCCAGTCTTCTTTCTCCGTAAGGGTTTTAGCCAGAATTGGGTTCCATGCTGCAGACAGGCTGCAGTACCAATGGATTTTTGTTCTAGTGTGGCTATCTGTGTATTAGGTATTATACTGTAGTATGAGTATTTTTTTTCTCACATCTGTTACAATTCTGACATTAGAAATCACATACGTATCAAAATTAAAGCAGCATCAACATTTTTAATGAAATATTTCATTAACTTACATTGATTGGTGCTCAGGGCTTCTTCAAGATGAATGCAGAAATCAGATTTCTGTGCCAGTATCCCAAGGTTTACCACCTTTGACTAGACCACAAAAGCACAGCAGTGTGTCCATGAATATGCAAACACATTTTTACAATTCAATCACATTATTTTTCTACTGAAAGAGTAAGACTTTGAGAAATAAAGCAATAGTACAGTGAGTTAAAACAGGTTCTTTAAAGTCTAGTGATTTAACCCAACATTAAAAAGCACTCGCGATTTCTTATAAAATACACTATATAAATACAATTACATTGATTCTTGTTTTTACCTGTATATCATTTTCCTCCTCTGGTGCAATATATCGGGGTATAAGACCAGGAAGTGTTGGGATGAAGAAAGGTGCTGACTTTGGAACTTTTGGTGGCTCTCTTGGTTTATTTTTTTTCTGTTAATTAGATATTTGAATTAAAATCATTACCATCATAGTAAGAGCATGTGGGAATATTTTGTTTGTAAATACCTTCCTTTTTAAAATACTGTGAAAACTATGAAGACTAACTGAAAAGTATATATACAAGTAAAATCCTTTACCACTAATTATGAAGCTACTAATTAGCAGAAAAACAACCCCTGTCCCAAATCCCAGGAACTGAAAAGCACCACATAGACTTCTAATGCAAAATCTTGAATAACACTTGAAAAGCAGGATCAAGTTTCATGCATTTCATAGAAATAGGGCAAATGTATGGATGTATGCTGTTTTTTGCAGTTTCAGTACCTTGATAATATCAAGGTTGAGGAGATTTTTCCACCTAGATTCCGGTAACAAGGAAAGGGTCACCAGCTGCTCTCCCAGTTGCTCAGGTGAGACATATTCTATCATTTCATCACATAGGTCTTCATCTCCTGACACATCCGCATCTTGCAGAAACAGATATCCTTTATGAACATTCATACTCCACGTTCATTTCGTAAAAAGTCAAGCCCAACACTTTTACTTTTTTTGCAATTTTTGAATAAAAAATGCATAATAGTTATAGACATAGGTGCTAACATAACATTGAGCTAAAAAGCTACAGAAACAATCTGTATTAGCCTTATGAAATATTAAATAATTTTAAATATTATAGCTAAGATGTAGAATTTAATAAACAAATTTTTAATGACTGATAAGATATGTCCACTTTGATTAAAGTTATATAAATGCAGTTTACAGATTTATTAAAGAAAACAAAATTTTGACAGTAATCTGTTGCTCTTTCTGAATAAATATATACACAGTAATTTTAATTCTACATAATAAAGCTGTGAAATCCTTGCATTTAGATCCTTGCACCAAATTCACTACCTCATCACAACCTCTTCATAGGTATGACTGGAGTGGCACATAAAAATGAAGAAAATCTCAACATTAAAGCACAATGTCCCACAAGGTAAGTTATAATATCGGTCACTCAATTTTCTCTTTTCTCTGTGTGATCTTGACCAAACAGGTCTGTGTTCCTTTCTTTTTGTAAAATATTACTTGGCTAAAACAATGAATCTAATAGACAAGCCTGAAACAACAAAGGAATGTAACCCATTAAGAGCCCTTAGCATCCAAGCAGGAACTTTACACTTGCTGAAGACACAAAGTGGATTAAAGCTTTCAGTTGGAATCAGGACAAAAATATTCAAAGTTCTGGGATGAATTCCTGTCTCCCCAGTTTAAGTATGTAGAGCAAGTATGTGCTTGCTATAGCAGCCATCACCATGAGGCATGCTCTAGTGGCCAACAACTAGGTGTGCTTCCCCTCCAGATGGAGATGCAAATGCAGGCACTCCAAACATGGGCAGACAAGATCTCCATCTAGAGGACTTCTGACGCACAATCACTTCTATTAATTTAGCAAAAAATTCCACTTAGGCCTTTCTTTGACTGGACACAGGCACATGCCAGGTCAGCTGAACCCCATCCTCTTGCCAACAAGATATCCACAATGAATCTGTGGCATACTAGAAGGGGGAGCAAACTGCAAGGGAAAAACAGAACATTCTTTCGTCTGAGGGTTACCTTGCATGGGGCAGTTGCTGGGGAGGGTCACCAAAGATGGTTCATAATCTGCAGGAAGGGGCCGTAATGACACAAGTGAATACAGAGAACGGTTTGACCTGAAAAAATAAGTCAGGCATTTTAAAAGCCATCTCCAGATGAATGGGAACAAGTACTTCAGACATAATTTATACTGCAGTCTAATACTGCTGCAGCATGGCAATTCAGCAGGCTCTATTCAAGATTAGCTCTCCTCATCAACCAGATAAGCAGGAAATTAAGTATGGCAATAGACTCACCTGAACATCTGAAATATAAATGTTATGTTCAAGTATTATTGCTAAGAACATAATAATAGGCTGCAGAACTTCAATGTTCTTATTGAAGTGAGGGGCCCAGAGCTAAACACAGAATTTGAAGTGTGACCTCACCAGTGCCCAGGAGAGGGGCAATAATTGCCCTGGTCCTGATGGCCAAAAAGAATATTTAGCTGTCCCAGTGTTCCACCACCCTCACAATCAAGCATTTCTTTACAATGTGTAATCTAAATCTACCTTCCTCAGTTTGAAGCCATTCCCCCTTTTCCTGTCACTCTAGACCTTTGTCGAAAGCCCCTCCCCAGCTCTCCTGGAGCCCCCTTAGGCACTGGAAGGGGCTCTGAGGTCTCCCAGAGCCTTCTCCAGGCTGAACACATTATGCAAATGTAAATTATTCATCCTGCTTTCACAGGATTTTAGGGTAATACTCTTAGCAAATTTTCTTCAGGTTTGAAACATGCACACAAATAATTCTGGCAAATTGCTTCTTTTGTCAATATAAACTAGGGCTAGGTAAAAACATCTGCTGTTATTCACAAGGAAGCACTTAACAATAGGAAGGCCTAACAACTGAACACTCACACAAAACTACAGCCAACATATATAACCTGAAATAATCTGTCAGCTAAATGGAAAAAAAGACCCAAGCCATTTTAACAGTGGGTCACTTCAGTACTGGACCTGAACAGTCATTTGCTTTAAAGCTGTATCTGGAGGAAACTGAACAAAACCACATTTTACTTCTGTGCTCATTTATCACTAATAAAGAAAAATAATCACAACTTTCATATACTGCCCAGAAGTCTCAGACAGCAGGACAAGAAGAGCACTTCAGAAAGAAGCACTATTTGAACAAAGACATTTCAAAGCAGTGGAGGAAATGGAGTCTAGGAAAACTTTACAAATGGCATAACAGGAACCCTTAAGAGTAAGAAACATTTAGAAAAAAGAGATAGTTTAAACTATCTGAATAAGTAATTTAACTGTGGAAATTTCATGACTTAGGAATCAGAGCAATACAGAACATCTGTCCTAATCAGAACCATAGAACACAAAACACTGGAGATGATACTTCACAGGGTAATTCTCTATTTTCAATAAAGGTGATTAAAAGAACTCTGTCCCATCCTAAATTCTAAGTAGAAACAGATTACATACTCACCACAAATAAATTCCAAGATCATCCACATGTGCTGAAGCCAGAAAATCTCCCGTAGGGGACATAGTAAGGCTCACAGCTGCAGAGTCTACCAAAAAACAATCTATGAGACTATGGAGAAAAAAAAAAACCAACAGAGAAATTATCAGCAAGATAAACTTGTTTATCTGCACACAAATCCAAATATATTATATAAACAAAGCAAGTGAACAGCACTGTGCAACAAAGTCTCTACAAAATGCTCTAAAGTCAGATAAAGCTGGCGCCTCCTTAGACATCTACACATGGAGAATATGTGATGAAGCAGTCAACTCCTTATGCCTAACACAAAACTTTTGCTGGCCATAAATTCTGAATTTCCATTTAGCCACAATTGCTCAGACTGACAATTCCTGCTCTCAGCACACTCCATGTACACCTGGTTAATACTAGCACATGTTTCTAAAATAAAATATGAACTGCACAATGTGAAGTTTGATTATCTGCATCAGTTTTGGCATTACTATATCTTCAGCCTGATAAACCATTTCTTAATCATTTATTTCATGATTGCGGAAAATTGAAAAAATACCATGTGAAAACAAAAGTTAAAATACAACTATAATAACATTATAGTAACATGTTATTGTGCAACTATTTTAACAATGAGACATTTAAGTTCTGGATGAGGCACTCTCTAGCAGACTTCCACTCAAGCCCAGGTTGACAGCACTGCTTGTCTCTTGCTGAAATAGAAATTTAAGTTACTTTAAATTTTAAGTTAAAGTTTAAATTAAGATTTAATTTGACAACCAGTTCACCAAGAGAAACAAAAAGAATAAACGAAGAGTGTGAGTACTTTGTTCTTGTTTACAGCTCAACAGCCCTGTTCTGTTCACTAACCATAGAAAAAATATTGATGTAACACAGAACTTTAAAACGTAAAATCTTGTGGGCATGTATTTTCTTAGCTACTGAGCACTCCTGTGATGGCTTGAGAGAGCATGTCAAAAGGAAAAGCCTTTTTCCCCTTGGAGTGTTTTATTCCCTATGCATTTTCTTAGATGCTGCAAGTCTCAGGTAAGAGAAAAATCATTCATCACTTTCAATATAAAATATATAAATACTAAACCCATAAATCCCAAACTTTTATCAGATACATTCTGTACACAGTGCACAATGGCAAGAAAAAATTTATCCTAGATACTTTCTCTTAGTTTCAAATCCATCTTTTTATGATAATCCTTGCCTGTAACTGAGAAATTCTGTTCTGTAAATCAACCACAAAGAGCTCCAAAACAAATTTAACAACAAATTAAGTTTTTCTACTTACTGAACTTAAATCATGATTAAAATTACTGGCTTGTGGGATCAATCTACTCTAGGAAATTAGATACATTTGTATTTTTTACACAAAAAGCTAAATGAATCCTGCCTTGGGGCTGAAGGCATCTACCTTTATGGTTCCTGCCTAACTGCAAAACTGTGACAATGGAAAGTATAATGCTGAGCTCACATTTAATAGGTCTCCTGAGCTGTTTTTTCTTAACTGCTTCATCCATGAACAGTCAGCTCATACCCCTGACTCCTCAATTTTCTATGCAAGCTGCACAGCAGAAAGAAATAGATGCATAGTGCCTGGGCTCCTGCTTGTAACGTTCTGTACACAGTCATCATTTTTTCTCAGTTTTAAAAAAGCCCTACATTAAAAACATGCACTAGGAAGACCTGCACTGCATTACATATGGACAGCTAAGCACCACTCCCAAGCAAAAACAGATGTCCAGTTAATAGATGTCAGACCATTATTGAAGTCAGGTGGTAATTTTTGTAATGTTGGATTCCAGAAACATGTTCTCCATATTTTTTGTAAAAACAATATCAAAGCTGAGGCTTTAGAATACACAGTTCATGAGATGCTTTCTCTACTTATGAGTCACAGAGGTAAAGCAAGCATCAAGCCATTTATTAAAAGTTGTTCCTCCTTTTCATTACACTCCTCTGCCTATAGTTATGGGAAAACCTTGCCTTTACACACTGGAAGAATAATAACCTAATTACAATTAAAACCCGGGTTTGTCATCTACCTGCCTGGATTTCAGCTTGACCTGAATTTTAGAGACAAGAGACAAAATATTTTATTTTTTTTTACATGTAAAAGAGAACTACTGTGAGACTGCTTTTAAAAACATTATAAATAGATTCTTATTGTTAAGTATTAGGTTATTGAAGAAATGAAAACCAGAAGAAACTGATACTAGTTAATGCTGCAATTTTTTGTAGGCATATTACTTTGCAAGGGAAAGAGTGTTAGAAAGATGAAGACCAGAGTGCTAATTTCCTTCCCATCCATAGAAACAAAGCACATAATATCCATCCTGTCCTATTTAAGACTATTTTAGTGGCTCTTATCATACAAGAAGAGGCCAATTGTTTGTTGAGATGCAATGCACTTCTGGTAGTAAAATGAGAACTTTTACAAAATTATTAGTATACAAAATTATTTACCAAACCATGTCAACAAAACTAATCAACCAAACTGAAACCTTTCAGTTCCAGGCACAACCACCAGAGCTGCACACTGCACAGCACTACCTTAAATTAAAAAAAAAAAAAAATCTATCTGATATGCTGCTGAAAGAATGCACTGGCAGAACGCAGTTATTTCTCAGTCTGTTTTTTTTTTTTTCTGGGCTTCTGAACTTCTTGTGTGTACTTGCCTACTTCTCAGCCAAACTTTATTCTGGGAGAAGACTACTCATGGTGGATCACAAGAGTGTATTTTTGGCAGTTGCAAGTACAAACAAATGAAAAATATAACTGATGTAAAGCCATGTTGTGTTGTTAAAATGAATGTAAGTGAAAACAGGCTTCTCTTTACAAAACCAACTGGAGTACTGCATCCAACTCTGGGGCCCCCAGCACAAGACACATGAACTTAGAGCAGCTCCAGGAAAATTACTCAAGGCCTGGAACATATTTCTGATCAGGAGAATGAGAGAGCTGTGGGGTTCTTCACCCTGGAGAACAGAAGGCTCTGGGGGAGACAACCTTGTGGCCTCTCAATGGTAAAGGGAGCTTACAAGGAAGACTCAGAGATACTTTTTAACAGGGCCTGTGGTGACAGAACAAGGGCCAGCAGCTTTGAACTGAAAGGCTGTGGGTTTAGATGGTATGCAGGGCAGAATTTTCTTATGATGAGGGTGGTTGAGCACTGGAACAGACTGCATGAACAAGCAGTGCATGGCCCAGCCCTGGAGGTGTTCAAGGCTAAGCTGGGGCTCTGAGTAACCTGATCCAGTGAGAAAAGTTCCTTTCCATATCAAGATAGTTGGACTGGATTTTTGCTCCCAACTCCAACCACTCTTTGATCCTGTCAACACTTCAGCATATCACAGTGCAATTCACCTTAAGCAATCTCTTGCCCTTTAGATTACAGTGCTGCTTCTAGACAAAGAACAAATTCACACTCATTCAGAGCACATGGAAACTCCAGGTGTCATCAACAGATCTTCAGGACAGTGTTATTCTGTAGACCCAGAAAAAGACATGCATTGCTAGCACTGAGTACAATTAAAATAGTGGGCAGAATTGTTTTATCATGTGCAACACATCTGGTGACAGATAATCAAGCCAGAAAGCTTTCTGCCATTTATCAGAAAGGGGATTGTTTCTTGTGCTGTATGTTTTAAAATTTACTCACCATCCAGAGGGAAGGTCCCAAGTCTTAATGGAACAGTCCATTGATGAAGTTATCAGCCAACGACCATCAGGACTGAAAGTCTACAATAAAATAGTCAATTTAATGGCACAACCAATAAGCCAGTCCCCACAGGAGGCCCTGCCAAGATCAGACTGCTCCCTAAAACCCAGGTGAAATGGTATGGCCATAAGCCAAAACTGACAGTAACACGACTGGAAGTGAAGAAAGAACAAAACCAGAAGCTTTTTAAGAAGAGGCTCAAACATAAAGCACAAGATGTATCTCACTGTTAGTCACAGTGCTTCAGTCGTCACTTTTATGTTCATGGTGGAAACCCATTTCTAAGCATAAAGTGGAGTAAGTCAAGTAAATACTATTTTAGTAGCATTTATAAATAAATTTGAAGCTAAAAAATATTTCAGTTAACAGTACAATGAACTATTACATAAGATGTAAATAAGGAATTATCCATGTGCTGCATAATCTCAGATGTTTTCAGTTTGTTATCTTTTTTATATACAGAGCTGAGATTTCTGCAGTTTTGCTCCTCAATGCAATTTTCATTATTCCCAGTGCTTTGTTTTGTTTGACCCCCAAATCAGCTTGCTGTTACAGTTTAAAGCTATTGTTAAATCACAAAGCAGATTAAAAAACAGATGGCAATTTGGCCACTTTACATTTCCAAATTAAAGGTGACTAAAAGTGCTGTGAAGCTGAACTACAGCTTTACTGCTCACAGAGTGAACGTAATATCCAGTGATTTAATAAATGCAGAGAAATCCACCAGCTGTAAAATCTGTTAGGTATCTGTGTATGGCACCTGTTACAGGAAATGAGTTAACAATTACCATGTCATTAATCCGTCCATGGTGTCCTGAGAATGTCCTGACAATCTTCCTGGTTTCTATATCCAAAACACTAATAGTGAAGTCATCAAAGGCAATTCCCAGAATACCACTGCCAAGAAACATCAACACACATGAGAGAGAATACTCAAGAGACAAAAAACATCCTAACATTGTTCCAGGTATCTTTTATCCTAAAAATAACAAGTCTTACATTCCTTCAGTCTAATAAAATGTCCTGTCATCCTGTCTCCTAGTCAGTTGTATTTCAAAGCATTAGAAGAATAAATTCTAATATATTCTAATTAAGAGTACTGGTTGCCATTCTAGATAAATACATTCACCAAACGCTGTACACATGAAATAACTTCAGTTTCTTACCTGTCTCTGTGCAGCAGAATTCCACTTGGAGAAGAAGAAAGTTCAGTGGAATAAACCAGATCTTTCACTTTGAATTTCCAAAATTTAATTAATCCTTCACTACCAGCTGTGATTACCAGCTGGTTCAATCCATCCACAGCTACCCCTCTAATGGCCCCTTCATGTGCTGCAAATCAAGAGAAAAAAGGGTATTATTTCAGAATTTAAACTTAGCACAGAAATCAGCTGAATACCAAACTCTGGTTTGTTTATCTTTGCCTGACTACAATGAATAATCAGCAAGCATATGGCAATTCGAAAGCCACTTGTCAAGATGCTCCAGCATTCTAGGTTTTTTTTATCTCTACACAAACCAAATGGATTTCAAGTAAACACCTAGGATACAAGCAAGAAGTGCAATCGAAGATGAGTGTTAGCTCTTATTTCTGCTTTCAGTTTGGGGAAGTTTTTGTGATTGTGAGATTTGAAGGATTTTTGAATCACTTCAGGGATGCCTCCAAGAGGAACCACCACTCCAGACAAAATTTACAGCTTCAGCTCAGGCACAAAGTCTGGGAGCTTTCCAAAGCTGCTTCACACTGCAGTGTAAAGACAAGACATAGCTCCTCTAGTTTTGGATCAATTTTATTTCTTAATCTATACCTAGGGCTACTGGCCAGTAAGCTAATTTAGAAAATTCATCCCACTATCAAGCAATGATTTTATAAAGAGACTACTTCATGTTTGCTAAGCTAGCTGGCTTTTAGAAATCCAGTAATCTTAAGGGCTCAGCAGGACTCTTTCCTTGTTTCTAAAAGAAAAAAATTCAGATCATGAGTGCCAAAAAACCATGTATGAGAGTATATGGAATATACATAAAATATACATGTATGCAAATCTAAAAGAAATGTCAGGGCACAGTCACATTATGTCCTAAATTTGCAGATGGGTAATTAAAAAATAACACCATATGCAAAGAGCTGGACTTGCTCAGGACTTCAATTTTCCTTCCATTTCTAAGCAGGGAGCACAAAACAGATGGGAACATTTACCTAGGAGACAGAATCCTATAAAACAAGAAGCCAAATACTGAAAATGTGACTATCTCAAAAAGAGTGGAGGCCAGAGTATCTCATTTAAGTGCTAATCATTGTGGTAACTGACAACTTTGTTTTAAATAAAACCAGGGATATGTTAACATCAGAGTTGTTAAAATTATCAAGGATCCTGTCCTTCAAGTCATGTTTCTGATTGCAAGACAGGACAGGGCACCATAATTAGAAAAACTGGAATGCATCCCAAATTCAACTCAGAACCTACACTGAATTTTCATGATGACAGAACACAAGGTGACTGCTGCTCTGTTAAGTGCCAGTGTTTGGGAAGTTTAGGAGCCCTTACCTGTTTCTTTGCCGTAATACCCTCTGTGAATGCCAGACTGCATGTTATACACATCTACCTGTCCAGTTGACATCCCAATCACAGCAAAATTACCACATGAGGTAATGTCAACTGCCTTTCAAGGGAATAAAAAAAAAATCAATCAACAACACAAAGCACCTATGAAAACCACTCTTTAGGTGTCTGTCAAGTAGGGAAGTTGTCAGAATATCAGGAATACAAAACACTAGTACATATTTGGGGAAACCTGCACAAAACAAATAAATTACATCTCAAGAGAGCAGAGGGAGAAGCTCTTAAAATGAACAAATAGTCAACATGTAATAAATATGGCAATGCATGGTTGTGAAAGATAATGAAATCCTAACTTAGTGGCATCCAAAAGAAGCCATAGGTAATATTATCAGCATTGTAAATTAAATAATAAAGATTGCCACAAATTCAATCCTTAAGACAAACGGCAAGCATGGAAACTGCTCTTTCAATGCCTGCGTTACCAATACCCACCCAAGTTAGGGTGAGGTCACAGAGAGTTTCAATAGGAAGAAACAAAGAAACAACAGTCTAGATTTCTTTGGAAAGATACAGCGCAAAGAATCTAGTAGATTCTAATAGAATCTAATAGAATCAAAAGAAAACTGGATATTTACAATTTAATTTATCTAACACCTAACTACTAAGCAAAATGTCAAAAAACCATGTATCACAAGACATAGGAGCTGCATTAACCCCTAGAAAATGTGGGGTGCCACAGCAATTCCTCCTATAAAAAGCTGGTAAACCTCAGCAAACATTTGTATCCCCTTCACTGTGTGTTTGAGACAATTGTGACCAGCTCAAGTTGTAAAGGATTTTTGAGGTAATATCCTTCTTGCAACTTGGAAATACACTTCCCAGTACTGCCAAAAAAAGCTCAGTAATCTGCATTCTCAGAGTAAGTTAATCAGCACAGGCATACAGACAACTCTACATTGCTGTGACAGACTAAAGGTAAACACCAACCACGTCTCTGAGCCAGAAAGTAAGTGCATTTAACCTGAATGTTTAGGGGAAAAGAACAGCTTTTTGTAAGATCATAAGCATTACAAACCAGCTCAGTGAGCTGGCAGAAAGCACTCTTCTAGCAACTAAAACACATCTAGACTGTGCTTTTTCATTCTAAGGATTATTTCTGTACCAACAGGAATCAAAATAGCATACATACACTGTTAATCTGAGGAAATCTTATCCCAAGTAAACTTACTGTTGCATAGATATCAATAGGTTTGTGTTTGCTAAATTCTTCTGGCCTCAGTTTGTGAGCTCCCATGGAGGTTTTCTGATAGTTCCAGGTTGTACAGGTTATATACCCCTGATGGCAGGCAACAATACCATCCCAGTCGCTCTGATGTGCCACCTCTGCAAGGAAACACAGAGTCCTTTTAGAAACAGTAACTCTAAGGTCAAACTTCAGCTCTCTTGATATTTTAAACAGAACAGTTAATATTTAGTGTTCTTGTTACACACTCAAAAGGCAACCACTCAGAAATACCACAGGGCAAACAGCTGTACATGTGTAGTGTAAATAGAATGTTAAAACAAAACCTCAAGCACTGTTTTGCACATTATGCTCTGTGTTTTTGTACATTTTAACCTCTGCAGTTTGAAATGCATATTTCAATGTAAATGTTTTAAACTGGTTTAAATGGTTTAGACTGCTCAATCTGTACACATTTCCAGCTGAGTGTCTTTAACTTTTTCTTCAGCTGTTGAAGCAGCAGAAGCCACCAGATAATGTCAGGTTTAAGAGCTAAATCTGCTTCACATAGCAAAATACTGCTTTTGTGTTTCCAGGAAAATTGTTTATCAAAAGCTCAGTATCCAAACTTTGTAGTCAAATATGAGATATGGAGATCTAAATAATGAGCAAGTTTGATTTTTTTCCTGGAAATTTAAAAAAATTGAGAGCTTGAAACTAGGTACTTCTAGAACTTAAAAGATTAAAACAAGATACAAACTGGTTCACTTAACTGAACAAAGAGAACAAAGAAAACAATGTATTTAAGTAAGTGGAGGTTTCAAGTCTTCAAATACAGGCAGCTCTAATTTTAAAATTAATTGATTTTAAATATAAATCTTAAAAATTTACACACATTCTTGCAACAAGAGTGTACAGACAATCTATACCACAGAAGTCAAATGGCTCCACAAAATTGTAAATCCAGATCTTTCAACATAGGAAACAATAAAACATCCTCAGAAGAGAGAATACCTACACTTCTGACAAAAGAGATTTCAAGTCTGAAGAGGTCATTAATTCAAAGAAGCACATTTTGATGAAGCAAATATAATTGTAATTCTTCCTAAAGAAGTTAGATTCATTATTGCATACTGAATTACAAATGAACTGATTATTGAAATTCAGCTTTAAAAAATGACTCAAATAAGTGTACTGAGGACTCAAAACCAACTGTAAGTGTAACTAAGACTTCCTCAGCTGACAAAGATCATCCTCCACCTAGCTGCTGGCTCTGCAACCTTAAATAATATGTATATCTGTAGATTTTGGTTCCCATGCAGGAGATTTTCAAGCCAAGAGTCAGATAAGGATGTTTTAACATAAAATCCTCTTTTTGAGATATTGGAACAGTTTACCAAGTCAAACACACTTTTTAACTGTCACTCAGTAGCTCACGAAAGGCCACAGAATAATCTAGATATAGCATGTGCTTCCGAAACAATAGTGTTTTGAAGGTTAAAAACTGAAATTAATACATGAAGATAATATACTCACATTTAATTTGTAACCTATGTCAAAGACCACTCACCTGAAGCAAAGGCTATAATTGGTGGAAGTGCCATCGTATCCAGCTTAAGGCCTTTCTTTTTTGATTTCTTTTTATTAATTGAACCTTAAAAATAGACATTAAGGGTCTTAGTCTCATTGTCAGAACTGAGAGTAATGGTTTAAAAGGGACTGTTAACAAAATGCAACGCTCCTTTTAAATTTAGAAACATTTGGCTTAAATAAACACGATCCTGTTCCCTAGGTTTGTAGAGCTAAGAACACTAATAGTTTGTGTTAAAATTCATGCAATGCTGAGCAAATCACCACTTTTACATTCACAGCTGTGAATTCACTACTCAATCTACTTGTTCCAGGATCTTGTGCTGAAATCCTGAGGCAAAGGTTCCCCCATCACAGCTGAAAATGTGGTCCTATAGACATGACTATATAAAGTAATAAACAGCACCCAGACCTTTCAGTAACCAAAGAATCCTGAATTTCAAATTAATGCCCAAATTCACTTTTATGCATCTTTTTAAACAGGTCCAAATACATATAAACAACATGGACAGATAGTTAAAACTAAGAACTATTTGAATCTTTCTGATCCTTGCTCTCCCAAATGAAAGTGTTCCTTAACCATGGCATGATGCGCAAGTTGTGTTTAAGTCAAACTGTACACTGAATCAAAAGAACTCAAGCCAAGAAATAAGAACTGGCTAATCATTTAGTCAACTGAACAGAATGGAAACAGGGTAAAAAGCTGCAATTACATATGCTGAAATGGGAGCTGGTGCAGCTCATACAAAATGTCATACAAAAATCACGCAGTGTTTCCCACAGTGAAGTAACATACACTGCCATGATCAGAAATCTCTTTTTTAAAAGTATAATCAAATATGGCAGCACACTTATTGCAGGAAGGACTGAGTCTGCAGAATAAGGAGAGGTGATTAAGTTTTATAGAACAGCTGAAATGAAAATAAGGCCTGACTAACATTTACATATATGCTTTTCTGGCCTTCTTTTCACTCGTGTTTGTACTTTGACTGAGATACTTACCACGTCCTAAACTTTTATTGAACTTTTCATGCACAGTTGAAAAAGATTGCAATGTTCCATCTTGACCTAAGAAAGTATTAGCACAGAGCAAATGAAGGGCAAAAATCAACTTTACATATAAGCTATTTGAGCAAGAAAAGTAAAAGGTAAGCAATAAGCAACTTTAAACACTGTAATAAGGTATTTACTAAAAATTCCGGTCCAAGAATAAATACAGATACACTCTAAGTGGCAGAACTAATGGAACCTAATTTTCTACATCCCATTCCTACAACTCTGCCCTGCACATTATCAGAATGACTCCTCTTCACAGACATCTTTTCTATGTTCAATTCCTCTGACTCTATAATGTTCGTGACATTAATGAAATTTTATGAAGTTAATCTGAGGAGATGCCTCTTCTAAGGAAACCAGTAGCCCATGAAAGGCAACTCTAAATCACTTCTGCTGCACAAAGTTTGATCACTGTTTCAGAAAGGAGGGCAGAGTGTCAGTCTCTCTGCACCGCAGATACATCAGATCTCAAAGGTTAAGTCCCTTTTCATTGTAAAGGTTGTGCTTGTGCCTTCACCACTGAAAAAGCAAATGTGAAGATTTGTTAAGCAGCACTTAAGATTGAGATTGTGGTTTGTCTGGTGTGAGCTGAAATACAGACAATAACTCATTACATGAATACAAGTCACTAGCTGGATGACTAGCAAGAGATTTTAGTACAGGTAGAGTAATGATTTCAAAAGTAGGCCATACAATTAATTTCTTAAGAGTAATTCAAGACCAGGTGGTGAGTCTCTATCATCTCATCACCTAAGTGGTCTAGGGTAAAACACCAGCACTTCCCTTGCCTAAGGGGTCTTTTTAAATATGCTAGTTTCTAAGGAAGGGTAGTCACTTATGCAATTTTACACTTTTAGATTAATATCTCAGTTAAAATCAACCTAGAAAATATATATTACAGATACAAGTATGCTGCAATATATTACAAAGACAGTGCAAGCCACAAAGCTTGATCAAACTAGTGGAGAAAGTAGTTACTAAATGCATTACACTGCTTATTTTTCCCCTGCCACAACCAAATTTTTTGAGTTGTTACAGGTTTCATTCTGACCAGCTAATACTTGCTCAGAAGATAACAAAACCATTTTTATTCATCAAATATAAACCATTTTTATTCATCAAATATATAAATATGGATGATAAGAGTAGCTCCTTTGCTATTCTGCTTTCAAGTACTCTTCAGCTTGCGGATGTGTTACTCTAGGGAAACACTAGTTTCCTACTAGAGTAGGAAAACTCTAGTGAAACACTTTGTTACAGTAATAAATTATGCTGTTTATGTTAGCCACTTACTATGTTTCATAAACACATTATACAACACTTGAAATATAATCTAGTGTATTAATAAAACAAAGACACTTAGCTCTGCACATTTTCTTTATCACAGCAAGAAAGCAGACTGAAGAAGAATGGAAACTCATACCTGCACTAAGAATCTGCTCTCCGTTTTGCCCGTGATATCTGATTTTTGTTGGTGGTGCACTATGTCCCATTCGGCTTCTCAGTACACGACCTGTACCACCAGGCCCATCAAAAATCCAAATCTGTACCCCAAAATAAGCAGAAAAAACCAGGCTGACAAACACTGCCTTGCCAATAATTGCACCTCTTGTCAGCAGAACGTGTTTCTCTGGGAGCTGGTGCAGCCAACTTCACACACTGGCTTTCAGCCTTAACCCTCAAACTTTGGAAGCTTCCATCACATTACTTTATTTGTTTCCTGCTGTTCGTTCTGCCCTTCCACCAAAGCCTAGTGGCATCAGAGGACATGCAGCATAAGGGACTTTTATCAGCAGCAACTGCTTATGATCCAAAACATTATCAAAATGGATAAAGATTTAAAAGCATACTGGGATATAAAGTCTGGTTCTGGAAATGTGGATCCAAAGCTTTGTTCTTCAAGGGTACTACACAAAGCAGTAAATGAAGCAATGACAACATAGCAGCAAATCTTTAAACTACAGTCCACTACAGTCCAACTCAAACCAGCAACCTGAGTTTTGTTGCACTGGTTTCAGAGAGCAGCAGAGATTGTAACTCACGCGTAGAGCATTATCAGCACCATTAGTAACAAGAAGTGGCTCCCCAGGGACAAATGTCATGCCAGCTATTGCTGTGGAATGGGCATCTTGCATCTGACACATCAGCTTCTTCTCTTCTAGATCCCACAAAGCAATGTGTCCAACTGGGCTTCCAGCTGCCATTACTGGGTGTCCATCTGCTCAAAAAAAAAAAAAAAAAAAGTTCAAAAGGTTTGCTTATTGACATTCAGCTCATCCCTACTGTCTTGTCACATCTTAAAACTGATGCTAGACAAGTCTATAACCACAAGGAAAAAGAAATCTCAAGCTAATGCTAGAAATAATATAGGTTTTAACAGAAATATTGTAATATGTCTATCAGAAAAGAAACAAAACTCACTGATTAAAAAAATATACTTTTTCATATCAGAGAACAACAAAATCTCTAAATCCAGCAGTCAGAGATTTTGCTTGAAAACACAATAGGTATTGACACAAAAAGGCTCTCTTTCTACTTCTCACAAGTCTTTCCAAAATTTTCTCCTGTATCATTCCTCCTCAACAGGGTCTGCACTCAATCTATATTCTGTTAAGATTCACAATATTATTCAAATGAGAGATTAGATTCGGTATCAACAGCTCTGCAGGCAGGATCAACATTAGAATAACTAGCTCTAATAATTAGGACATGTTTGTTAGCCAAGAAAAAGCTGTGAATACAAGTCAAGATTCCCCAGTAACATCCATTCAGTATTCACCCAACTATTAACATTCTAACATTTGGAGGGGGGTAAGACACTGCTGAGCAGTAGGTATGGACACTAAAGCAGGATGTACTGATTACAATACCTCTGACAATTGTGTACTGTATCAGCTCTTGGCACACTGTCAACAAACTTTTATTTTCAAGTATACTGTATATCACCTTCTATGCAATATGAACACAAGAAAATGCTATAAAACACTTAGCATGATGAAAATGCATGATCTCACTTATTGCTACCTTTTCTAGACTACCTTCAGCCTTTGGAAACTGAAACTCTCAGCACAAATTTGATTCTGAAATGTTTTATCATGAAGTGTTTTCCTCCATTTCTTTAATCTTAGTGCTTTCATACATATTTTCACTAAAAACACTACGACTTACCTGTACGAAAAGATATTGCTGTGATGGGACCCCAGTCCTGTTGAAATTTCATCAGAGTTTCATCAAACTTAATATTATGTACAATGATATGACCAGATACAAGGCCGACAGCAACAACATCCACTGCTGGAGCCTGCAGAAAATGAAAAAAAAAAAATCTGTTTCCAGAAGCTGGGACTACTGTGAAAAACAGAGCTTTTGTGAGTTTATCCTAGACAACTCTGACCATTTCCACCAGCTGTCATCAATGCTACTGTTAAGTTTTAACTTACTTTTGTATCTAAAAAAAAAATTATAGCAAATGCATTACAAAATCTTTTATTGAATCAAGAAAATCTACACTTTATCAAACTCCAAAGCAAAACAAATTTGGCAAAAAACTACCAGCATCATGAAGCTTCATGATACACCTGCATCTTGAAATCTCTGTGACTTCATGACATCATTCAGTGAAGACTATAGATATGATGAACATAAAACAGGTAAGATGCCAAATAAAACAGAACTAGGAATAGAGGAAGAGCAGATAATAAACCTTCAGTCAAGAGAGGGTTACTATAATTACCTGGGAGAATACATGCCATCTTTACTGATGTAATTTTAAACCAAATTTTGCCTGCTGTTCTTGACCAATTACATATGAAAATAAAAGATAATGAAAAATACTAACTTGTTCAAGAGTTGTGACTGCTAAGCCCCATCCTGGAAACGAGTACAAGAGTTTGCTGTGAAAAAAACATAAAAAAACCTATAAATCAATTAACCCTTGGGGATTTTCCGTGACATGGTGATTGCTTTATATGTACTTATACAGAAAGCCTGTGATACTAAGAAGTAAGGTTAAAAACAAAACTTATGGCTAAATTTTATTGAAAAGGCAGTGTTGTGTATTAATACCAGAACAATGACAAAACTATATGCCATGAACATATGAAAAAATGAAATATCTGTGATATCATGGCAAGCTGACTCAGGAGAATGAAACACTGATTTATGCAAGTTGACTTAACATGTGTTTGCAGCATGAACGTTTAAATGCAATAAAGCTCACTGTACCTGTAACTTTCATGATTTAGAAAAGCAGCTGCTCGTGGTAGGAATGAAATACTGACATTATGGATGATGATCTACTGGAACACGCTCAGAGACAACTGCATGCCTATGCATCTCTTACCTGAATCTAAGCTCAAATGCTAGTAATTACCTCTACTCTACCTGCCAGCACTTCCTTGGACCCACAACAACCAAAAAAATCAAGCTTGGAAGATGGGAGGCAGGAGGCCTGAACATGTTTTTACTATTATTTCAACAGCTTTCATGTGAAAGCTATGTGATTCCAGGAAATTTAAAAAAAAAAAATTCCTGAACAGCCCCTGACATTTTGCAAGGAGATTACTCTTACAACACACAACCTGAAAGGCATCAGCATTCAGGGAGCAGCAGCATTCCTTGTTCCTGGAAATATACCAACTGAAAACCTGTGCCAGAAGTCAGTAAAAGATTCCACACTTTAAGAGTATCATTTGTTGCCTATCAAACTACTTGGAGCATGAAGCACAGCCAAAGTATCAAGAATCTTACTTGGATCTTATATTCCATAGCTGCAAGGTTCCTTGTTCACTCCCAAGGAGAATTTTATTCAGATAGGTGCTGGGGTGCAAAAGTGCAGAAACTGCAAAAGTGGCTTTATCAAAATCTATCTGAAGATATTCTTCTGCAAAAACAGCAAGAAACAGTGTTAGTGTGGCTACCCCTACAAATCTGCAGGCTTGTCCTCCCTTTGCAAATGTAAAAGCGGGATAGATGTTTAACTCTTCAAATCTGCAACTGATTTTTCTTACAGGATTAGCTAACATGTAACAGAAGAGGCTAAACATCTTTACAATGTAAACATCTGTTGGCTTGAAGGTGTACTTTTTCCCTGTAAGTCTATCCAGTACAACAATACTGGCAATACCATATCTTTATCTGATTTATATCTTTCTGAGGGATTCCTGCTCCTGCCTGAGCAAAACACCTCACCTGATTAGCATGCCTGTTTGTTATAGCAACTCCAAACTCCTAAAGCCTGGTTACAGACACTTTCAAGAACCAGCACGCAGAGAATAACACTGGTCACACGAATGAATGCTTTCTAAAGAAACATGTTTGGGGCACTGAAGCACAATTGCGCAAAGCACTTGACAATGGCATGAGAAGATGCTGACACACACAAAAAGATTATACATTAGCACTTAGTCATACCCAGTCTGTTAGATACCAAGGAATTACAAGAATTAGAAATAATGCCAAAGCTGCTCTATCACAGCCTTTATGAGAAAATGGAACACTAGAATGCAATTTTCATATAATCATTCTCTCTTTTACATCTACACGGAATCTCACTGAGCCTCTGCACATGGCAGAGTATCCATTAATGAAACATTACTGCAGGATTAGGACTTCAGATCAACTAAATTAGCATGGTCATGTAAGAATTTTCTTTTTTAAGAATAAATTGCATCTGAATGTGCGCATTTAAAAAACACCCTTCTTCTTAAATTACTGAATGTCTAACAGTGCTATGCTATAAAGCAGCAAGAAAAATAAAATCTCTCACCTTCTGACTGTATATTCCAAACAATAAGAACATTATCAACATCCACAGAGATGACATGATCACCAAAAGGCTGTAGAAGGTGTATCTTTGCCTTGTGGCCTTCATAGGTATGAACCACCTATAATTTCAAAATAGAAATGCTTCTAATAAGCTGTTAAGGTAGAATATCATGTTAACATAATACTTGACGACAACTAAAAGATGTCAGCAACAAGTTCAAATAAAATTCATGGAAAGGACACACAACTTGAAATGCAAGAGAGCTAATTGTATCTGATATTTAAAACTGTTCGAAAAAAATATGCTAGCTAGGCATTTTTAATTATTTTCAATTAATTTAGCTTATGTGAATTGATGATTTTTTTCAATCTTTAAATAGCTACTTAATTATTCCAATTAATATGCGAAACACAGTTCAGCATAATGGAATTTGCTCTTATGTTCCAGTTTAAGCCTTTGACTCCTCATTTCACAGCTTGTTTCCCTAAAACTGAAGGTACCAAACAGCTACTGAAATAGGCATTCAGAGAAAATTAACTGCCTTGATACCACAGACACGACACAACTGTTTTGTACTACTGAGTAATAAGTAAGCTAATAGAAACCTCTTTGTTCCTGGCAAAAGCATGGAGAATATTGTCGTATGAAGCAAAGATCAGCATGCGATCTGCTGCCAAACATGTGATGTCCTGTGGCAAAGTGTTACCTGTTGATCAAACAAAAGAAAAGTTAAACGAGTTTCGGGTTCTTAGCAAGAGAGAAAGCTTGACAAGTGTATTTCTTTGGCATAGTGACCCACAAAGAAAACCCTCTGTTCGAACATCATGTTGAATTTTAGAGAAATACACACATTTCAGAAGAATGCAAATATTACTACAAAACATTACACCAGTAACAACATCATAAGTAAGATAAGATTGGAAGAACATAAGGCTGTTATTTTGAAAAGCACTTGAAAATAAATCAGTGACATATCTCTGTAAGTAAAGGTACACATTAGCTCTGTGAGGGCTGAAAAAACAGATGATAAATCAAGTCTCAACATTAGCAATGCTTATTAAGTTATTCTGCAGGCCTGGGAGTTAGTGACTCACTCCTGCACCTATCTCCTGATCACACAAAGAATTTAATGCTCTAAGAATACATTTCATTCCTTACCTCATGACTGGTTTAGAAAGAGTATCTAATATTGGGATATTTACTTTACTAGCTCAAAAGGTAAAAGAATCAAAGTTCCAGACCACACTGAGAAGCTGCTGGTGTGGTCCCAAATAGTAGAAAAAAGGAAAAAAATTACTATAGGGAATAATACTCTCAATCTAAGGAAATATAAAAATGTAAATTACTAAAGCACTTTACACTTCTGCAGAGAAACACTAGGTCAAAAATCACTGTGGGAGTGCACCCATGATACAAACTAGCATGGTCACACAGCAGCCTTTCCCACAAAGGTGCTTTGTACCGTGAATCGTTAGCAGGCACAAAGAAAACTGCACCCTCTGCTGTACTGCAGCACAGCTTCAAAGGGAGGAACTAAAATAAGAACATAAAATAAGGTTGCACTCCATGAGGTTTCATTTGTTTGAACATATCTTCCCACAGCACCTCTGAAGTGACTCAGGCTTACAACCAGGTTACAGACACCTGGCAATCCACAGGAGCTGCATGCAAGGCTGCTTAGGCTAAGACAGCTTTAGACAGACCCAAGTTAAAAAGTTCAGAGCATCAACCACATAACATCTACAAACCAACAGCACCATAAAAATATGAGAGGCACAGCATTCATTTTTTTCAATCACAATTTTGTATGTAAACATCTCAATTTCTCAAAAAGCTTAGATGATTACATTTTGTAAGAAGATGTAGCCCACTGTAGAACAGAATATGCAATGTTTTTATCGCTTTGCAAGATGAAAAAGTTAATTTGTTTACACCTTTAAAAATGCATAGCTGAAATCTTAATCTAGTCCTGGTTGTGTGACATTTATTCTCAAATTTACAGATCCTCTATTAATAGAAAATATTTTATATATGACATCTCTGTAAAAACTTTGTGGTACACAGAAGTAAAGCCCCTACATTTCAAGACAGAGTGCATCCCTCTGAATCATGTAAGTGTCAAGTGAAAGGGAGCTTTGGAAATCAACTGGTTCAACATGCCACCAGCTCCTCACAAAGTTTATCTCCAGTACTAGACTGGGTTAGCTGCAGCTGTGCCCAGCTGAGTCTTGAACACTCCTGTGGAAGGAGTTCTCCTCAAGGTTTACACTGTACCACAGTTACCTCTTTGGGACACTTTTCCTACACTCCACTGTGACCCTCTCAGGGTCTCAGCAGTCTGTGGGTGTTGCCCCTTGCTGCTCTGTCTACCACCATCAGCACAAATCCAGCCCCACCATCCTTCTGCCCTTCAGGCACCCTTTGGGTCACCCTGAATCTTCTTAGCACTACGCAGATATAGTTACTCCAATGTCTCTTTTCATACTGCTTGCTGTAGACACTCTCTGCTCCTCTGCCTGTCTCCTGCAGGAGGAAGGAGAGCTGTGGAAGGGACAGAACCACACTAACAGGGTGCTGCAGTCCAGGCACGGCCCCACCAGCATGAGGTGCAGGGGGAGAAGAGCTTTGCCTGATCTGCTGGATGCACTCCTGATGAGGTTTGACACCCAGCCTGGCTTACTCACAGCAACCGTGTCTTTGGTCCACATTCAGCCTGGCACCAGCACAGCTCCAGCTTCTCCCCAGCAGGATGCCATGGGCCAGTCAGTTCCCAGCTTGCTCTGTCCCAGGTGCAGCAGGATTCTGCGCTTGCCCTTTGAGGACTCGGCAAGGCTCCTGCTGGCCCGGGATTCATGTTTTGCAGCAGCTCCCTGGACCAAAACTTTGCCATTCTGGGTGTCAAGCTCCTCCTCCTAAAACAGCATCCTCTGCAAGCTTATCCTAGGGGTGCATGCTGCCTCATCACCCTGGCTGCTGGGGAGGGTGCTGAAGAACATGGGCCCTGCTGCTGACACCCAGGGTGCTCTGCCACCAAAGGCCAAGTGAATGTCAAGCCATCAATCCATATCCTTTTGTATCCACCAGTACAACCAACTCCTAACACTCCCTGAAGGCATCCACATCTATTTTCTTAATGTACTATTTTTCTCCTATAAGAGTCTTCTAATAATCACAAAAACAACAAAAAAGGGATCTGAAATTAATTCAATAAATTAATAATTGAGCTTTATTCACTGTGCAATCAATCCTTATGGCTTAGAGGTGTTTTTGGAAGAACAAGATGTTAAGAACAGAAGGTTCAAAAGGTATGTCTCTAAAAAAACTAAATTTCAGTTTCAACAGCAGTCTTATTTACAAACTGGTATTTTAGATTTCTCAGATTCCTTTTAATATATTTCCATGTAAATATTAGCAAGTACAATTTATTTTCTTGTTTTTTAGTTGAAAATGAAGTGCAGATGTTGGACATTTTAAAAAAAATCCCAACAAAATCAAAAGAATTAACAATTTATGAATACTTACTCACAGCAACAATACCAAGCTTCTTCACCTGGAATGAAAATGTTAAAAAAAGGTGTTTTTAGTGATTGGTTGCAATGAATTTGGTATAAACAAATTAAAAATTCTAGGAATTAACCTAGACCGGACAATGAATTTGATACTTCACAAACCAGGAAGATTATTCATCCCAGTTTAAAACACTGTCTACTGAAAAACACATAGACAGCAGGTCAAAAGGAATGGGGCAATGCATTTGCCAAAAGACAACTACTCACCAACAGTAAGTTGTGCTTCCTCATGTATTTACCCTAATGCACAGGCATCTTAAGGACATGTTAAGACATCCTGAGGAGCTTGGGTACCATCATTTCCACCTCATCTCTGCTTCTACCTTATTTTCACTACAACCACCATGTATTCTAATTTTATCTCTGTTCACAGATATTTTGCTTTAGTTGCAAACACCTAGCCATCTCTGCCAGTGATGATCACTACTCTATTCAAAGGCTGTGAAGGAGACTGACAAGAGTGAACGCTAAAAGGCGCCACAGAAGCAGAGAAAGATCTCTGATGTCTGCACTCTGGTGTTCGCTGTACTCAGCTCAGTTCTGTGCTGTACTGCTTCCTATACAGTGAAAATGCTTTGACTGAGCCCAGGGAAGTCACGGAGTCTCCCTCTTTTGAGGCATTCCAAACCCACCTAGACACCTTCCACTGTAACCTGCTCTAGGTGACCCATCCTTGGCAGGGGGGTTGGTCTGGGTGATCTCCAGAGGCCCCTTCCAACCTTAAGGGCTTTAGGATTCTACACCACAAAAAACCGAGTCCGTATCACAGGCTTTCATCTTGCTGAGCTCAGCTATAATGATCCGTTCTCATACAGGGGTTTTAACAGGATCTGACCGCCCCCCGACCCTAAAGCGTAACCCTCAAACGCTAAACCAGAGCGGGTTTGATTTTTCTCGTGATGAAGGAAAAGCTTCAGTAGCTGGGCGCTACCGATGAATGAGTCGTGCCGCACCGGCTAGCGCTGCCCACACGGCTGAACGAGCTCATTCCCGTCCTGTTCAGCCGGCAGCCTCCCTCTTTCCCTCCCTCCCGGTCAGGCCGGCTGCAGAGGAGCAGCAGCGGGGCGCCGCAGCCCCGCACACGCTCCCGCATCACGACGGCGAGGCGGAGGAGGGGAGGAAGAGGCGGATCTCTCAGCACGGCCCCGGCCTCCCCACGGCCGGTGGGAGCGGGAAGGAGGCCGGGAAAAAGGAGCGGGGACCGGGACGCCGCGTACTCACATTGTAGGTGTGCACGCTGCGCCCCACGGCCACGGCCAGGTAGAATTCGCGGTGGCGGCCGTGGTAGCGCAGGACGTGCGGGACGTGCCCGCTGAAGCGGCCGAGCACCCGGAACGCGGCGAAGAGCCCCGCGCCCTCCCGCGCCATCGCTCCGCACGTGTCCCCGTCCGGGTCCGGGTCCACATCCGCCCGCCCTCCCGCAGGAAGCGCCCGGCCGCTTCCGCCGCCCCGCCCCGCCCCGCCGTGCGCCGCCGAAAGCGGCCCCGCTCCGCCCCGGCCCCGCTCCGCGCGCCGCTCACGGGCGCGATGCCCCCAACTCTGCCGCAAACACTCCACGCAGCCGCGACTGCGCGGTGTTTTTTTTTTTTTCTTTTATTCTTCATTTTTGTATCCCCTTTTAGTCTTCATTTCGTTATCCCCTTTGCGTGGCAAAGCACCAGGTCCGGTTGCGGGTGGTCCCGCCGTAGAGGCGGCAGCGGGGCGCGAGGTGAGCCCACCTCCGATGGCGCATCCCTCGAGACACCCGCGTCGGGAGCCTCTGAACTTCCCGAGGTGTCTGTTTTGAGTTTTTGTGGTGGTGGTTTTGTATGTGTGGTTTTTGTTTTTTTTTTTAATAAATTATGGATATTAAAAAAAAAAATACCAACCCGCAGGATGACTCCGTTGCTATGACTGCACGGCGGACAATGCAAGTGAAGTCCGGCGGAGGACGCAAAGTGCAAAGCCGCACCCTCCCCCCCCCCCCGAGCAGCTATCCTAAGTTGTTGTAGCTTCTCCACACTGCCACCAGCTCCCGGGCTTTGCTCTTGTCGCACGGGACCGGGCTTGACGTCCCGGCGGCGCTCCCGGCGCTGTCTCCGGGGCTGCCCCGCTGCGCTGTCCCAGTACTGCCCTGCTGTGACGCGCAGAAGCCGGGGCAGTGGTGCTTCAGGACGGACCGGGTGAGGCGCCACAGCTCCGGCCGCTCCCCGCATCCCCGCGCCCGCTCCAGGAAGCATTCCAGCAGCCGGCCCGCTCGCTCCGCCCGCCTGGAGTCCTGCGAGCAGACGGCCGGTCACGACCCTTAACTCCTTTTCCCTTCAGCGCCTCCCCACGCATCCCTAATAAGAGGCTGCCCATCCACCACTCCAAAGAAATATAAAAGCTCCTCATCCTTGCTTGCCCCCTTCTGCCCTCTTTCCCTTCTTTTCCTCTTCCTCACTTTCCTCCCCTCCTCTCTTTTCCCGTCCTCCCTTCCTTCTCCTTTTCCCCCTTACCTTTCCCCCATTCCCTCATATTCCCTTCTCCCTTTCTTGCCCCCCTCTTCCTTTTTTTTTTTTTCTTTTTTGGAAAGGGAATTCCACCTAGCCGCCGGGAAGGGAGCCCTCCAGGGCGAACCTCGGACAGCTGCTTGCCCGCCGGCTCGGAGGGCGCGTCCTCGCAGGTGTGAAAATCGAGTCGTAGCTCCTGGAAGGAAACAACAACAGAGGATGCTTGTTAAAGCCACGTCCCACGGGGTCGCCTTCGCCGGCTGCCAGCCTGTCTCGGGCACCCCGTTATGGACATCCCTCCTGTCGGGGCTCCCCGTCCCGTCGGGGCCTCGCACGGTGCGGGCGGCTGCGGGAGTCGGGCGGCGGCCGTGCGGGGCAGCCGCTGCTGGGCTGCGCTGGGCAGCTCCGGGCTGTGATGTCCGAGCCAGCGGCAGGGCTGCTGTCCCCGAAAAACACTGCCTGGTCTTTGAGCTAAGGGCCGGCTGCGCGTGGGAACCCTCCGCGTAGCTTCTAAACCACTTATCACCTTTGCAACCGTGACACCGTCTTCAGCGTCGGTGAAGCATTATACAAGCGACTTTCAGTCCTACGGGTCTGCAAGGCGCTGGGAAGGGTCGGGTAGAGCTCTGGCAGCGGCCGCCCGGGCTCCTGCTCTCCGTCCCTGCCAGTCCCAGCTTCAGCGAAGCACATTTTAGGAAGGTCGCCGGAGGAGAGCTGGACATAACTTCAAGGTCCTGTTTCACAGGTACCGGTTTACTAAACTAGCCAACTCCCGGCTTGCTAACCGAGATTTTCAGAAAATAGCTGCCTGTGGTCAAGGGTAAAAACGTGGAGGCAGTGCCGTCCCGACAGTTTCCCTCCGATGCCACCAGAGAAAGCACCAACCTCTTGTGTAAAGGTTTTGTCTGCATCCAAAACGTTTAGTAGATCCTCTTGTATCTTGCCGTGGTTGCAGAGGCTGAAATTGTAGGTGGACCCCCACGGTAAGAAGGCGATCTGAAGAAAGATGATCAAGCTACAAAGGACTGTGTAAGAAAAAGCCAAAGGTTAATTATCCTGTACCACTACGTGACCCGACAAGGCACGAAAGACAGCTGAAGAGAGGGATGCCCGTGCTTCAGAAGCACTAGAGAAACTGGTTGGTTACCGTTGAGATTATCCATGATGTCTTTACACGTTGTTTTTCTCCTCCCGGGCTTCAGATCGTTGCTGGCTTCATATATGTACCTGTACGCCTACGGAAATAAAGGTTTCCAATTCCATAACCGGGGCTCATTTGGACGTCTCTTGCACCTCTTTCCAGAACTGTAAATAATTATTACTCAGTCTTGAAGTTGTGTCACTGATTCGAAAATAAAACCGGAATAACGAATAATAATCAAAGGCATCATCCAAACCCCAACCAAAACAAAAGAAAACACAAAAGCTTTGCAACGGGCAATCTTGCTTGAAACAAGTGTCAGTAGCACTCCCCGCAAACACGTGCGGTGCAACTTCAGCGGGAACTGCTGCAGTAAAACCCGATTTTAGTCTCGCCTTTTTTCTCTTGAAGGCGAGAAAAAAATGCGTCGGGGCACCTGCAGAGGGTCTGCCCAGGGGTGGGCATGCAAACCCTCCACACTGAGGTTGCAGGGACATCTCCAGCGCATCATTTTAACACGCGGGATAACTGGAGCATAGTGGTCGTTCCTCCATCCCCGTCTACAATTAAGAAGTTTTTTTTCCCTCGAAGGTGAACGTTTTATCTTACAAACCCCTTTCTCCGGGGGACCCCCTTGGCTTGCTGAGGCTGCGGGGAGTGCAGCTGCGCGGCCGTGGGACAGGAAGGGCAGCGGCTGCGCCGGGCACTGGGGACACCGCGGCGCTGGCTGCCCCGGGCACGGGGTATCGGGATGCTCAGGACGACGAAAGACAGGCTGCCCCGGGCACAGGGTATCGGTGTGAGAGGGACGTCGGGGGCCAGTCTGCCCCGGGCGCTGGCGACCAGGGTGCCCGGAGTGCGGGGCCAAAAGGAGGCATGGCTCTGCTCCCTCCCTCCCTCACTCCCCCGAGCCTCCACTGGCCGGCACCGACGCTCTGCCACATTCGGCACCAGCTGTTCCCGGGTCCTCCTGAAGTGTTTCACGGAAAGTGCCCCGGGAGCCTCTGCGGAAGCCCCGGCCGGGGGCGTGCTCGTTTTCGGGGAATGCTCCCTGCGGCATGAGTCATGAGGGAAACCCTGGAAGACTGCCGCGGGACAACGCGCCTCTCTGGCCCGCTGAGCTGGGGACCAGCCAGAGCAGCTTAGTCATCAGGGGGTGCCTGTCCGCTTGAATGCATTCCCACCCTGCCCTCCTCTTGGATCTCCCGTTTCCTCTGTTTCTTCTCGTCCTGCATCGCTCCCGCAGCCGAGCGCGGGAGGCGAGAGGCGGCCGCAGCAGCGCCCCGGTCTGCGCTGAGCGCTCCTGGACTCTGCTTCACAGCGTGGCCGCAGTTCTGCGACTCCGTGAATGCCTGCAGGTGTCTGTCTGAATTTGCGTGTGTGCGGACGTCTAATTCTAGTCATGGCTGACGTTTCAAAACCCGTGCTTTAATAGCTATTGCACTAATGGAGGTGTGTCTACAAAGCTGGAGCTGAGCTCGGGTAGCCCCCGAGAGCCCTTGAGAAGGTGGTTACCTGCATTGCTGTCACAGTGGTGCCAAACAAATTCCAGTTTCCTAAAAGGTGTCTTCTTCTCATATCCTAGGAGGGGTTTTCTTAACTTGCAAAGTCATGTGCTTTAGTTTTTCTCCCAAGATTTTTGTTTGAAGTTGCTAAGGGGCTTCATGGAAGTTATTAAAAGTTGATAAAAAGATGAATCTGTTAAATAGCTTTGTGTTTCTCTGTGTAATTGGAGGTGCACCACAGCACAAAGGTCACCTTAGGTGAGTTTTATTGTACACCAGAGAACCAGCATCATAACCAAGGAAAGCCTATTTGTGCCATGAATTCTGTGTAATACTAATCTAAGGTCCAGGAATGTGCTATTTTTAACTTTTCATTGTTCATTTGTCTTTACTGAGGAGCACACAAACCCCTTTGAATATCTAAATAAAGGTATTTATTTGCCCCTACCTCACAGGACATAGCAAACTAGGGTGTAGATGAAGGGAACAATTATATTTTAATGCAAATAACAAGGGGTTGAAATTCTTTTCCATCACTGGTAGTATGCACATGCTTTTATTTCTGAAGCTGTGTCTCCAAAGATACAACAAAGTGCAAAAGACACTGGCAATATACTCAGATTAGCAAATTTTAAAATATGTGATTTTTAAGGAGAGCAGAAATATATGTGGCTATAAAAGATGATTTGATATTAAAAACATGCTTGTAAGTAAGTTCAAATGAAAGCCTATTAGGAAAAAGGGAATTAGCTTCCTCTTGGACCACCTTTTCTTTTTTATTTGCATGGAAAATAGTGAATAAATAGTATCTCTCAAAAACTTTGCTAATCTCTTCATTTGCATGCAGCAGTAACCTCTTAAATATCACGTTAAGATGAATATGTGGTCGAGTTTGCTCTCTATTTTAAATTCTTCAGAGAGAAAAGTCCAATTACTGACATATATACCAGAGAGGCAGGAGGCAAAAAAGGACTTTGGAAAAATCTGTTCCTTTTTATAATTATAGCAATTCAAAACTTTTACTTGCTTCAGCCAAGAGTGCTGCTGCCTCACTTGTGACAGCAGCTTTTGATCAGAGCAATTGGCCAAATTCAAGGGATTTGGAAGTGGTTTCCACTAAGAAAAATAAATACAAGAGGCATTTTTCTGCTGGATCTTTATACTTACAACTACTTTCCTCCTTAATCCCTGTTTCCTGGCTGAATTGGAGATCTCACGTTTGTGGTGGTGCTTGAGCAATGGGAAGATGGGATTGAGAAACAGCAGTTGCTATTTTGCTGCAGGTTGAGATGGTATCTGTGGGTGGGACTGCTTCCAGCACTCATCAGGAGAAGAAAAAAGACAACATGAAGTCATTGACTTTAGTAGACATTTATAATCAATATTATTATATTTATGGTATTATAATTTATTATTTTGGCTTGTATTTGCTGAGCCAATTTTGACTCTTACACCTTGGTACATGTTGCTGGAAGGTAAACCTTATGCTTCCTTTATTTTTTGTAAACATGAGTAATATATCCTTTCCTAAAACCTCTCACCACTACAGAAATGCTATTATTTATACTTTGTATATATAGGATTTGGAAATTTTAAAAATTCAGCACCCAACCAGCTAATAAAAAAAATCCCTGCCTTTTGCAGCTTGGGAATGTGAATGCCACCATCAAGAAACTTCAGCAAACATGAAAATTATGTTAGAGATAGCTTTCATACACAGATGATGGGGACAAAAGCTCAATGGCCTCATATTTTTTCATAAGTTTTTGTTAAAATAATCTTATTTCAGAAAATGATGCAAATATTTTTCCTTTGAAGCATAATAATTTCCATCACAATGGAAATTGTAAGTGGTGCCCACAATTTTTTTCCACATTCCTATACAATGCTTGGAACCTGCTCCTCCCGGTCACGGACACACAAGGCTGGCTGGCTGTCCCTTAGGAGCTTACCTTCTTGGACACCAGCAGCAGGTGAATGCCAGTGATGACCTCCACATGCCACTTGGAAAAGGTGTGTGCATCCCCACCAGGAGCACCTGAGGGTAGCTGGCGGCTGGCAATGAACAAAACAGCACTAAGAGGGTCTGGCAGCTCCTGCCTTTGGTACTCCTCAGCTTCCGCCAGAGATCAAAGGGCATGTCAGCAAAACACAGGAGTATGTCCACGTTACTGCACAAAAACCTAACCATTTTCATCTGATATGGTCGTGGTACATGATGGTATTTATTTGGGCAGCAGCTGTCTAGACCATCGGCACATCTGCAGGACTTGGCATGTGAGTCCTGAGGTGAGCACAGAACACCTTTCTCACAATCCTCCCCGCACTGGTGACTTCTACATAAAAAACATAGGGGGCACATAAAAAACCCCTAAGTTTGAGCATTCAGGTTGTCTAAGTCCCACAACATCAACTGCTGACACATTCTCTTGTAAAAGCTTTGTAACCATATTTTTCTCAGTACTATTTGTTTCTAGATTTAATTTCCTGTCTCTTTAGGAAATTGAGCACCCATCCAAAAGAAAAGTTTCAGCACCAGGAGTCAAACCAATGGCCATCTTGCTCTGGCCGTGCTCTCTGGGGTCATGCTCTTAGCTGAGATCCTTTCCAACCAGGCTGACCAGTCATGATAGTGGGGAGCTGTTATTCTACATGCTTATCAGATACTAGAAGGTATAAAATGCATATTACCTAGAGGTGTCACAGTGATTCATTGCCAGAAAAAGCTTCAAAGACTCATCACTTTGTGGTTAGGGCCCTTGAGAAATTGTAGTCTGTGAGTTAAACAGACTTGTCTCTGCTGTTCCCTTTTCCCTTGTCATCTTTGTTTTATCTCTTCAAGCATCTTCTGCCACCACATCACCAACGTCAGCCTCTGAGTCTTTTGCCCTTCTATTCTTATCGAGTCCCAATCATTTTCCCAGTCCATTATTAAATACTTATTTTTAAACTTTTACCTTTCTTGCGTAGAGAAGAGTTTACCTGCCTTCAAACTCTTCCCTTGCTTTTTTTCACTGCTAATCTTTTTGAAATCCCATGAGAAGTTATTGAAAAAATGTTAGTTGCATCTATTCTGGCTCATAAATCCTAAAGTATCAGATTTGTAACCATGTCATGGTTCTGGGTATTCTTGGCTTGTCTGAGTCAAGCCTGTTCAGATATTTTAGTCTTGTGTGATCATAACTTATTAACACATTTACCTTTCTTTGAATTGTGTCTTGCACTTTCTGAGTTAATGAATAGTGCTGCCATTATTTTTATCTTTTCTTTCATTAGTACTCCAATATAACTCCAGCATTATTCTCTCTCAAAATTAATAACTGAAACTTGTTTTTCTATTATTTGAAATGTAGTATTTAAGGATAAATTGAAAAGAACATATAGTACTTTGGTCATGTCCACTGTGTAAAATCTGAATGACAGGAAGACATCACTTCAAACTTTAAACAACTCTCAACACACTGCTGAAGTATAATGAACTTTGGGTATCCACTGACTGTCATTGTAACTGGATATGCCTAAGTGTATAAGAAACATGTTTTAAACCACTAAAGCAGGGTGAGGAAGCTCAACACAATAATTTTTCCTTTAGATCCTTACTTTAAAGCTACCACATTTAACGAGGGAGGTCAAGAATTTTCTGGCTAGAAATGATGAGAAAAAAACTAGTTTCCTACATTTCAAATGTTTCACCAAATATATGAGGTTTGTCTCATCCAAGAAATATTTCAGTAGAAATCCAGTTGAACTATTGATGTGTTTTGTCAAGGGAGATACCCTGAGGCACTTACTCAGCAAGGTGAATTAAAAACTCTGAATTCCTGAGAAAGTCAATCTCCATGTTATTGAAAGGAGTGAAACTGAAAGGACATCCTTGCCTTGATCAACCACAGGATCCAAAACTTCTGGAGAAGTGGAAGAATTATATATATATATATATCCAGAAATATTGATTGCTTAATAATGTTTCATTTTTCTGATAACTTTTAAAAATCAACAAATAATCTATCCCCTCTCCTCTGTTTGCTCTTCTATGCACTTTGTTGCTTACTTTGCCTTGAATAATGATGACTTTATAAAATACTTCTGAGTATTTCAGTTGCACACTTTTTAACAGGAATATGACTAATGCTGCTATAATTTTGACATTATCAATGTATCGAAAGGGCAGTGAAAAGCAAAATAGAAATTTGTATTTTTTTTCTCACAGATTTTAGTAAAATAAGTACATTATTTAATTTGTCAGTTGGCTGAATGAAAGAATTAGATCTAAATTAAGTGTTACCAATACCAAGATATCACATTCACTAAGGAGAGCAACATAACCTTAATATTACAAACAACTTGCTACCAAATGGTTTCTTATCTTGCCTTTTCTAAATGAAGCACAGTATTGGCAAACTTGTGCCTTTGTCCTGTTTCAGTAAAAATTTGAAGTGAGTCTTGACAATACTGGAGGGTTTCAAAAAAAATGGGATTAAGCTGTTGTATTTCAAGGGCTGCAAAACAATCAGAATTAAGCTTCTTCAAAATCACCAGATCCATTTCACCTCATCCAACTACAAAACGCTTTATAATTTGTTAAAGGAATAGGGTACTTAGCTCTATTTTCTCTATCTCTACTCTCAAAAAGAGCAACATGCCAGAAATATGTATGTAAATAATGCTGAATTATATTTTGCCAAGAAAGTCTGCCAAGTAGACTAAGACATAGATATAGTGCAGCCCCAGGGAAAGCAAATAGAAATTCCTGGTAACTGGATTAAAGAGGATGTCCAACTCTCACTACACTCATGATTTAAAATATATTCACTCAGAACTGCAATTCTCAATGATGCTGCTCAGCTATTGCATGTCCCAGCAATACTTACTCCCTATAGGAAGCCCTCTACCCAGATGTCTTTTTTAATAGCATACCAAATAATTATAGTATCAACTAATGTCTTGGCTTGGAAGAGACCTTAAAGATCATCTATTTTCAAACTCACTGCCGTGAACAGGGACACCTTCCACAGGTTGCTCCAAGCCCCATCCAATCTGGCCTTGAACGCTTCCAGGAATGGGGTATCCACAACTTCCCTGAGCAACCTGTGCCAGGGCCTCACCACTGTCACAGTAAAGAATTTCTTTCTAATATCTAATCTAAACCTATATATTTTCAGTTTGAAGATATTCACCCTTGTCCTGTCACTCCAAGAGCTTGTAAAAAGTCCCTCTCCATCCTTCTTATGGAGTCCCTTCAGGGACTGGAAGGGACCTCAAAAGCTTCTCTTCTCCAGGCTGAACAATCCCCATTCTCCCAGCCTTCCCTCCTAGCAGAGGTGCTCCATCCCTCTGATCAGCTTGGTGCCTCCTCTGGACTCTCTCCAGCAGCTCCATGTCCTTCCTGTGCTGGGACCCCAGGGCTGGAGGCAGCTCTGCAGGTGGGGTCTCAGCAGAGCGGGGCAGAGGGGCAGAATCCCCTCCCTGCCCTGCTGCCCAGGGGCTCTGGGTGCAGCCCAGGACACACTTGGCTCTCTGGGCTGGGAGTGCCCATGGCTGGCTCATGTCCAGCTCTCAGCCACAGCACCCCCAAGTCCTTCTGGGCAGGGCTGCTCTCGATCTGTTCATGCCCAGCCTGGGCTGGCACCAGGGATTGCCCTGACCCAGGTGCAGCACCTGAGCTTGGCCTTGTTAAACCTCATGGGATTCCCATGGGCCACTGCTCAAGTTTCTTCTGATGGCATCTGTCCTTCAGGAGTGTCTATTGCACTCTCACCTTGATGTCATCTGCAGATTTGCTGTATGTACTCAATCCTATAATCTGTGTCATTAGTGAAGATACTAAATAGCACCAGTCCCAAAAGAGGCCCCTAAAGGATCCATCTCATGGTCTTGGATTTGCATCATTGCAGAGATCAGTGGTCTGAAAACAAGGGAAGGGGAAGGCTACAAGCCAGGGAAGCTACAGACCATGGCAGAACCTTACACATCACTGCTTTGATTGACCCTAGTTGTCAGCCTGGGGGAGTTTTAGGAATATCTGCACAGAAAGTGCTGGAGTTCACTCTTTGGTGCTGCATTTGTGGCTTCCTTGCTTGCCAGCCCAACAGCAGAGACAGTCAGGCTGCCTGTCCTGCACATGGAGAGGACAGCAGCCTGTCCCACTCACTCTAGAGCCCAGACCAGCAATGCAAGGAGCTGCTGTGTCTCCTCCAAAAGTGGCAGCTCCTTTGGCATCACTCCGGGTGGGACTGGAGCCTGGGAATGGAGATTTTGCCTCCTGCTAGAACTGCCCTCCATCCTGCTGGAATTTTTTCATTATCTGACCTGATGTGTGCTTCAAGACAAAACCATCCCAAAAGCCATTGGGGTATCCCATTGGATAAGGTAACCTGTAGAATGAGTGAGGCTAAGAAACCTAGAATTCAGGTGAAATGTGCATAACTATTTCACCTTATTCACATACTGTGCTATGCCTGTTCAGAGTTTCATGTCCCTTCCAAGACCTGGGCACACAGCAGATCCCTGTATAGTCCCTGCCTGCAGGCCCTGAGTTACGTCCTGTGCCCCAGCCTGGCTGCAGGCACCCATCTGCTCTCTCAGCCCTGCTGCCACTCCTGCCTGCTCTCTCCAGAAGTCTGCTTCCAGATAATGCTGTCCAGTGCTCTGCCCTTATCTGTCCTCTTGCATGCTCATGCCTAGCATATCCTCTAGGAGCAGCCAGTCTGGGTGAAGGACAGAAGGTGGGGAATGCTGTGTCTTTTGCACCCATTCCCAGCATGAAGCACCAGTACAGACCTGCTGCTGGTGTTGGTTGGTTGCAGTCATAGCTTGATTGGAACAAAACATTTTCCACAAGTTCTGTGTGATGAGGAAATGTAGTATGTAGAAGAGGCATCAACACAGAGTGTGAATCCAAGACAAGTTTAATTTAGCAGAGGGTTGAGCTCAGGCAATGAAGGACCCAGGTTTGTGCATAGTCTTGATAGCTGCAAGGTGGACATGTATGACTTTCAAAGTGAAGTAAATGGGGTGGAGAGGAAAATGAGACTTTGGATTTATATCTGTGCTAAAGCACTGCTAGGGAGGAGGTTCTCCACCACAGAGAGGCAGAAACTTTATCCCTGGGGACCCATGTGAAGCACAGGCAGGAGCCACGTGCCAGCATAGTGCTGACTGGCTGCACACAGCCTGACAGGTGGCCATGCAACAAAAACTTACCAGTGAGTAAACCTACATCCTCTGGTGTCACAGCAAGACACTCAGAAATTTAGCAAAAGAGGGGGAGGTCACAAGAAGAAAAAATGAAAATCCTGGGGATTTTTAATGTGTTCTTCCCCTGGCACAGGAGATGAGGGATACCTTATTGGGAATTGTCCTTGGACAGTAAGGTCATGATCTGCAGGGGATTAAAAGCCAAATATTTGTTCAGCTGCAGCTGCTCTGTATCCACTTAAAGGCAGTGGGGACTCAGAGGAAACTGGGAGCCAGTCCCTGCTGCAAATGGGAGTGGGGTCTAGTAGGTTAAACTAAACTGGGATTTCACAGCCTGGATGACCAGGTTCAAACAAGGCTGTGACTGGGAAATGCCTTCTCACTCACACAAGCGTGTTTCCCTTTAACATCGCTTGATGAAAATTCTGAGCAGCCTGAGGTAACTCACTTAGGCATTTTGGTTTTATGACTATTTGTGTGTTGGAAACTAATGTCTTACCCATGCTTTTGAGGACTGTTGCATAAAGAACTTAAAAGCCCTCTGGCTCTGATGTCTGATTTATGTAAAACCAGACATTACAGTGGCTTATGCACTGAGAGGTGGCTAATCCATTTCCTTGATTTTGGGTCTTATTTCACTGAGTGTTATGCAGTGTGAAAGAAATAAAAGCTGTTGCTTTCAGCATTGTTTTAATGGAAGGGACACACACTGATTTTCTCATTGTGGCAAGAAGACAGAAAAGCAGCAGGGCCATGATTTGTGAAACAGAGACCCTGCTGCCTGACACTCCACATTAAACAAGTTCTTCACACATGGTGTGCCACTTTTCAGTGTATGCCACACAAGCATTCACACAAAAATGGCTTGATCAGAGATTAACTGAGAACAGGTACTTTGCTTTTTCACTTCAAACTACTGTTTTCGTTCTTTTTATTTTGTTTTGCTTTGTTTTGAGTTTTTGTTAAAAGAAGCTGGTAAAAATGAAAAATAAAAAAGGAAAAATAAATAAAAAAGGTAAAAGAAAGATCATAGAAACTTAAATTCACGATGATCCTGTTATATTCTATATGCACACTTATAGCTCAAAATAGAGAGCTATTGAAAAACTGGAAAAATATTTGTGACAATGATCTTTGGAAACATTAGTGCAAAGTTTAGCATCATGTTGTATAGGGTGAAATAACTGAAATTCATTAATGGAACTACAGCACTTAAATTTAAAAATATTACTTAAAAGCAAGAGAAATTAGAAGTGTTAACAAATAATGTTCAGAAAGTAACATATTTTTTGTTACTTATTATTTATGTTACTTATTTTTATGTTTTATGGGATAAATAGACTGCAGAGTATAAACATAAGTACACAATGATATATATAATTTTGAGAAAAAACCCAAAAACCTAGGAGATATAAGAGAGTTTAGATGTAACAACCTTTTCAGATAAATTAGTTTCTTAAAAGGTTAAAATTTCTTTGAAAGATAGACCATCATTATCTGTGAGTATTTTTTAATTTCTCAGTTTATGAATTTTTATCATTGTACTGGAGCTGAACAATATATAGAATCATCATAGAATCATAGAATGGCCTGAGTTAGAAGGGACCTTAAAGATCATTTAGCTACCTCAGTGCTGTGGGCAAGGGCACATTTCACTAGATCAGGCTTCTCAGAGATCCATTTAATTCCTTTTTAGAGGAAAATATCTAGATGTCCATTGCCAAGAAATGTTTAAAGCAGATTTTTGCATATTGAACTGCAATGCTTGTCATTTGTATAATAACAATTACCTGAACAGTAAGTGTTGTTTCTCTTAGGAGAAGAAACACAGGTGGCACGAATGAATTGCTTCTTTTGTGCAGTTCTAGTTAGTTCCAAGGAATGTATATGCAATATCTTTTTCCTGAGGCTATGAAAAGGAGGTGTGGAATGAAGGAAAGAAATGCTTTTGCCAGTGCTCTTATCTCATGATAGGGGTCAGAGTATAAGCCTAGTTTTTATTTGTTTCATAACTTCCTTTTTTTCTCTTGAATCTCAGAGAAAGGTGCTCAAGCAGGTCTCCTTCTTTTGGAGACCTGCACTAAAAGGTCTTGCACTAGAAAGCAGCTTTGTGGTAGAAATTACTAAATATTACTTGAAATTTCATAGCATTATAGAATAATTTTAGTTGAAAAAGATCCTCAAGAACATTGAATCCAACCATAACAATGTCTAGTCCACCACTACACCATGTCTCTAAGTGCCACATCTACCCATCTTTTAAATGCCTCCAGGGATGGTGATTGTACCACCTTGATGGGCAGCCTGTTCCAATGCCTGATGACCCTTTCCATGAAGAATTTCTTCCTCATCTCCAATGTAAAACTCTGCTGGTGTAACTTGTGATCATTTCCTCTCATCCTGTCACTTGTTACCTGGGAAAAGAATCCAACCCCCATCTGGATCAGGTTTGTCACCCCCAGGCTTATCTCTATCAAGCCCATTTTTCTCTCTTTCCCTTTAAAATCTCATTTAAAGCTGTTGCTATGAACCTGTCTAACTTCAACAATCCTTTTCCCACTTTGAGACACGTGTACCCCATCTGCTGCCTGCAGGTCTGGTGTCATGTAGCCCAATCCAGGGTCAAAACCTCTACCAGTCATAGATCCAGGTATTGATCTGCTGGGTCTTTGTGTTTCTTTCCTCATCATTTCCTCTAACTGGAAAGATAGACTGATCCCTTAACCAGTCATTCCAGCCCTGAAGCCTCTCTTGATTGCCCTTGGACTCTCTATTGTAAGTTTGTCACTTCCTGCACAGAAAATCAGTAGTGGACAATAATCCAAAGGCTGGACCTGTTTACACTGGTTAAAAATGTTCATTGTTCTCTTGATAGGATTCCCTAAGAGGTTATACCATTCTGACAAAGCAAGTATTTGTTTTGGTTTTGGAAAATGCTTTGTTAAATCTGATAGAACTTGACAAAACCACTTTAAATGTATGCAGATTATAATTAGACATTGAAACACTAACTACTGTATATGAAAAAGTAGATAAATACAATATTTTTTGTGCGTAACTGACCACAAAAATGTTTTAGATAAATTGGATAGGATGAAAAACTATTTTCAGGATATTTTCTTTACTTAGATTTTAGAAGTAAATGCAGTTAACAGAAAGTAAAATTTCTCTACCTTCCGATGGCTTTTAACTTTGAAGAAAAAACTGCTGGCCTGAATGCAGCTATTTGGGGCAGAAAGCACACAGAGAAAACTTTCATTCTCCCATTCTTACACTGAGACAGACATACAAGTATATCATGCCAGACACTAGAAATAAACAATAAATTTAAAAAGTCTGGACATTGCCTTTTACCACTTTCCACATATGGTTGCTTTTATGAGAAATGAGATTATGAGTATTACAGCTCTTGCATCTGAAGAAGACAGGTCACTTGTGAGCTTTGGGAAGTGCATGACACAATGTTGCTTCAAGCAGTTTTTCAAAGTAATTGAGATCAGAAGTTGAATCCTCCTGCATCTCATGGTTGTATTTTGCATCCCATGCATTGGGTTAACAGTTTCTTTCAGTTTCTGAAAAAGGCTTGTATTTTCTTTCTTGTAAGGATCAAGTCTAATGGAGAGTTTATCTGCTTAATTAAGAGAACTTAATTATATTTTTACAGATAACTCCAGATAAGATTTTCAGGATGTTTTTACTTTGTAGTTGCACAGAAAGAGAAAGAAAATATTCACAGTGCCACACATAAAGAAATCACATGGTATTTTACAGCCACTGAATCACTCAATAAATGCGTTCAACTCCACTTGCTAACACCACACAACAGACACCTCAGTCTAGATAAGGCATTGCAAAAGAGAGAATATAATTCCTAAAGTGTCATTTGTTAGGAACAGAAACAAAGCCAGCCCCTAATAATTCTGGGTTCTGGTACTCAGGTTATAGAAATCCCAAAACTTATTGTGGAGAAATTGGAAAAATCCCTACAAAGCAAGACATTTGAACTCCATTATTTTTTCAGGAGTGGGAACTAAATGGCCTCTAAAATAACTGAGGTTACAAAATAGTTCACATTGCTTGTCCTAAAGAGAAAGGTACCCACTAATTTCTTCAAAAAGTTGCTTTCAACATAAGGAACATATACAACTAACTGAAAAGGTTCTACATTTCATTATTTTCATTTTTATCTTTAATTCTATGTGAATTTGCCATACCTTTCCAATTTTGAAAATGCATATCCCATACATGGGCTAAAATTATGGATACTTAGTAGAGTCTCTCCTAAGCAAGGATTGAATGACATGGCTGGCAAATGTCCTGTTCCAATCCTAATAATAGGTATTATACTTTATAAAGTGACAAAATAAAGGTAATTTCCAGTAGAAATCAATAGAAGTAGTAGCATAAAGAAGTCTATACAAGCTGTTCCCACTCCCTCATAATCAATTTCTTGGTTTCTGGGCTAAATATGTTAATTTTTAGTCATGTTTGACTAATCATCTGAACAGTACCTTATTATACACAGCATATATGGATGGATATGTACCCTGTGAAGAGGGAATGGCTCAAATAGATGCAGCTTTACCACAGGCTTGGAAGGTAGAACCAGAGGTAAGGACACCACAATGGGTGTCCTTGATAGACTACCCTACCTGAAAGCAGTGTTGGATGAAACCTTCCATAAACAGCTGGAAGAAGCTTCAGATTTGCAGGTCCTGGTCCTCATGGGAGACTTGAAGCACCATAACATCTTCTGGAAGACACTTGCATGTGCCATGTCTAATGTATACATATGCAACACTTCAGATCATTGTTCTGGGAAAGATAGTTCCCCATTATTTCATCAAAGGCAAACTTCTGTACCTCAGTTTTAGCCAGAAACAGAAATGTCATACAAGCACAGTCTCAGATTTTCTATTCTATTCTATTCTATTCTATTCTATTCTATTCTATTCTATTCTATTCTATTCTATTCTACTCTACTCTATTCTATTCTATTCTATTCTATTTGATGTAGTACCAGATGAGGACAAAAGGGAAAGAAGTTTACCCCACAAGCCTCTGAGGTCATTATTGATGACATGTTAGGAAAAGATGAGCAACAAAATGAAAATCACAAACTTAATAGCACAGGTCCTCCAATAAACATCATCTTATGTATGTGTTGCCCAAGGCAACACCAGCTCACCAATGGAGAATCCTATTTTCGGTGACCATGTTTGTGAGGAACAGAGGAAATCTATGGACAGGCCAAGAGCCAAAACTGTATTTAACACAGCATCAACATGAGCTATTTGTAAGTCTCTGATTAAACCAACATGATCTTCATTATCCAAAAAAAAAACCCAAAAAACCCCAAAAAGGTGTTATAGAGTTGGCTCATGGTACTCTCCCTCTCTAAATATGTATCCTATTAGAAGAGTGATTTTCAGGGAAACTCCTTGAGACTGTTGGGGACTGCTATCCCATTCTGAGAAAGTATTTAATTCATTACTGAATTCTGGTAGAGAAAAAAAGATTTACCCAGAAAAAATACTTTTGTGAAGGAAGATTTTAATGTAGGAGCTGAAATAGAAGCTGTTCAGCTTGGAAAAGCCAGTGGTGAGTAAAGACAGTACTGTGGTGTCTTCCCACTTTTGATGGTGATACTTACAGAGAGAACTCTGCCTTGGTCTCTCTGAAGCCAGTGATTATCAAACTAAGGGCAAGTATAAAGGAATAAGATTATTTTAAAAAATTAAATCATACTGGGTAAGGTTCCAATTAAATTACCACTAGCAGGGATTATGACAGGCTAATTGAGCTATTTTAAAAACATATTAGCAGTTAGTGAATGAGGGAAGGAAACAGCTGATACTTCAAATGACAATATAAACAATGAGAATACTTTTTTGTTCATAAAAATACATAGAGCTAGAACAGCTGTCAAGAGATGATAATTTACACCATTCCTCAAGGCATAATCATATATATCTACACTGTTTCTGACAGAGGGCCTGTCAGCATGTACTTGATCACACCAAGCTGTGAAAATATGACTGTTCTAGACAAATTTCTGAAGTACTTCTATTCAAACAGTGTTTACTCATGTCTGTGCTATACCATAGCTTAAGGTCATTGATCAATATCTTTCCTACCTGGTGGAAAGAGAGCACAACACTGTGCTCTTTGCATTTGTTTTCTTTGCTCTTGAGATATGTTATCTTACTTCAGAGTACTTGTACTTGAACTGAACAGCCAAAATTTGTTCAAACTACTTTTAAAGGTCAGACTTCTCACAATTCATAGTCAACATTTCTTTGTCAAGAGAAACTAGACTCGACTTTGCAGCTGAGAGATTATGAGTCTCGTTGAAAATGACACGGTAAGTTACAAATTGTAGTATGAGGTTTGCTTTTCCTTTTTCCTTTTCTTAAATTGGTGAATCATGCTCAGTTTTAATAGCATTTTTTGCTTTAATCCTAGTAACAGAAAGTTAAACTGTGGCTAGATGTTTAATTTACCGGATTTTAAAAATAGGAGTATTTAATCACTTTCCTTCCCCCCAGTGCCAAGGATGCTAGAGGAGAGCTGTTAAAATTCCCTAGAACAAAAAGAAATAAATTTTGGGGATTTCACAAATTTCGTAAACATTTTTCTCTTTGCTTTAGAAATCCTCCACATCTTACCCATCTGAACCTTGGTTTGTTTTCTGTTTTATTTTGTTTTGCTCTGAAGCATGTCCAAAGAAGAGCAGCAGAGCTGGAGAAGGGGCTGGAGCACAAGTCTGATGAGGAACAGCAGAGGGTGTTCATCCTTAGGATGAACCTCAGGAAAGGAGGCTTAGGGGCACCTTATTTCCCTTGACAACTCCCTGAGAGGACTCATAGCCAGGTGGGGATTTGCCTCTTCTCCCAGGAAATAAGAAATAAGACAAGAAGAAATGGTTGCACCAGGGGAGGTTTAGGTCAGGAAATATTTCTTCCCTGAAAGAGTTGTCAAGCACTGAAAAAGGCTGCCCAAGGAAGTTCTGGAATCATCATGCATGGAATTGTTCAAAAAGCTTGTAAATGTAGTACTCAGGGACACAGGGACACAGTGGACTTGACACTATTAGGTTAATGGCTGTACTCAGTGACCCTAGAGGTCTTTTCCAAACGAAATTGTTCTTTGATTTTCAAAATAGGTGTTTGATTTGGTATTTTCATCTTCAAACCGAAAACAATTCCATTATTAAAACAGAAGTTTAAGAAGAACTGACAACATGTTTATAAATGTCCTCAAACAGTCTGAGCAGAAAGATGTTTAGTATAGCAAGACCCAAAGAGTAGGAGTGAGTGAAGTAGAATGTCCAAGAGAAATTCTGTGTCAAGAAGATGTTTTATGATGCCAACACTCCTTTTCCAAGTTATGATTGTACACTTTTAAATTATCGTATATAGTTCAGGGAATTGATGGAATTTATATGGCCATATCTGAGTTTCTTACTCCCAATTTGTGTCTTGCTTCTCACTTGGATTGACCCTTTTGTGTGTCCTTGTGCCTGTTGCTGCTTTGAGAGTTCATTTGGTAGCAGGGAAATCCCCCATTCCAGGAAGGGGCTTCTTCGGTTGCACACCCTTCTGAGTACAGGGCCTGCAAGGTTTTGTGCTTCCTGTGGAAAAGTCCTGGGATTCCTGGACATTTGGAGGGAGTGGGTGGCCAGATCCTAACTCAGCAGAACCATGTATGTGCCAAACTGAGGAAGATGGGGAGGGCAAATTCCAGTAATAAGATGAGCTTCAGAGAAGTTGTGGAGGTGAAAGGACAGCAATGAGACATCCAGAAATTACCTCACTGCATCCATCATGAGCTAAACTGTGGTCTTGTCAAAAAACTCACTACCAGCATCCCACATTTATTGAGTGGAAGCAAGGAGGCCAAGACCAAACTTAATCTCTTCTTTTGCCCAGCATAGGACTGAAACAGAGCTAGGAGGACAGCAAATCAAGATCAAAGCCCATAATGCTGCAATTATTCTATTATCCTGAGTCAAGTAATTAATACTTTGGAAAAGAGTACTAGAAGCCAGTCATGTAGGAAATGGATGCTGCCTGGGCTTAGACAATTTCTGATGTCAGTGGTTCAAGGATTTCCTCAGCTGGAGGCAGCTTTCCATCAGTGACATTCAGTGTCCCTCAGTGGATGTACCCAGCATGGGCTGGTGTAGGCCCTGCCTGATTTCATTCAAATATTTTGTTTCCATGGCTCCTACAGTGATTTGTGCCACAGATTGGTAATGGGTTCTCTAGGAAAATGCTTCCTTTGTCTGGTTTAAATCTGATGTTTAAGAGTTTCACATGCCTTTTCCCCAAGAAACAATGCAAATTCATTCCCTAGTCACTCCTTTTCCTGCCCATTGGAAATTTTACAAATCCCCATCCCCAATTATGTCTTGCTGGTAGAAGAGCTGCTAAGTGTCCTGTCACAGAGACTCCACCCTTTTTCCTTTTCTGATTTGTCTTTTTAGTCATATGGGAGAACCAGAACTGGACTTATTTTTCATAATTAAATATGTGATTCTACACAATTGCAAAATCATCTTTATTTCTTTTTATCTCTTTTCCAATTCATGTAACTGTAGGAATAATATTGCAGCCACAACACCAAAGAAAAGCTTTAGATTAAAACTACAAGTTCTGTTGAAAGACATCATCTGTAAATATTGTATTTTTAATGGGTTATGGTATTTTATTTACCTATTTTGGATGCTTCTGCATATGGAATGGCTCTAACATCCATGATCTGAACAATTATGCTTAACTTACAAAACACAGGTAGGGCAATTTCTTCATATATAAATCGACATTATGTTCATTCACATATTCTTCATACTGTGTTTCATTTGTCACTATTGAATGCCATTTCAGCACTCTGTCGCTCCATACCATGCAAATTTAAGGATAGCTGCCAGAAATTGCTCTGAAAAATGTCTACTATTTTATATAAGGTTTGATAAAGTTGTCATCTCACTGTCCAACTCTCTTCTAGGTCACATATGAGAGGATCAATATTAATTCTTGAGAGAACTTGCTGACAATGTCCTTCCGTGGTGAAACATCCCAACTTATTCCTACCATTTATTTCTCAACATTTAGCTGGTTGTTAGTCAACTTTACACTCCCATGACAATTTAATTTCTTTAAGAGACTCTCACATGAGATCTCGTAAAAAGCTTTTTGTAATTCCAAGTGTGATATATGACTGACTCACCTCACACATGCAATTGCTTCAGAGTAAACCAGTAATGCTGGTGATGCACAGTTTCCTACAAAACCAGAACTGTTTCTTCCTGAGTCTGTCTCTGCTATCTGCAGGTTCTCTCTTTTATTGCTGTAGTCATACATTTACCCAGCACTGCAATCAGACTTAGTGGTCGTTGGATTTCTGGTCCACTCCTGGAAACCCAAGGAGAAGCTGGGACCACACTTGGCACCATCCAGTCCTTCTCTGCCAGGGTATTTTTGACCAGAAGTTCCACACTGCTGGTGCTATCTCAGCTATTTCACATCTTGTTATTTCCAAGCTCAACCTGAAGATTTTTCACTCTTCAACTTCTCATTCAAAACAGTTTTCTGAGAAAACCAAAATTTTATTCTCAGCCAACCCTATTGACTTTTCATGTGCCAAAAATGGAGCAATGCAATACTTCACAGCTATAAGTATTTTACTAGAGCATTTTTTTACTTTTTTTTGTCTGTAAATTCCACAGCTTCCTTGGCATGGTGTCAGCTTCCAGAAGAAATGAAAATACACTGATTATTTTGTTTGATGTCTTTAGGTAGTTCTTCTGTTTGTCTGCCCTATAGTGGTTTTATGTCTAATTTCTTAAAAATTCATTGGTGTCACATTTCATTTGTGCTTGACTACTGTATTAAAAAATTACTTGTCTTACAACTGGATAACTATAATTCTGCTGTGGAACCCAGTTAATTTTTTTGTCTGTGTGCATGTGTTTTCTTGACAGTTCACATTCATCTACCATAAATGTTTACTTGGTTTAGTAAATAGCATATCCACGATGTTTGCAAATTATTTATATTTTGACCTATTCTTCCCAAGCTCCCTCTAACAAGTTTCATTAGTTTTATGTTGATCAGTGCACCCACTCCCAGGCCATTTAAATAAAATAATAATTCATCAGGGGTGTTCTTCCCCTCCTCTAAGAATACTGCTCTTGAGCACCTTCCAGCAAGTTCTAAAGGTGTCTGAGGCTTATGGATTGAGGCAGATTGCTTGGATTTTCTACAGCTAATCTAACATTGATTTTCTTCTTGCCAGTTCTCTGACAAGTTCATTCAAGAGGTAATAACTTGCAATGTCTAAAATTTCAGTCCCTGTGTCATAATCCAATACGATATATTCATTGTTAATCAGGTGGCACAGGAACAACTGGCGTATCCCATTGCTAGAGCATTTTCTCAAAAATATGAAACTCCATGAGAAGTAAATAATTCTTTATGTGGTCTGATATAATTTGTCATACTCACTGCTTTGTCTGCATCAAAGCTAGCTATCTTTTCAGTGAATCAGTGTGTAGTTTTAGAAGAGGTTACGAGAATAACTAGGATCTCAGAGGATCTGAGTAAAAGTGGAGTCATCATGAAACCATTAGGATAGGTCTCAGGCTGCTCAGAGCTGGTAGACTGCGTGAATTCTTGGAGCAGTTACTCTCCATCATGTTAAGAAATGCACTAGAGAGAAGTATTTCATATTGATAATAGCAAGTCCCAGTGGATTAATATCCTATCCCTGAACAGGAGAGGACTAACATTTCGAGTGTAGTACTTCCCATTCAACTACAACAGAGAAAGGAACATGCTAAGAAAAAGCAGAGGTGCTGCTGATGAAAATGAAAAAAAAAAGCAAAAATATAAAAAAAACCCGTGTAAAGTAGAATAATGCAGGCAAACATTTTAAAATTTTTTACCATGAAAAAACATTCCTAAAACACAAAGTATTCTCGAGCTTCAATAACACTTTGCTTAGTAGTCCAAAGCTACTGAAGAACTACTTGGCACTCTATTTTTTTTTTCAAATTTTGAGCACTTCAGCACTTGGCAGCTGTTTAAATCAAATAGGAAGGAAATGAGTAGTTTCGAAAAGGGTACTTCTGAGCTGAGTGCCTGATGAGGAGAACCACACTGCAATAGTTATGACTATGCATGGCCAAGGAGCTATGTTTACTCTGCTGCTTACATGGGTATTTGATGTGCAAGTCTCCAAGTTATTGCAGGTGAAAGCCAGAAAGCCAACCTCATGCAAAGCTGTGGGACTACATGCAGACTCTAGCAACCTTCTAGAAATAGCGTTGCAATGTCACTTTTTGGGATGCTTACTAGGATAAGCACAATGCAAGGCTGAGACTATAGTGGGTTTTTTTGACCAGGTAACCATAGCATAGCCATACTTGACCAACAGAAAATTATGAGAGGGTCCCCTTCAGGCCTTGGATGGTTTATTTCCATTTCTGTGAACTGATCATTCACTTTTTATGTATTGGTCTTCTTAATCATTGACTTGTTTGGCTAAAATCACAGAAAGTTGGAAGGGACCTTAAAAACCATCTGGTCCCAACCCCTCTGCTGTGGGCAGGGACACCTTCCACTAGACCAGGCTGCTCAGAGCTTTGTCCAGCCTGGCCTTGAGCACTTCCAGGGATGGGGCATCCACAGCTTCCCTGGGCAGCCTGTGCCAGGGCCTCACCTGGCAAAAGCCCCACAAAAAATGTCTTCTTAATATCCAATCTACTCTCTTTCAGTTTGAAGACATTCCCCCTTGTCCAGTCACTCTATGCCATTGTGAATAGTCCCTCTCCATCCTTGTCAGCTCCTTCAGGAGTTGGAAGGCCCCAATGAGGTTGCCTCCAAGGCTTCTCTTCTCCAGGCTGAACAATCCCCATTCTCTCAGCCTTCCCTCATAGCAGAGGTGCTCCATCCCTCTGATCACCTTGGTGCCTCCTCTGGGCTCTCTCCAGCAGCTCCATGTCCTTCCTGTGCTGGGACCCCAGGGCTGGAGGCAGCTCTGCAGGTGGGGTCTCAGCAGAGCGGGGCAGAGGGGCAGAATCCCCTCCCTGCCCTGCTGCCCAGGGGCTCTGGGTGCAGCCCAGGACACACTTGGCTCTCTGGGCTGCATCTAAATGATGGAGGGACTTTCTTAGCACTGCAATAAAAATCTGTGTAATAATGAGAGTAATTTATTGTCACTGAAAGAAGGAATAAGCACAGTGTTAATATTTCCTACTGTAACATTCTGCAAGTGTGTTTGCTGGTCACAAAAGACCATCTTTGCTCACAGAAGTTTACATTATTTTCTTCTGAGGGCCTCGTGGCATTTGAAGGCTAATTTGGAGTAATGATTATAGCTGGAACCACTTTTCAAACAGAGGCAAAGTGAGGCAAAGTTTAATAAAAGTTTTGAAGTAAGAGCAGTTCTGGACATGAATCTGCAGTTGGAGTTTGAAGCCTGTTTGATGACAGGATCAACCAGTTTAAAGTCTTGATTCTCTTGCTTTGTGGGGTTTTTCTCTTGAACACCCAAAATGAAGACGGATATTTGTGATATCCAATATAACATATTGGCATAATATGTGCTAATAGTATCTAGACAGTTGATTTTACAATTGTGAGGATTAGCAGACCATAATTAATATAGCTACTCGAGAAGCAGACAAACAGGGGTCCAAATTTCAAAAAAGGAAAAAGTGACATAACCCATTTTCCAAGTCATCAACATCAGGGTTACATGGTTTGTGTGGAAAACAAACTGAAAAAGAGTTCTTACGGCATAAACTGTAGGAACAGATGATGCAAATTTCATAACACAGAGAGGAACAAGAGAAAAGTTATTGTAATGTATTTCATGCAGTCTGGAAAAGAGAAAGTCAGACAGAGGCCATGCTTTATGGACATGAGCAGGAGGAAGCAACATATCCTACCCTGTGCAAGCCTGAATAATATTTCACCTGTATTTTCTTAAGAAAATTTAGCCAGGACTCCAAGCATAAAATTACTCTTCAATATTTTCATTACTGATTTCATGACACAGTTTCTGAAAGTTGTTACTAGTTGAAATACATAGCACTAACATAAGTGCCTTGATTTTACTTAGCACCTAGTAGGGCACGTCTGCTTGCTTAATCTTGAATGGGAGAAAATCAATTTCATGGAAAAAATCTGTGGAAATATGTGGGAAGTAGCTGGAAAAAATTTCACTTCAGGCAGAAACAAACAAATTACCTAAGAGGTTCACTGGAGATCTCAAAATTATATATTGGTAAGAAACCAACAAAAAAAGAAAGCCCCAAAGAAAACCAATGAAAAAAGAACTACCACACAAACATCTAAACACATTTATTACAAGAGTGTTTATAGTGACTGATTCAGAAATCAATTTGGAGGAAGGTCTGTGAAAAATAATATGCCAAACTGGGGTGAGTTCTGTAAACTGTAATTCCTCTCACCATGCTGATTAACTGCTAGTGGAGTACAAGGAAGTGGGAATAAGGTTCTTCAAGATCACTTAAGACATGTTCATGAAACATAACTCATGGGCAACGGGGATGTAGTGTCACAATGACAAATTCAGAAAATAGTACTACAAAATAGTAGAGTAGAAATAAGTATTGATAGACTTGCATTGTATTGCAGAAAGGCTATGAGACAGTCCTACAAAAAATAAGGAAAAAGGTCTGTTAAAAGTTTCATGTTGTGCATGTGAAGGTTCTTGATTCTTTGAGTCATAGAACCAGAGAATTATTTGGGTTGGAAGGGACCTTACAGACCATCTCATTCCAACCCCCTGCCATGGACAGGGACAAGTTCCACTAGACCAGGTTGCTCAAAGCCTCAACCAGCCTGGTCTTGAAGCACTTACATATAGGGCATCCACAACTTCTCTTGGCAACCTGTTCCAGCACCTCATTGCCCTCACAGTAAAGAATTTCTTCCTATTATGTGATCTGAGTCTGCCCTCTGACAGTTTAAAGCCATTCCCCCTTGCTCTGTCACTATCCTTGTCAGAAGTCCCTCTCTGATCTTTGTGTAGCTTTCTTCAGTTTTTGGAAGGAACATCTTGCTGGAGCATTCTCTTGCTCAGATGGAATAATCTCAACTCTCTCAGCCTGTCTTCATAATCAAAACTCAATAGAACACAACATCTCATCAAATTACCAACAAGTAAATCTGTAGGAAGTACCACAAGGCACCTGCTGCAGCCCAGTTCACCATGACATTACCATCACTGGCTCTGGAGGATATAATGACAGTGAATAATCACTTTCTTAGCAAGTCAAATTTCAGAGTAGTTTCAAAAATATTACAAATTGATTTGAACTCAATTCCCATTATGCCAAGTGTAATGCTCTGAACCAAGCATCAAAAGGTTCTAAGTAAACATTAGGAGGCAAAAATCTTAATACTTTGCAGCAAGGAATTGAATAATGCTTTTTAATGGTATGGCATCTTCAGGCTTCTGTATGTTTGACAACTGAAGCTCATATCAATGCTGTGAAGAGCCTAGACAGCTCTACTAAACACCCAGATCTTCACCAGCACAACCTTCACTTCTGGTGTGGTCTGTCTTAGTATCAGCTCCAAGAGCAAGCTAGAGCCTGCTCTCTGAAGAGATCAAAGAATTTTGTGCTTGTGTTTTCACACTGTGATACAAATGCATCATGTGAAGCAAAGAGGAGCAAAACGCTATTAGACTCAGATAGTTTGGACTCTGATAATTTTTTTTCATATCTTGGTGCAACCTTCCATAAACTTTGCTTTTTAATGCCGTTTTTCATATGTTCTGCTAAGCAGATGATTTATAATGCATTCCTATGAATAATAGAAAAAAATACTTCCATGTTTTATATGGAAGAAAATGCTAACTATATTAACTTATAGCTAATATAATAATATACTTAATTTTGTTTGGCAGTGTCACAGAGGAGATGAGATGGAAAGAGCAGTGTAACCATATCTGAAAATCTTCTGTCCCAAGTACAGCACCTTTTTAAAATGCAGACTAGTCAAAATACATCTCGATAAAAGAAGAAAAAGTGCTATCACTCCCTCAAATCTAGATACCAATGGCCATAATTTAGTGGTAAACTTCTGCAGCATCTCTTGCTGACAAATGACACGTCTCATTATCTTTCTCTAAAACAGAAAAGACATTTTCCTACAGCACAACCTATTCTGACAAGGAAAAAGATGAAGGGTCTTACAGAATCCTGAACATTGCTTTAAGGTCCTCATAGCCAAGAAACTGTGTCCTTAAGCTTTAATAAAGTATAAGAAAATAAATTCACTACTTTCAATCAGTTATGCATGAAGATTTACTATGCAAAACCCCTATATTTTTCATAAAATAATAGAACATTTTGGGTTGAAAGGGAACTTTGGAATTCATCTAATTCAACTCCTCTCTAATAAGCAGGGATATTGAGTTGATCAGGTTGCTCAGAATCCCATCCAAACTCCATCTGAATGCTTCCATGAATGTGCCATCTACTACCAAATTGGAAGAGTTTTCTTTTAGAGAGGAAGGAGCTAACGGTGTGGTACACCTTAGTCCAAAAGTTGTAGGTTTTTGTTGAGTCATTTTTCACAATGAATGTAAGCAAAATCAGAATTTTAAACTTTATGTACCAAAAGACTGGGCAGAAGCTCCACATGGGTTTCATCAGGCTGTTGAAGCCTTTAGGTCTTTTTAAAAATTCACCCTTTTTAAAAATGCACCCTTTTTCAGCCCAGTGGTTACACACTGTGAGGTTCTGGTAAGGTAAATCACTGAGTTGCTTTCTCAGCATTGTATCCAGAGATTGCTTTTAAAGGTATCCTTTTTCATGTGTGTGTGCATAGACAGGGACACACCATGCACACACTTACATGCACAAAGATCTCCCTTGGGGCAAAGATCTCACCAGGGGCTGTCTAGCAGAGATTTCATACATATGCTCAAGGTGAGGGAAGGCTCTGAGGCAGAGATGGCTAATGACAGCAGAAGCATCTAATATAGTTTCATGACATAAAGACGGCAAGAATTTGGACTCAAGACATTGCTCTGTTATCCTGCAGCACTGACTAAGAGAAATAAATCCAGTGTTGAAAATGGAGAGACTCTGGCTTATAGAGGAGACTAATTTTTGAGAGCTATGGAAGGTGTGAGGTTACGTGATGGAGCAGCACCTTCCTTTTTCAGCGACTCTCCAGCTGGCTGTTCTGCCTCTCTTCCTTTTGGTATGAAAGTATGGGGACAGGAAGAGATAGGCCTTATTCCACAGTTGCATGGGAGGCCAGAGACACCTATCAGCTTTATGTCATTTTGTTGTGAGAGCAGGCTGAAACTCTTCAATCCCCAACTACATTTCCCCATCAGAGAGCCTGCTAAAGTGTGGAGGGAGAAAGGACCCACAGAGCTGTTTTTCCACCACTGGCACAGGTCTGGTTAGAGGGACAAGGACTACACAGGGAGGCTTGGAAAGTGGGAAAGCATAAAACCTGGGGTGGTCATCAGGAAAGCAACAGGCTGAGGAGGGAATGAGAGATAAGGGGGAAAGCAGAGTCAAGTCATGTCTGCCTGGGAAGGCACTGGTGACACAGAGTTGACCTTCCTGATGGCAAAAGGAAAATTGCCAGTTAATAACCTGGATCTGTCATGGTTTTACCCCAGAATCAATGGACCCCAAGCAGCCTCTCCCAAGCCTCACCTGGCAAGGGAGAGGAAATCACGAGAGTAAAAGTGAGAAAAGTCATGGCTTGTGATAAAGACAGCTGGTAAAAGCAAAAGCTTCACATGCAAGGAAAGTGAAAAATTGAATTAATTCCTATGTTTGGGCAGTTGCTCAGCTATCCCCAGGAGAGCAGGGCCCCATCACATGTAATGGTGGCTTGGGAGGACAAAGCCTATCACTCCAAAATATCAACCTCCTTCCTCCTTCTTCCCCCTTTACATACTGAGCATGATGCCATATAATCTGGAATATCCCTTTGGTCATTTGTGGTCCACTTTCCTGGCTGTGTCCCCTCCCAGCTCCTTGTGCACACCCAACCTACTTGCTGGTGGACTGCATGGAGAGAGAGATGGAAAAGGCCTTTTCTGTCCTCCAGCCCTGCTCAGCAGCAATGAAAACATCCCTGTGTTTTCAGCACAAATCCAGAGCATAGTTCCATACAAGCTAATATGGGGAAAAAAAAAGCCACTATCCCAATCAAAACCAGCACAAATGAGCACATAATTGCCTCGCACAAATGAGCACATAATTGCCTTTGAATTTTGAACTTGGAAAAAAAATATGGGAGTTCCTTGGAAGCCTACTACCTCTATGCAATTTGTTCAGAGCGGTTTTCCAGCAGAAGCTCCTGAGTGATGGCAATCACCTTGGTCTTGCAATTGTGCTGTTTATCAATCACCCTATCTTAAGTGATGCATACACATTTAGAGTGCACAAGATGTGCCCAGGATTCAGTCTTTCTTTTAGGTCTTATAGGTGTCTGTGATAATTGAGTGCAACTATGAAAAAATAACTTTGCCTTGAACCAAAGATAAAAGTTCCAGTGCAGGTAAAATTCCGGGTCAAAGAAATACAGCAGAAGTGCCAGCACATTCTGAGTTGATTCAGAAGAAACAATGGACACACATTTTACTCAGAATACACATGAATAGAAAAAAATATATTAATAGATTGAGAAAACTTTTGCCATTTGTCCAACTGATGAGTCACTACTAATCTGTAAACTCTAACTCTGATAACAGCGTGATGCATACTGCTTTCTCCTAGATCATGAGTCAGTGAGAGAAACAGATAGACCACAAAGTCACATCAGCAGAGAAAAATTCAACAAGCACAAGAAACAAACACATCTGTGCCTTTCTGAAAATGCCAGCAAATGTCATCAATGAAAATGCCAGGAAATGTCATCAATATGCACTACACTCCCACCAGGAAACCCCTGGACATGGAGGTCTAAAGGCTGCTGCCATGTTTGTGGTACAGATCTGCTGCACCTCACAGTGGCTCAGTGGCACAGCAGGAGCCCTGGCAGGGCAGGAGGGCGGGTTGCAGGACAGTGGGCAGCACTGGCCTCACACCTCTCCAGAGCAGAGCCCAAAATCTAGTGTTAGGGCGACTCCTTAATTTTCCACCTCATGCTAGGAGTTCCTGGTGATGGTTTTAAGTAGAAGTGTTGCAGGTTACTGTATGCTAAATTTAATGTTTGGGATTTTTTTAAAGAAGAGATTTTTAAACAATGAATTCTTGACAAGTGTCTACAGCTATTGAGTAATTTCAAAATGTGACACACTCTTTGTGCAAAACAATTGGTCTCTTCTTTTGATCTTAGAATAATTATTATTGGGACACATATATGATTAGAGCTATTCTTTAGGAAGACAGTGAGAAGAAACATGGTTTGGGCATTCATTCCTAGAATAATCTCTCCATGATTTTTTTAAACAGTATAGTCTTGTAACACCAAACCTGTACCCACAGTGACAATTTTTGGTAATTTATGTTTGTGACCTGGTGGCCCAGAACACTTAAGCTTTCTTGGTTACACAACCAAGTTATTTCTTACACAGAGAACAATCCTTCTTTCTTGATTGTTCTTTCTTAGAATATTTCTATACAAAGAAGATTTGATGGTTTCTTTTTCCTCTTAAATGAGCTGCGATTACAAATCCTGTCTAGCAGTACCCCTGTTAGTCTATTTGAGATGCATTTATGGAAGTCTGTAAAAAAATTCATTTTTCATGCTGGGGGCAGCTGCAGAGATCTGGGACAGGGGAAAAATCTTTAACTGATTAAATTGGTAAAGAAAGCAAGCATATTTCTGTAAAGGAAAAGAATTGGTATAAAGTTGATAGTAATAAGGTGAGTGCTAAGACTTGGCAGGGGCTTGGAATGAGATGAGCTTTAAGGTCCCTTCCAATCCAGACCATTCTATGCTTCTATGATTTTTTAATACATTGCTGATGTCTCTCTCTAGCTGTGGGACAGAAAACGTTCAGGAGGCTGTCAATAGACAGTGTGAGTGGGATTTTTAGCCATGTTAGCATAAGGCAGTGGCTGGTTATCCACAGGAAGCCTTGAGAAACAGAACAAGGATTTGGTTGGGACTAAAAGGCACTGGGAGAAGAAAACAGGTCTGTTAGTTGTCAGAACACAGACAGGAGATGAGTTTGTGCTTACAGGTGAGATACAGTTCAAAATGAGAAGAGAACATCAGATGAACTTCTGCAGGAAAGGAAGGATTTTGTCATCAAGAAAGTTGCATGTCACCATGGACAAGTTAATATCCTTTGATAATATACAGCACTTACTAAGGTATCTTTGTGTGTCATTGACTTTTCTGTGGACATGCTGCCTGGAAATGAAAATTGAAGTTAACATGAAAAGGTATTTGCATCATTTACAGCAAAAAGGGTTCTTGCAATCTCCTGTAAATGTCATTTCTGTGTAACAGATTTTTGACTCATATTTGGCCAGTATATGGTCTCTCTAATATTCAGGATACTTCTTTTTTTCTGGACAGTGATCCTTATATAGATACTCAATAATTTAATTATTCCAATTTGATGATATATTCTTGACAATTAAATATCTTCAATGCAGTTTTTACTGGTGTTTCTACCTTTCAGAATGATGTATGTAATTTCCTTTCTTGGATTTCCTGCCTTTGAATTCTCCCCAGTTTAACTATATTTCACATATTTCACATGTGCATTTTACATTTTTACAGGGTCAAAATCTTCTCAGTACTGCCCATTGACAGGACAGGATACACTGGGCAAAAATTAAAACATGGTATCTCATCTGAACACACAGACCCCACTTCTGTCAGGGTTGCCCAGAAAGATTGTGGCATCTGCATCCACAGAGGTATTCAAAATCCTACAGGACATGATCACTGGCAACCTGCCCTAGATGACCCTGCTTGATTGGGGGACTGGACTATAAAATACCAAAAAGTAACTTTCAGCCAAAACCATTCTGTGAATCCATGAGATTCCATTTGAAACTCTGAACCACGTTATAATATACTGATAATACATATCCATGTCATTAGTGTCTCACAGGAGTGAGCAGCTTCTACAGACATATGTTGATATAATGTTGGGAAGGCTGTGTCTGCGGCTTTTACCCATATCTTTGGGTAGTTACCTTTGAGATTTTTAGTCCACATCTGGGAGATATGGAAGAGATAACTGATAATTCAAGTCCCACTGGTATCTAAGTTACTTGGTCATCATTAGATGTGTGGTAATCTTTGTTCAGGTCATCTACCAGAAGTTTTGCTTTTGGAGCTTTGGGCATACCTATCTCTTTACCCCTTACTTTTAGTTAACATCTCATAAGTTTCAATTGTTATTTATTTATCAGCTCTGAGAGTTTTTGTGCTTGGTTTCTTCAGAGAAAGGCATATCCTCTTACAGCTTAGGAATGTGAAAATGGATATGTCTCCTCCCCTGTTCTTATTTTCTTCTTTACAATTTTTTAGAATTTACCACCCTGCAGGAGCTGACTCACTGCTGGGTATCTTTTGCTGAACAAGAGTTCACAGAGAGTGTGTATTTTAGGGTTTCTTCCTCCCCTCAAATTTACCTTTTCTTGAGCAGTTTTTTAAAGTCTAGTTCTTGCTATTCCCATGTCTTTAGATACAACACTTTATTTTATGACTTGTGTTTTGGGGGTGATATTTTGGTGGGGGAGGGCAGAGGGGATTGTGTGGGTTGAGTTTTTTATTTGTTTATTTTTATTAATAATGATAAATGGATAGCATGTTTTTGCATTAATTCTATTTACTCTTACACTTACCCTAAGAGACATTTTTTTGGTGGTACCTCATGAGTATAATAAAGTTTCTAAGCATGGGACTACCTGAACCCAGGCCATGAGGCCCAGACACAGCAAAACTGCTATCCCTGTGGATTTTTAAAACCTGGCCAAATCCTGAGCAGCCTGGTGCAATTTGCAAGTTAGCTGGACTACGTGGCATCCAGAGGTGCCTTTACTTTAATCTTTCTCTGAGTCTGTCCTTTCAAGCTGTTCTCTGCATCATGAGCATCACTCTAACAGGGAAAGCCATGACTTAAAATTCTAGGATCTGCCTATTAAATTAAAAATACCCCAGCAAATATTATGGAAATGAAAAAATAATAATAAAAATTGGCAGATATTATCTACAATGTTTGTTACTTGTAAATAGAAACTACAATTCTGTGTGTGTTTTATCAGATAACATCAAGATGATAAACTTTTCTTAAACACTTCTATTTTTTCTGTGTTTGATTTTCTCAGCAAATACCAGAATATTTAATAAAACTATTAGGTTTTTTTTATTTAATAAAATGATTAGTTTTTAATAAAACTATTAGTTTTGCAAACTAGCTCATCTCAGTAGGAAAATAATCCTAGTATATCCAGTAGTATATCAATCACCCTTTGTTTAGATTCAGATTTTGTCTGGTCTTGATATCAGATAAGTTTCCCAGAAGCTGTCTTTGGCTTTGGTTTTTGTGTTTAAATCTCCTCAAATGAGCACTAAGAGCTATAAAAACTAAGTCTGTAAAAAAAGTTTTCTTACAGTAAGAGACAAATGCAAGCTGTTTGTAAGATGTGAGCCTAATGCTTTGGATCAATTTGTAAACTCTGCAAATTTTAAACAGTATTCACATGTTGATCATTCTAGGACAAATATTTTAACAAATGCTCCTTAAAGACATTTCTGGAAGCTTTCAATATTTAAAGGCATGACTAAAGATAGAACTCAATTTCTCTTCACTGGAGCAGAAATCAGGACTGACACGGGAACATAAGGTGTTGTCTAACACAGCTGATATATAAAATGGGACACAGGGAGAATTTAAATGATGAGTCAAGATTTTGAAATAGAAAACACCTGGCACTTCTACCCTGGAGATACTTCAGCTCTGTTAGAACCTCGCCTTTAGAAAAAAATGTCCACAAGTGCTGGGAGTGGCAACTCTGTGCAGATCTCCCTGCTGTCCCAGGCTTGGACACACTTGGCAGCTGCAGGCTGAACTCATGCCTAAACCTCATCCTGACATAGAGATGGCACACACTAAGGGTCTCAGCTCCTTGGAGGTGATAGATGGGATGGCAGATTATTAAAGCCAGAACCATGATAACAGGAAATTCTTTCCTTTAACCACTTTTATATAAAATGCCTACTATTTCCTGCTAGGATTGGTTTGGGTAACAAGTACCTCTCTTTCATTCTCTTCCAAATGAAACTGCTGTAAGGTAGAGCCATAGTTCTTCATTGCTGTCTTTTGGGAGATGGATGCAAACTTTATTCTTTATACAGATATATGGCTTCCCCAGGAGGCACAGGAAGAACCTCTATCAAGTTTTCAAATGGTTGAATGAATATTTTTCTGGAGAAGGAGTTTTGCTTTCCACTGGGAGAGGGGAAAGTAGACCCACATTTTTAGGTCCCCTAGCCACTGCTTCAAAACTCAACCTGGTGTTTTAAACAATATGACAGAAGAAATATCTCCTGCTCATACGTGGGTTGTAGGTAGTGAGCATCCACTTAAATGAGGTCTTCCCTTTCAGCTCTCTCTCAGAAGTCTTGGAAATGTGACTCTCTTTTCTGCTGGATAGTGATGCCAGGTCCCATCCTGCTGTGCATAGCACCATGGGGTGTCTAGCCCATGGCTTGAAGAAAGAACAGGACAGGAAAGAGCTGTGACAATGCTTCTTGCCATTCCTCTCCAGTTTTATTGAAGCATATGAAGACAGAGAGCCTGGCAATCATGTCTGTGAAGGGCACTGCTTTTCCTTCTGGCACTCGATGACAGAAAGATATGTTACTGCAATCCTGGAAAGGGATTGCACTAACGTATCTTGCAGTAACATATCTGCAATAACATGCTCCCTCTGAGTAGTGCAGTGAGGCTCTTAATCAATGACAGCTTTAATGAACACCCAAAGCATTTCTCCACCTCCCAGCGTAAAATCAATTTCTACTAGATAATCAAGACTGAGAAGAAAACAATAAAATGGTGTAGCACTTTTACAACCCTGTACCTTAACACATGCCAAGATGCAACATGAACTAGAATGAAAATTAACAAGCAATATTCACAATATTTTGTGAGTTCTTTCTAGAGGAATTAGAAATACAATACACAGACCTCACACAGTGTATGTCTGCAAAACATATGAGAGCACATTTCACTCAAGCAGCATTGACTGGACAGTTTCCTTTTTATTCCATGGGTAGATCTGACCATGTGGATGGGACACAGTTGCTTGGAAGCTCATTTATATGCTTTGTTTAATATCCGTGCATCAATTCTAAACTACACTTACCCTAAAGAGTAGCTTTCATTAGACAACATCCTCAGATGTCATAGATATCTATCTATATCCATGATGCCTTTACTTGCTAGTTGTTAAGTTCTGAAAATTAGACCTACATATCTATCTGCCTGTGACCAGGTGAAAAGCCTTTCTCAAAGCATAATATGTAGCATCTATTACTTCTTTTCCTCCTTCTTCCCTCAATGAAAAAAAGACAAGTGTTTTTTTTTTTGTATGAGATCTCTGTTGCTAACACTGTTTGAGAAGGAAGGACATAGCAAATGCAGACTAAAGAAACAGACTTTGTTAGATTCCAGGTAAAGTCCTGCCTTAATTCTTTGTTTGACTCATGAAATGTATTAAAAAGAAACAAGGATATATTTAAAATGAAAATGGAAAGAGAAAAATTGCCTTGAGGAACACATGACATTCATCCTGCATACTTTCATAGCACTAATTTAAAGGCAGAGACACTAAATATCTAAATACTGAAGGAATTTTCAGGTGAAATTTAGACAGAATGCTTGCAATTGCCTATGGGTGATTTTGCCAGGTCTTAATATTTTGTCAGGGAAGAGCTCCAAACTGTTGACACTTGCAATAAATAACTGCACACAGACACCTAAATTTTAGTAATAATATTTTCTAAAGGATTCTAACAGTCTCCTGAGCAATGTGCAATTCAGAGTTGTGTTCCAAGCATCAGGGGGTATAGGAGTGAGGATAAAGATACTCTCATGTGAGATGTGCCTGTGATTATTCAGTTATTCCCTTCACTAACTACCAAATTTACACCAACAAACTCCAAGGTTCGTAATTTAGCATAACAATAACACAGACAGCTTTCTAGGAAGGTAATGCCTTCCTTATGTGGTCCTGCCTGCCTCAAATGCCCACTGTTGCCCTAAACTTGAGAGAAAAAAAAGCTTTTTACTCTGTGTTTGTGGATAAGCATCACTAAGATGAGCCCACTGCTTGACCAGGGCTGGGGAGTACTCCCATAATACTAATCAAAATTAAAAGCAAGATGGAATTTAACGAATATGAAGCAGACACTTTTAAACATGCTTTTGGAAAGCCTTTCTCTTGAGTATATCAAAATCAGAATTTTTTTTTTCTTTCACTTTATAATTTCACTTATTAATGTTGTAACATTTGTGAACTATTTTACAAGTGCTGAAAATACTTGATTGGTTATTGCATTTTTCTCTGCTACAGCCCAAATGGGAAGCTAAAATTATTGAGGATAGGTTTGGGTAAAGAGCATCAAAAAGAACAAATCATGAGACTCTGAGGGTTTTTAGTGTCACCATTAATTTCCTGGTAAACTGCAAAATGCACTAAAACCAAATCTGAGCCACCTTATTCTCTTCCTGAGGTCTTTAGTTTGCTCATATAAACATAAAGGGCCTCTTTATTACCATATACAACATGTATTAGGTTATGATTATGCTTCCAGACATCTTATCAGCCTCAGTGAACAAAGAAATAAGCTATGATTAAAGAAACTCCTCATGGTAAAGAGCTCTGACTTGAATTGGTGCATCTGAAGACAAATGAATTCTGGTGCTCTGAAAAATTTCGCTTTTGTTCATAATGTCATATATTTACACTTCTGTTGTTCATTTTTCAAATGGCCTACAAACCACTACTACTCTTTGACACCTTCTGACTCCAAGGCTAAATAACTTGAAAAAGTAATGAATCTGATATTATCTATATTGGTCCTTCATCTAGAGTTATAAAGCAAAATATATGGATTAATAATAAAAATAATAATTAAAATATGTTATTATATAATTTATATAGATTATAATAATAATAATTAATAATAAATTACAGCAACCTGGTTGCTGTAATAGCAGGACACACAAGCTTGGAACAGAGGTTTGCAGCTTTTTCAGAAAAAGAAATTATAGCAAACACATCTACAGTAGCTGAACCATGTCTTCACTTGCCTTTGGTTAGTTGTAGGTGGTAAATACCTCATATGCTGTAATTGAGCAGTTTATTACATTGCTTACAGGTTAACTTGTGAAACACTCAAATTACACAGAAGAAGATTTCACACATTAGGGCAGCTGTTGATTAATTTCTAAAGTTATCCTCCCATAAAAATATTGGGTAAATCCTATTTGTTTTCTGAATACAATGAACAAACAAAAAATAGACATACAAAAACCCTTATAATGAGGTAAGCCTGACCATATATAATGAAAAACTAAAATGTTAATATACAGGCACTGAAGATATTTATTCCTCTATTCTGAGATTATTGTATTATGAAGGATTTTTCTACCACTTTTGATAGAAATATATTTTGGATCTAAGCCACTGCTGCTTGGAAAGTCTAATTTTTTTTTTTTTTTTAATTTAATTATTAAGTTATTAGAGGTCCTGCAACAGTTTGTCTCACTTGAAATTTCATATATACTAAATGTAGATATGTGATATATACAAAATGATTCATCAACTATAGAAGTGTATAATATACAGACATACAAGACTGGCCAGATTGGGTCAAACCAAATATTCATTTATCCTGATGCACAGTGTCTCCTGTCCATAAATGGAAACATAAAAACTTGCCAAGCATGTAAGAAACACTGCCACCGTTTCCTGAATGAGGAAAGTTTCCCATGATTGAGCAATACCCAATGGATTTTTGCTTCATGTACTTGATTCCTCTACCCTTAAATCTTCAAAAGTTTTTATTATTCATAGTATCCTTTGACTAAGAATGATATCACAGGTAGCAGCCTCTGCTCCATGAAGAATCACCTCCATTTAATTTGCTTTAAATGTCACTCTTAACCACTTCCTTTGATAACTCCCTGTCTTGGCTAAAACCAGTCAGCAAGGTCATTTTATTTAGTTTCTTCCTTCAAAGCACAGTTCTACAGACCTCTGTCCCTCCTCTTAAATTATCATTTTCAAAACTGAAGAGTCAAAGTTTCTGCCATCACCCCTCTAACAAAAGTCTTTCCAGGGCTTTAATCATCTTGTCATCAGTCATCGGTAACTATTCCTGTTAGAATTGCAAACACAAGTCATGGATAGTGATGTCTGCATGCTTGGGTGAGATACAGATTAAACATTTCTGTCAGATTATCAATTAAAGGCTTCAAAAAATGGTTAGAGGGGACAAGAGGTGTTACACCACTGATTAAGTACACATTGCACACTGATGGAATGGTCTGAGGAATGAAGAAGTCAATGTGAGTATGAAAATAAGGAAGAAGCTGTACCAAAAATACATTGTGGATTTTTTTCATCTCTATTAAGGGACATGAGAAGATGAAACCAGTCAAGCCTTTAACAAAATTTTTTATTTTCCTTTCAAGGTGAATATAAATTTTGGTTTCTTACAATCAGTGGACATTACAATATTTTTCCTAATTATTTCAGAATCATAGAGTATGTGAGGCTGTCACAGAGCTTTGGAGATCATCTAGTCTGAATTCTCTGCTTAAAGTGCATGCAGGTACAGCATGCAGGGCACTCTTCACCTGGGTTTCTAATATCTCCAGGAATGGAGATGCCATAAGCTCTCCAGATAACCAGTATTTGATCATCCTTACAGTAAAAAACTTTCTTTTAGGATCTTATGCACTTCTGAACATTCTCACTGAAGTAAGATATTCAACACATAAAACAGTCTATTCTGATATTGATTATTTTATCTTGGACATGGGAAAAAAAAACCCCTTACCTAGAAATGCTCAGATCTCTTACTAAGTACTTCTTAATTTAAAGAGATACTCTTTTAATTGGATCTGGATATTTCTACTTTTGGAATGGAACATGAACTTTTGAGGTACAATTTCTTTTTACTGATGATCATACAGCAGTTTTCAATGTTCAGTTTCCTAGTAAGGAGGCAGGACTAGAGTGTTTTGATGTATCTGCTTTTAAATCTAGCTGTATAAAAATGTAAAACATTTTATGTTATAGCTCTCATACATGTTACCTTTATGTGATATACTTCATACTCTATGGTGTTATATTTTTTGTAGAAAACTTGAGGGTATCATGGCTAGTTTTAGTCCTGACTAACTAATTTTATCCAACATCTCAAGTTTCAGTAAAGAACTTAAACTTTTGGCATAGTTTTCTTTAAATTTGCATTTTTCATAACATCTGCAGTAACACAAATCAAAGCCTCCTTAAACTCCTTTTAAAGTCTATGCAGGTAAAAAGTAAGAAAACAGGTCACCAGGTCCAAGCCATCCCATGAAAACCTTTTAAAAAATAATCTGGATTGTAAAATGCCAATTCTTGTAAACTGAATTTTGGAAATCAAATACTCCTGAGGAGTGTATTTATGCAAGCAGAACTGAGGTCTCTCTACCTCTCTGAATAAAGCTATACTTTTCTTCCCAGTTACATGACACAAAAATAGAAACACTATAACAACATATATCCTAGTTTTAGCAAGTCAGCTTTGCATAAAAAGAAATTAATAGTGCTATGAGTTATTAGAAGTTTCTGGGTGACCTTTCAGTATTATCAAAAAATGTTACCCTAAGGTCAAACACATTTGGTTTTTCACACTTACCTCATGTTTCGCAGAGTATACTGTTCCTTACAATTCCTCAGCTTTTTTGATACTTGTGATAGAAGCCAGAATCAGAAGAGTACCACCAATTAAGAGGAAGTTGTCAGAATATGCTATTGAAATACACTACCAGAAGAAATTTCCAATTTTAGTCAGAGGAAGTTTGATTTTATTTAGTTTTGAACTAAAAAATATGAACTAAACAAAGAAATCAACCCAACAAACTTGACTGAAGTCCCCTCAAAAACAAGCAAACAAAGCAATCAACCCCAAACCAACAAAAAGCCAACATCAAAAAAAATCCAAATAAAACCCAAGCCCCAAACATTTAAAGCTTACATAAATTTGAGTTAGAGAATTATCTCAGTTGAAAGAAATTTTGATCCTGGTTGCAATGTATAAAGAGCTACACATCATTTAAGGATACTGGATTCCTACAAGGAATTTGTCATGTAAATTCCTTTCTTCCTCTTGCCACTAGAGCCTTTATTAAATACTGGAGTCATGTCAAAGTGGACCTATGTCCTTCATGGGCAATGCAAAAATCTATGTTTCTGTCCAGATTTACAGGTAGATAAAAGATTATGAGTCATTGTCCAAACAGTCATACCCATAAACCCTGCAGAGCAACGAGGAGAATGATTAATCAAGTATATTGAAGTGAGTCTGAAATCCCATTTGCAGCTTGATTTGTTGAGGAGAAAAGAAGAGGTGAGCAATTTCTTATGCTTTCTGTGAAAGTTGTGCTAGTACACGCTTAATTTGCAATAATACTTCTCCTCTCCCTTCCCTCCCAGGTGTTTGGACTTCTGATACTCTCCACATTATCTGGCCCTGGGGCTTTCTTTTCTTTTTCTTTTCTTTTCTTTTCTTTTCTTTTCTTTTCTTTTCTTTTCTTTTCTTTTCTTTTCTTTTCTTTTCTTTTCTTTTCTTTTCTTTTCTTTTCTTTTCTTTTCTTTTCTTTTCTTTTCTTTTCTTTTCTTTTCTTTTCTTTTCTTTTCTTTTCTTTTCTTTTCTTTTCTTTTCTTCTTTTTCTCTCTTCTCTTCTCTTCTCTTCTCTTCTCTTCTCTTCTCTTCTCTTCTCTTCTCTTCTCTTCTCTTCTCTTCTCTTCTCTTCTCTTCTCTTCTCTTCTCTTCTCTTCTCTTCTCTTCTCTTCTCTTCTCTTCTCTTTCTTTTCTCTCTCTCTCTTTTTCTCTCTCTTTCTTTCTTTCTCTCTCTCTTTCTCTCTCTTTCTGTTCCTTCCTGCCTTCTTTCTTCCCTTTTGTTTTCTTTCCTCAGTTGATAGTTGTATTGAGAGTCAGCAGAACCAGCAAAAGCCCTTGCACAGTTTTTCCATGGTCTGTAAAAATTCACTGTAATAGTGTGTGTCTCTGTGTTAGACAAGTAAGGCCCATCAGATGGTTTGGACATCTGGCCTCTGGAAAGCATTCAGCCCTCAATCCTTTTAATCACATTAAGCTAATCTTGTTTAACTATCTATACTTAATGAAAAACACACAAAGACTAAATCAATGAAGCATAATAATCTGTTCAAAAATGTGTAGCCTGTAAGATACATGCCTACCTTCCCACATAGCAGCACTTAAGTTTACACACAGGAGCCAGGAACAGAGGGAGCTCCACAGAGAGTTCTGTACTGGTCTCCTGAACTGGTTCTTATCCTACAAAGTCCATTTTTTTCCATGACCCTGTTCTCAGCTGTACTCTTCTGCAAATAGTCTGAACGAACTTTTGGTTGGCTAGCTTTTGCCAGTTAACCAAACACTTTTTAAAAGGAACAGTAATTTTCAAATATGCTCAAGCTATCTGAGGAAGAAATAGTATTCAAGTGCTAAGAAGCCTAAGCAGGTCAATATCAACATCGGGTATATATTTGAAGGGAAACCTTTTCTCCCACTTGATTTAATGCGAACATTTAGTTCAAACATCTTACCTCCAGTCCAAGTTGGACTTTAGATACCTAAGTAGTGTTGCTGTTCAGAAAACCTACATTTATCTGCCAATTAACTTGAAAGCACACAAGTTACATAGGTACTCCAAATTTTGCTATAAAGGCATCTAAAACCTGATTTACCTGTTGGATCAGGAACATCTTGGTCTCAGCCAGGAGAAAAGTACCTAACTCTCATTCACATTAATGAAAAATGTAATCCTGCATACGTTTACGTATGGCAGGGCTTGGTCGTAAGTTTCCATCCCAGCAAACACTAAATCCAACTCCATGCAAGGCGCAGAAACCAAGCATATTATGTAAAACAGAGGAGAGATTACAGGGAAACAACTATTCTTATCAGCTGCAGTTTAAATCTACCTTCCTTATTACTGTAGCAAGTACGGCAGCCAGCAGATCAGCAAACTGGGGTGGGCTGTACGCTGAGAGTCCTGCCACACTCATTCCTCTTAGCCCAAAAGGACAGAAGGTCCCTGCCTTTGAGAGGCTCTGGGAGTGTGAAAGCTGCTTTAGCCTTGCAAAATCCCATAAGCAGAGTGAATGAAAATCTGACCGACATCTGAAAAAGTATTTCTCAGCTATGGAAGTAAAGGAAGAGGAAAACAGAACATATAACAAATCACCTGCAGAAGGGGAACGTCTTGACAAAAAAGGGTAGTTCCCCAGCACTTGGTTCTTTTGAAGCATTTTATTCTCCTTTCCTGGGACAAGTCAGGCATTTGACTAACCTTGAAATTACACAACTTCTGTCCCATCAGAAGGTCACTCTCCAGAAACACAGACTGGAGGGAATATGGTCCTGCTTTCCCTGACAACAAAAACAACTCCAAAACTTACACAATGACTTTGTAAAATATCCAAACACATGAGTATGGAATCTGGTATGATTCTCCAGAGACGGGTTTGAAGAGACAGGTTTTGGTGGGCCACTAGTTTGATTTGAGCAAAATGAAGCTTGGAAGCACCAGAGCACTTGCTGCTCCCTTTAAGAGATAAATGTTGGTAAATCTACCTTGAAACTCCAGCCAAGGAGTTATCATCACAGCAACATTAGTAATTATTATCAGATGTGTGAAGAAATGTTTTCTAAACTTTCTCTTATTCTAATGTAAACCAAATGTTATTCTCCCCACCAGTGGGACAAATAATGTGATATTTTCCTTTTGTAACAGGATTATCAGCTGTATACTTCATTAAATTTATTTATTTCTGTTGAAAAACTTTTTCAGTTTTCTTCATTAAATTCTTTGAAAATATAGCTGTAGAAATTACACAGAACATCATAAAACACAAGTATTTCTTCTCCAGTGTAGCTGAGAGATGCACTACAATAAAAAAACCCCAGGAAAATAAGTTCTTTAGCACAACCTCTTACATATATTTTCCAAGCCAAAATCACTTTGGAAGCATGCTTTTAAACATGGGTCTTGTAGCAGCCTAGAAAATAGCTAACATTTCTTATGCATTGATATGTCTAATTTCTCTTTTTCTCACCAGACCTTGCCCAGCTCTGTAAATAAAGTGCCTCTCCTCTTAACCATTACCACTTCAATATGTTTGACTGATCTGATGCTCTTTTGTTAAAAATTACCAGTTCCAGATATTAACTGCAAGTTTTTGTAGGAAAAGATTTAAAAAGCACTGGGAGCAAAGGGACAATTATTTACTTCCTTAGTAGAATGAGCATTAACTTCTTTGTCCATGTTTGTTCCTCACACAGTTCAGAGGCTATGGGCACGGTATTTACGATTCAGGCAAATCCTAAGGCTGAGGAATTCTTTTTAAGGTACTGCCCACAACTAATTACTAAAGATTTCTGCATTTGAAATGATCTCAGTGTCTCATGAACTTTCCAGCCAAAACCCAGAGGATGCTACTGAGATGACTTCTAAAATCTCCAGCTTTCTCCTGCTCTCTGAAGTGCTTGGGGTCTGCTGCTTGCAGCCTTGTGGCTGGCTGTGTCAAAGAGGGAACCACCCAGACTGGCTGTGGGTAAAGGGTGCTAGGCTGCAGCACAAAGATAAGTGGATGTGTGGAACCCCAGGCATGTGTTGTCCGTACTTGAGTATTCCACAGTGCAACGCTGGAATCATCCAATTGAACTTTCAAGGAAGATTGTGTTGAGCACTCGTGCTCCCACAAAACTGACGCCCCTGTCTCTCAGTGTTTGCCCCTCCACAAAAGAAGCCACCTTGTCAGGTAATGTGTCCCAGCCTCTGTTCTCTCTCCACCACATCAAGGGGGAAACTTCCAGCACTTAGAAATTGCATCATGTGGTTGCCTGAAGCCCTCTTTTTTGAGACCTATCCAAGCATTCCTTTTCCTTATCTGAAAGATGAGATGTAGACATGCCTATATTTATGTGATACAATAGGCACATGAAAGAGATAAACAATAATAAACTATTGTTAGAGATAATAAACTTCTGCATGTGCCATACCAAAGCAGTCTTCTGGTAAGATTGTTGATCAACAGCCTCCTTTTTCATATGGAAAAACTTACAGCTGGAGAAAAAGATCTGCATGTAGAAAACCCAAAATACAGAAGCATAATAAATGTATCAATGTTGCTTCTAGATCTGAAGCAACTCTAAAATATTCTGTCAGCTCTGCTGACTTTCTCTTAATCTGATCTTTAAAGGATGTTTAAAATTAAACAGCTGCTGAATTTCTGAATTTCATGGATTAAAAAACATTGGCATTGACTGGTTTTTGCTTGCTTACTTTCTCTATGAAATTTAATTATTTGGTAATTCAATACTAGTATAAATCCAGCTATGTATTGACTCAATTGTAATCATCACTAGAATCACCAGAAAAATGTAGTGTGTCACTCCTGTTTCAGTAGGAGGTCACAGCAGCTGGTGCTAGCAGTAACTCTGACTAAGTCCAGACTTGTTTATTTTTTCAATTTGCAATGAAACATGACATTACAGTGGCATGGCTGTTTCTCTCAGCTTCTTATCTCAGATGAGATCTCAGAAGTGAAAGTCTTTTGGGAAATATTTATACATACATACAGAATATTGTCTGCGGCTCTAATTTTAAACATCATTTTTTGCCACAGACACTTTGTTTACACTACACAATTTGTGTTTTTGTCCTAATAATTACAAAAAGGGCAATGAACCATTGAACAGGAAAACGGATTTTATGATCTTGTTAAGAGAACTGCATAATGAGGTGATTTCCTCAGAACAGACCTATGACACATTCATATTTATCTTCAGTGAATCATGTTGTAGGCAAAAATCTTTGTCCACAGAACTCGATAGGAGATCTCTAGTATACACATGAATAAGAAAAAAAAGGTCAACACGTTGGTGCTATGACAACAAGGCTAGATGATGACCTTTGTGGGAGAGGTCCAGGCAGACAGCTTGCTGGAATAGCAGCTGTCCAGCTGAGAACTACTCAACACTGTAGGACACGACTCAACACAAAACAGTTTTCAGCAGATAAGAAAGGGGCATTCATGAAATTAAGGAAATATTGAATTTTGGAGATGAATAGGGTTAGGAAAATGTCTTTGCTCACATGCCTCTGTTCACAATAATCTGCTGTGGAAACTGTATGTGGAAATAAAAAAAAAAAGTTAAGTGAAGAAACAATCAAGCAATTGCATTCAAATTACCTCATATCATGAATAAGGGAGAGAGTGGAAATGGCTACTTGCCTTGGAGGAGCTATTTCTTGTCACCAAAGCATGACACCTCTGATCTCCCAGTACTGATTCTGAGGGGAAACTGCAAGACACATTTGGACAAGGAATGTATTCCCTCAAGCTTCTGCTGGGCTTGTGTGGCAAGCCAGCCTTGGGTGGGGAGGACATTGGGGTGGTTTCTGTCAGAAGCTGCCATCAGGCCATCACAGCCAGTGCCAGACTGCTGGACTGGCTGCTGACCAGGGCTGAGTCTATCAGCAACAGTGGCAGCAGCTTTGGGATGTTGCATCAAAGAAAGGTTAAATTACAGCTGCACAACAGCAGCTGTGAGAGCCGAGTAAAAGCAGGTGAGAGAAGCAGCCCTGCAGGCCCACGGTCGGTGCAGGAGGGGAGGAGGTGCTGTGGAGTGCCCCTGCAGCCTGAGGGGGTCCATGGTGCAGCAGGGATCCCTCTGCAGCCTTGGAGCAAGCTGTGGCCCCATGGAGAACAGGCTGGACGGAGCTGGCTCCTGGCAGCCCTTGGAGAGGAGCGCCCACAGGGTCAGGTTCACTGGCAGCACCTGGGACCCCATGGGGGGTAAGCTGGAGCAGTGTGTTCCTGAGGACCTGCACCCTATGGACAGGACCTACACTGGAGGAGGATTATTTCATGTGTTTGGGAACCTGTGCTGGAGCAAGGGAAAAGCATGAGGAAGAAGGAGCAGCTCAGAAGGTAAGAACTAATATCAACTCTCAACTTCCCAAACTTCTTTGCCACTCACAGGAGGAGGTAAAGAATTTTGGAATGAAATTCAGCTCAGAAAGAACAGAGGGGTGGGACAAAGATGCTTTTAACATTTGTTTTAATTTCTCATTATCACAGTCTCCTTAATTAGCAAGATAATAATTTATCTGAGTCTGTTTTGCTTTGACAAATAATTAGGATGAGGTCTCCTAGTCCTTATCTTGGCTCATGATGTTTCTGCCACTTTTCCCCCCTCCCCACAATCCTGTTGAGAAGTAGGAGTGAGAGAGCAGTTTGGTGACCACCTGGTGGCCGGTCAGGATCAGTTGATCATTGATGATGTTGAGGGGCAAGGGGGTAGATATTTGCCACTTTGCAATTTTTGGTCTGGTATAAACATCCAACATACAACTGTCCACTTTAATCCTTGTTTTATTCCCATTTGCAGGATCCCACACTATTAATTGGTGAATAATTCCTAGTCCTAATGTGTTTATTTGGAATGGTTGTCTGCCAGCACCGCAACAGCCTGTCCATGCACTGAGGACCCACTCAATTGTTCTGCAGCACCACTGGCTTTGATTTGTGATTGGTTATGGAAGGTCTGAGACCTCTCCTGGCTGCAGCGAGGTCTGGCTTCCACATCCTCTGCTAAAACAGGTCCTGAGCACAGAAGACAGCCCAGTTCCTGTGGCAGCAGCCATAAAATGCTTGATGCCAGTCATGTACCTCTCTTCTCAGCCCCTCTTTTTTGTCTGTGCTTTTGCAATGGTTTCAGAAGATCACAGATTGAATGCTGGGTGCAAAGCTGGCCTCCTTGCAACATATTTTTATCTGTATGTTCGTAACATATGTCTGTTTACAGACAGCTCTTAGGAGTGAGGTCTAACAGGTACATTCCTGTGGCTTTTCGTCTTCCTGTTTGGCATGGTATGGGCAGGGAAAGCCTCTTACAGATTTCAAAATGTTTAGACTTGTGGGGAAGGTTGGATAACAAAATGTTAACATTTAAACAAAGGAATTAGTTTCTCTGTGATGGAATTCCTGCCTATCAAAAGCCCAAAATTGAAGTTTTATCATTTATTCTTTTCCTTGAAATATGTCAGCCTTTTAACCTGCCAGAAAATAAAGTTTGTAAGTCTCTACATATGTATTTATAAATTTATTTTATTAATTATTAATTAATGTAGTGGGGTTTATATTCTGTATTTTTATAGAAATTGTGTTAGGCTTGTGTATAGGACTGTGAGGAGCCTTCCTTATGAAGAGGCAGGTCCTGCAGACCACATGTGATAAAGTGATCATAACTCCCATTCCCCATCCCCTTGTGCCACTCTGGGGAGGAGGGGGAGAATTCAGCAGCAAAGTTAAGCCTGGGAAAGAGAGAGAGGTGAAGGAAGAATGTTTTAAGGATGTAGCTTTTATTTCTCATTATCCTGCTTTGATTTGATAGGAAATAAATTCAATTAATTTCCCCAGTTCAAGTTGATTTCACCCATGACAGCAACTGCTAGGTGATCTCTCTCTCTGCCCTTATCTTGCCCCATGAGCCTTTAATTACATTCTATACCAGCTGTCCTGTTGAGGAACAGAAAAATCGAGTGGGTGGGTGGGCATCTGGCATTCAGCCAGGGTCAACTAACCACAGTGTCTTCATTTATTTGTTCAATATATACTTTTGTGGGAAGTAGTTTGCCACAAAATGTTTAATGTAGTTTAATTCAGTTTTTCATTATAAAAACTTGAAAGCACATACTCTAACAAAATCAGGAAAAATTCAAAAAATTAGTGAAAAAGATACATTCTAATCTAAGGAAATATACCCAAAGTACAATTTTTATTTGCTTTTGTAGCAATTATTTCAAAGGATCTCAGAAGTAGCTCTACTAATTCATCAGCAAGACAGATTCAGTGTATACAAGAAAAAGCTTTTCTGTCTTGAACTTCTCTTTCCATCTGGTGAGAACATAGAGATCTAAACATACATAGAGAATTTGAGTGTGGGATGAGATCTTTACTGAGACTCAGACAATGCACAACTTCATGTTTTCACAGAAGAGTCTTTTTAAAGTAATTTTGAATAATTAATTTGTCGTATTGAATTAGCACCAACGTTTTTTTCATAATTAAAAATCTGAATAACTACCAAGTGGAATTCCTCTTTTTTTTTTTTTAACTATTACATGAATAGACTGCAAAAAATATTTTCTCAAAAACATCACAAGCTGGACAAGTGCATGACTGTGTTTATATTTATTCTGTTTCAGGACAGGTTATACCCTTACTTCATTTGGAAAATTCCTGGTTTCAAACTTGCCTTTGGAGAACTCCAGCAGACACTTTGCTGGTTTGTTTCCAGTATTTTTTCCCTTGAAAAGAGTTCTTTGCAGTATTTATTAAAATTACTTCTTTTGTCAGATTTCATATAGACAGAAACTTTACCTGAACAAAGATAACTCTTTTCTTTTTTTGGTACTACTAAAAATAAAAAAAATCCAAAAACTAGAATTCTCCATAGACCTCACCATCTCAAGTGTTTCTCTTATTTGTTTTTGAGTGACTATTAAATTTTCGTCCCTAGTGTGTCAGAAATTATAAATTAACTCTTTAAAGACATGATAGTCTTCTAATGAAGAGACAAGTTTTTAGGGAATAATTAAGATGCAAAAATTTCTTAGCTCTTAAATCTTTTTATGTTGATGAGACTGTGTATCCACTTGAACAGGCATACAGGAATATATTTTACATCATCAATAATTTCTCAAAATTACTGTTTTTTCTGGGGGATTTTTGTGCCTCCCCTTCAGGTCTTCCAAGTCACAGAAAGTAATGTGAACAAACAGAGAAAATTAGCAATGGTTGAAATGTTGAGTGAAATTAAAAAGAGTTGTGGAAGCTCTGGTTCAATATCCATGATGTGGCAATTCAAAACAATTCTGAACACTTTCCCAAAATAACAAAACATTTATATTATGAATGCCAAAACAAAACTTCATATTGTCAGTGTGACACACCATGAAATTGGGAAGTGTGCTTGTGGTCAGTTCCTCCCCAATAAATCTGAAAGTTTTTTTATGGGTTAAAGCTGATGATTATTATTAGCAAATGGCAAGGCTCTCCGCCAAAAGAGTAGAATTTTAAGTGTATTTCTTACCAAATGTCCCTTTTTTATCTTGCTTATATTCCTATTAAGATTTTTTTAATGCGTAGCATATGCCACTTGGAATTACACTTAACATTTTTCCAAGTTCTTGACAAAAAAGTCTAGGAGTCAAGCAGAAGGGAGCAACAAAGCTAATCAGACATCTAGGAAGAAAAACCTTATGCAGACTGATCAAAGGAGTAAAAAAAAAGCCCTCACAAGGAAAGGCTGTCCCACTTTTCAGAGAAGAAGGCGAGACATGAGAACTGCCTTCTGTGAAAGACAGCTGAAACACAATGACCTCTGCCTGCTCTGTGTCTGGAGGCAGCAGGGAGGCCCCAGGAGGGAGCTCAGGGCTGGACCTCTGGAATCCCTTGCAGGAGCCACCAGGAGTGGGATGTTAGAGAAGGCTCCTGGAACACCTTCACCACCACACTGAGAAACACACCTTGAGGCACAGGTCTCTGTGATCCTGTCCTGGGGCCAAGGAATCACCCTGGGGACCTTGCTTCTGGGATTCAGTGCCACACTGATGTTTGGCAGCAGTCTGAGAGAAGAATCACAGTGTAAATCTTGGCTTGAAATCATAGTAGTGGCAGCTGGGGGACTCCTGCAGTTATGCAGGTGTCACCCCCAGAAAAGCTGCAGCTACATCAGCACAGTCTGTTCTTTACAGGCTGAGGCTCAAATGGTGTGGGCACTGCTGTAACAATATTATCACATCCTCTAATTGAGCATGGAGGCTGCACTGCTTTAACCATATCACAACCTTTGAATGAAACTCACCTCCCCAAATCACAAACCTTACAGACAAGTAGCTGTGATTTCTTTCCCACACCCAGAAAATGTTGATGTTTGCAGCTGGTTTAAATCCTCATTTAAATGTGTGATTGGCCCCCAACACTGAAGTCACTTTTCTTGCTTCTAAGTCTTACATTACCTTCTATATTTCGCACTCCTAACTCATGGCATAAGCCCCCTTGCAAGCAACTCCTATATCTTACCTGCTCTCTACTGGTTGTACTTAGTCATGTAACACTCAAGAAGCTTCTTTCTGCCCAAGAAGCAAGAATAGCAAGGTTTATACACACTTTAGTGTCCTATTTGTGTCTCTCTCTCTTCCACTGTAGATGCAGTTTGCTTTACAGTAATTTCCTTCTGTTGTACCATTATTGTTATCTGTGTTATTACTCACAATGTCTTTTGGAGGTCTAGCATATTAAAAGAAAAAAATACCCCAGTCCACTCAGAGAAATGAAACACAAGTAGTACTGATCTGTGATGAAGAAACTGATAGAGGAATAGAAGAATTTCACCTATAGGTTACCTCCCTTTTGTGCTTTTACATTCATTTTTCCACTTACACAAGTAACACACCAGGCTTAATTTGACACCATGAGCTCAAACATAAGGCTGATGAAAAGTCACTTCTGAAGGCCACATAATGACCTCATCAAGCTTTAACTAAGAAGAAGATAGAAAAATATCCCTGAGGAAACTCCCCAAATTGTAACTCTCCTGCACTTCACAGAAAGGTGCAAAGTTTATTTAGAACATTTTTATAACAGATTGCTGATCTAATAGATGCAGCAATTTTAGATAAATCTTACATAAGAAGACAAATTAACGGTTATTTTAAAAATAATGACTTGAAACAATGTTGTGCAACTTACTGAAATAGAACAAGAATAAAAACACTGAATAATCTTCCATCTTTTGAACTATTTTATTTTACTGTTCTGACATGGGAGATGGATAATTTCTGCATTGTTAATATTTAGCATAACAGCGGGAGTGCAGAGCTTTGAATTTTTGAAATTAATTTGTATGGTTTATTCTTGGTGTCTGACTCACAAATCCATTCATACCATAAAGATATTATGATACCTGTCTTGAATAACTAGTAAGTTTAACAAGAAATTCTGCTTTAAGGAAAAAGAGTTGCTTACTAAAGATCTTGGAGGGAAAGGATTAAACCTGAAAGCAGACGTGCTTTGGAGCTGCCACAATTGTTTCCTGTAAATATAATATGGGAGAAGGAAAGGAGGAGAAGAGAAACAGAGAAAAATAGCTGTACACTGGCTCACATAAACCCTTGGGCAAAGGCTGCAGGAGTTTGAGAGAAATAGTTAGACATATTTTATATTTCCTAAACATAACAGCCTGATGCAAAAATTCACATTGAGTAAGAAAAAAGAATTACAATTTTTTTAAGCTTTGGCTCACACTTCACATGGCTCACACATGAAAAGAGTACTTGGGAGGGTGATTAATACTGCCTGTGTGAAAAGCTGTCTGAAGAACAGATATATGAACGTTCACAATACATTTATTAATGACCTGTATGCTGGAGTCGGATGCACCATTACCAAGATTTCTGATGCTACCAAACTAGGACGTGATCACTGTCTTGAGGGAGGAATCACTGTCTTCTTGCAGAGGAATCTAGACTGGAGGAAGAGTTGGACAATTTTCATCAGATTGAAACTGAATGAGCTATTGCCAGATTCAGGAGGAGGGCAAATCCCATCCTGGCTGCATCAAACACAGCACAGCCACACAGTCAACAGAGGTGATTGTGCTGCTGTATTTTGTGAGAGCAGTTCTGGGTCTCACACTTGAGGAAGGATGTGAAGGCACTGGGATGCACCCAGAGGAGGGCAGTGGAGCTGGTGGAAGGGCTGGAAGGGCTGTCCAGTGAGGAGCAGCTGAGGACTCCTCAGCTGTCAGCTGGGGTTTGTCCATTTTGGAGAAAAGGAGGCTGAGGAGTGACCTCACTGCTCTCAGCAGCTTCCTGGAGAGGGGAAGTGGAGAGGGAGGGAGGTGTTGATCTCTGTTCCCTGGGATCCAGGGACAGGACACATGGGAAGGGCTCACAGCCGTGCCAGGGGATGTTCAGACTTTGTTTGTTGAAAGGAACAGGCTTCCCAGAGAAGTGATTGATGGCCCAAGCTAGTCACTGTTTAACAGGCATTTGGACAATGCTCTTAATAATTTACAAAAAACCACACACTGAATCTGAAACTTAATTTATGGTCCAAAGGCATAATATATCAAAAGTGCTTTTGCACTTGAAGAGTTCAGAGAGTATTAAATTCACATCTGTATCACAGAGCACTAATTAATTACCCTTACTCTGGGAAGGAAATATGTCCAGCTGCAATCTATACATCCTGGATCATGTGATTTCTGGGCTGGTTAAAGAGCCATCATCTATTATAAAGGTCCATTTTTTTGTTTCATTTTTGAGATTTCTGGGTGGCATCTGTTGCATAACCTTTTAGCAGGCCCCTTCAGTACAGTCATAGGTCTCACCATCACACTGACATTGTTAAATATGAAGAAATGATGTGCAAGATGAGTTCAACCTCCTGGTGTTTCCTATTTACTAACACACTGATGGGTTCCTGTATTTGCCCTGGTGCCACAGCTGGGTTTATGTTCTCTTAGTTACTATTATTACCTTCAGAGTCTAACTGGCATGGCACTGTTCCTGTCTTGAAAAGGGATAGACAGTTGCTCTTGGGTGAATTGCCTTTTTACAAGCTCAAAAAATGAAAACTGTTGCCATGAGACCACTCTCCTGCGCAAAGTATTCATATGCAACTTTCTTTGACAGTCCTCTACCATCCAAAATATGTTTCTGGTATGATTTAACAAATTTGCCCAGCCTTTTGATAAAACTACAAAGTAGCTTTGGCCAATTGTAATTTTTTTTTCTGCCTTTTTTTTTTACATTTTTTTCTTTTTTCCCCATTTTTTTTACATTTTTATGGTTATTCTTAAGTGATGCCAGCGTCTAATTTATTTATCATCTGCATCAGTCAAAATGCTGTTAGCTCAGTAAGTCTTCTAGATCAGTGAAGGAGGAGAATAACGGGGAATAAGCCAACTGTCTTAGAAATTAAATATCATAGTGATGATTTCTGTAACATCTACATTTAAATTTTTACCTTAGAAGTCATACACACCTTGCTAAGTAAAAAACTCATAATATCATGTTGCCTTAACATTGATCAAAACACTATTAACTGTTCACCATATTAATTCTTTCATCTGCTTATTCTGGAATGGTAGACTAATTTTACTACAATTTAACACACTACAGAGTTATTTGCTTTTCCAAGTTATAAAAAAAATATCTTGCAAAAGTCTTTTTTATAAACTACAAAGGGTATTTTCCTTAATGCCCAGCTTAAAATTATTAATAATTAAAAAATAATCCAATTTGTAGAATTTCTAGTAGTTATTGGTGTATCTTCTTTCAAAAACTCTGCTTGCAAGTAATTTCTATGTGTTTTGAGCAGCTCTTACATGCAGTATGCTCTGCCAGTGTATGGGCCAAAAATCCTGTGTGAAATTCAGAGATGTAAGAGCATTGTCCAAACACTTCTGGAACTCTGTCAGGCTGGTGCTGTGACTACTTCCCTGGGGAGCCTGTTCCAGTGCCCAAACACCCTCTGGGTGAAGAACCTTTTCCAATGTCCAACCTAATATCCAACCTAAACCTCCCCTGACTCAGCTTCATGCCATTCCCCCTTGTCATGGCTCTGGTCATCACTTCCTCTCTGTTCACAAGTTGCCTCAGTACTAAAAAATAATTATAAACTGGCATGTAAGTGGCATAGTTATAATAAGAATATGCCATTGAACATACATAGCACAGAAAAGCCAAATTTAGCTGGGGATAATGCAGATTTAACTGGGGTAGAATTTGGTTATTGCTCTCTGCCAACTGTTCTTTAATCTACATCTCCCTAGTGCACAGTGAGACCTAAAGGAGGGAATCCCAGTGTTTCATGTCTCCAGGCTTTTAATCCATTTGATCTTCATGAAAGAAAACCTGGTCCTTTGCTTGCTCTATGGAAAATTTCCTGCTCATTTAAGACCTTAATTGCCCACTGTTAGAGGTTTTCCAATTAATACACCTATTTGTGAACGCATAAAGAAACTTTTCGTTTGGAAGTGGATGATAGTTGGAATTGAGTTCTTGAAATGAAGAGAGGGGAAGATGTGGAAGGGAATTTGTTTTGGTATTCATATAGCTGTTGCCATGAAAACCAGGCTTTCCGGGTAAAGGCCATCTAAGTGATGCACAGGTAAGAAAATGAAGGATCAGAGTAAATTGATTCCACAACATTACCAGAACTCTGAGACACATGATATGGAGGACATTAAATGACTAACCTGTAATGAGAACATCAGTTTAATTACCATTCTTGGGGACTAGAGACAAGAACAAGAACAGAGTAAGGCAGCCACTCCTAATTTATATGCCAGTGTCAGCATTGATCAAGATGTCAATGTTTAACACAACCAGTGACTTCATTCCCCAGGAAGAAAGCAAAAAAGAAACATCCTACAAAGCAAGAAGAACTCAGTGGAAAGAAAAATGTAGACAATGTGAAAAAATGGCACAGTAAAGGTAAAAGGAATTGTTAAAAACACCTTTTGAAAAATTCTAGTTTCATTACAAATTAAAATAGATGTCATCACAACAGAGATAGAAGAAAAGTGAAAAACATAGCACAAAGGTCTAGGGAGATAGAAAAATATCTCAAAAGGGACATAAGAAAAGAATAATCAGTCATCACCTCAATATCCCTCCAACAGGAAGCCTGTCAGAGAACATGGAGCACCAACAGATCAGGAGGGTGTAAAAAGGACAGCAGAAAACGTGGCCTTATCAGAAGACAGGAAAGTTGTCTGTGTATGTGCTCAGAGTGGAAGGGCTTCCAGCATTTTCAGAACCTCTTCTCTGTCGGTGTATATATCAGAAGTGGTAACTCAAACTTAGGCAGCAACAAAAGACCTTACAGAAAAAGCAAACAAAATAAATAGCAACAACTGCCACACTATTTCCAAGCAATTAAAGAAAGATAGACAATGAAATAGTTGAATTAAGTGGCTTCAGTACATCACCACTTAAAAATTCTTTGGTACCTGAAGATTAGAAAGTAGTAAAGACGATGTTTGAGCTTTTTTCAAAACTCTATAAGGGGTTACTCAGGAACCTACACATAGTAAAGACAACTTCTGCTCTGAACAAAATAAGTTAAAAAATCAGTAAAGAACAGAGTTAAAGGTCTTGGCTTTTGAAAATTGCTTGAATCCCTTCAGATGACAAAACCTACTCCATCACAATCTCTGGAGGAAACTTCCAGGTCAGCACAGGTTTCTCAGAGACTGCCATTTGATGGGTTGTAATTTCACCATGCAGGAAAGTAGAAGGCAAGTTCCCTTTGTAGTGATGATTTGATACCCTCACAGAGGGAAAAGACAGTGGCTGTGCAGTATCTGTATAACAGACAGACACACTGCCTTTTCCTGTGCCAAGATGACAGAAGCACAGAATTGTGCTAAGCACAGTGTTACAGGTATTACAGCTGTTTTTCAGGAGAGTAAGGACCTCATTCAGATGAGGTCTGAATGCAGGTACAGGCTGATGCTCTTCCTGACGTATTTGGGAAATGACAGGCAAGGAAGTGTACACACTGGACTGAAAGGAGAAAGTGGTCAGAAGAGTGCAGGAGGTACCAGTTTGACTAGTTCCACAATGGCTTGCCCAGACATATAGAACAGTATACCAAGAAGAGGAGAAAGATTAGAATTTGAACCATTAACCTGATCTGAGCACTTTGTGGAGCAGATAATGAATGAATTTGTCTTGATGTCAGAGAAGAAACTCATTGCAAAAGTAGAAGCAGGACACAAAGTCATCTCTGGGTGACTGTGCCTCTGCTCTCAGATAAAAGCAAATGCCACTCCTATTCTTCTGCATCTGAAACTGCACTTCCTCACTTCTGCCCAGACTATCATATTCATATTTCATACAAGTTATTCCATAACCTGCCTCTGCCCCTCCACCATAAAAAAAGAAATTAAAAAAAATTTCAGAGCCACTATGTCCTGTACTGAAATCGTAAATTAAGAATGCTAACACATTACCTACCAAGTGGTGGGTAGTCCTCTTGGCATCAGACAGTCACCCATTATGGAAAAACTTTGTGAATTGCAGACCTTTGATCAGCTGCTGCTCCTCACTGCGGTGAGGAATGACCTACGCAAATCTTTCTTTCCTGTTTCTTGTGTTAGTGCCTCCCTCCCACCCAAGTGCTGGCAGCTCTGCTCTCCAGCTAGTTATTGACTCTGACCATGTTTCCAGAGCAACAAAATAGTCCTTCCCCAGGGCTGTAGTTGTTGCAGCAATTGTCATTCATTCTCCAACAGGCAGTAGTTATAAATATTTAACTGCCCATCCCTGATTTAGTACTAATTTCTGTACGTACTTCCAGGTTGTTACCTACATGTGTACCTACTTGGTGTGCTACCCACAGATTTGGTTGAGGTGCTAGGTACAAAAATGGGGGAAAATAAAGAGAAGCTTCCATTCTGCCCACTCATTACAGAAATTATGACTTGGCATCTAAGAACCTGGTATTTGTTTATTGTTATGGCTAGTAGTGAAAAGGCAAAGTCCCACTGAATAATGCCACTGAATATATGCTTGAAGGTGTGTTGATAGGCCAGAAATTGGTTTAAAATGGAAAATATATCTATTTTAAATAGAGATAAGCATACATTGGTTATCTTGGCATCATGGTCACGTGATGCCTCCTGGTACTTGATGCCTCCTAATGCAGTGGCTCATGATAACAAGGTTGTTGAAAAGGTAAATGAGGAACACACATTCTACTGTTCTTTTCCTAAGCCAAAGAATTAGTGTGTTTTATAAACATCTTCAAGAGTCAGTGAAGTTTTGAACAACCCCAGAGGATTTTTGAAGGAAATTATAGCTGTGTTTCTTTCAAACTACTATCTCACTTGTTCCTAAACTCTTAATCCATATAATCCTCGTGAACAGATTAAATGAGGGAGTGGAAGACAAAGGGATTTAAGGAGACATATATGTGTCTGGAGAAGTGGGCAAGCAGTACCATGCAAGCACTGGATACCAAGAAAGCAACCTCACATTAATGTCACAAGACAGAACAATACAATGTTCTTTTCCCTACAAGGCAAAATCACCCTGTTATATAGTTGTTGCAAAAATATAACTTCTTTTTCCCCCAGTGAAATGCATTCTGGTTTATGTGATTCCATCATTTATAATTTTTTATGCAATCAATCACTAGGCCACACTACTTTTAAATCTAATTAGTAGCAGTTCTTTTATAATTAACCAGAAACAGAGTTGCCCCAAAACTACCAGTTTAGCATCATTATGATGTTGGTCTGTTTGGCCTGATTAACCAGTTTGATGATATTATTATAGCTCTGAGTAATTCCCAGGATTGATTTAGCATGGACAAATTGCTTCTTCTGGTTTTGTCTGGGGTAGAGTTAATTTTATTCATGGTAAACGAGCATGGGGCTGTGTTTTGGACTTGTGCTGCAAAGTGTTGATAACACAGAGATGTTTTTGCTATTGCTGGGCAGGGCTTGCACTGGGCCAAGCCCTTTTCTGCTCCTCACCCCCCCAGTGAGCAGGATGGGGGTGCACAAGGAGCTGGGAGGGCTCACAGCCAGGACAGCTAACCCCAACCACCAGAGGGATATTCCAGAGTGTCTGACATCATGCTCAGCATATGAAGCTGAGGAGAAGAAGGAATGGAAGGACTTTGAGAGCAATGATGGTGTTTGTCTTTCTGAGTCATCACTACTGTGATGAGGCCGTACTCACCTAGGAATGGCTGAACACCTGCACAGCCATGGGAAGCAGTGAATGAATTCCTTGTTTTGCTCTCCATGTGTGTGCTTTCTGTTTTTCCTATTAAACTGTTCTCATCTCAATCCCCGAGTTTTGTAATTTTTTTTCTTTTCCAATTCCCTTACCCATCTGACCACAGGGGAGTGAGTGAACAGCTGTGTGGGGCTTAGTTGCTGGCTGGGGTTAAACGATCAAAGTACTTCATTAACAGTAAAATATTGCTTTGGTGCTTGAAGAGTAGCCAGCTGCAAGGTACTAAGTCAGAACTCCTGTGTAAAAAGAAATAGACACTGAGGGCAGCAAACTAAAGAGCACAGGACACCTGTGACCACACCACAAGCAGCATTAAGCCAAAAGAGACTGTACTGAATAGGGTCATTAACAAAGATGCCTCCCTAAGAAAGGCAGACAGATCTCAAAAAGTAATTGGGGACCAAAGAAGTGGTTGTTGTTCTAGCTCCTCTCAACCACATGCTTTTTTTTAACAGGTGCAGTCATGCAGAAAGTAACTGCACATCACTTTGTTGCTCTGAGGAGTATAATGTAAATTCAACAGCTTCTGGCCAATGAGAACTTTTATTTCCCTCACTGAGGGCTCAGCAAATATTTCTGCGCCCCAGCCAGATTTTTATAATCTCATGAGAGAATTTGTTCATGTGATTGTTACACATCAGTATTGGGAATTTTATTTCCCTTCCTTTTGCTACAGCTATTTAAGTAAAATAAATGCAGACAAACATTGTAAATGCAGAAAGTTAGGCACCTTTTAGAAAATTGCCCCAATAATTACAAAGAGTATGAAACAAACTTCTTTTTAATATCTGCAAACCCATCCTTACCCAGTTCCTGCATAGCTGCATACTTCCTGTTACAGCTGTAATGCAGCCATTTGCATATATGTATGTACAGTGTATTTATATATATATATGTGTGTGTTTAGATGTAAATATTTATATTGTGTGTATATATATATATGTATGTTAAAATACAGCTAGAGCTGCCAACAGAACATTATTTAAGACAAACTCAGCTGCATGACTTTTAATCCCAACCATCTGAAGTGTTAAGGGAAGCTTCATCACCCTGTGAATCCATCAGTACAAAGTATAATTCACGATCTCTCTGTAATGCTCAATTTGTGTGTCCTGGTGACAATTTCTGGCAAGTACTCCACAAGCAGCTGTGGGCAGCATCATGCACAGTGATGAGTACCCAAAGTGCCCTTCATTTAAGGGAACGTGGAAATAGGGGCTGGATATTTCCCTGGGGAGACATACAGAACAAAGACAGAAAAGGCACATATGAAAACCAAAGAGAAAGAGAGAAAAATTAGAAAAAGGTGAAGCAACTGAAGCGAGGGTAGACAACTAGTACATAAAGAGGCACTGAAATGATGTATTATGCCAGGCAGGAAGAGGAACTCTAGAAAAGAGAGGAGAAACCCAAGTATATGGAAAGTGTCTGCTGTCAAGTACAAATACTCCCTCTAACAGAAGAAGTCATTAGTTTAATAAATCTTACTGTACAGATACTTTCTACACAGACGTTTTCACAGGATTTTAATTTTCAGGATCAAAATGCAAGACTCAATTTTCCCCGCTAAACATTGAAGCTATTGACCAATCCATGGTGCACACAAAGAAATGGGAAATGATCAACAAGCCATCCTGGACACTTGCACAGAGAAAGGAAGCAGATGACCCCTGTGAAAAAGAAGAGGTATCAATCACTTATGACTCTGTCATTTGCACTCCATGTCATATGGAGAACACAGACCCAAAATACCTTGCTATGGACAGTGTGCAGGAGGCACAAAGGAGAAAAAGTAGTGTTTGTACAAACTCCAGAAGAGGTATATTCTCATTTCTTTGGCAGCTCTGCTTCCCTTTGAGATCACTGTCAGCACACCCACCTCATCCTTCACATCCCTCGGCTATGCAGGAGCTTCAGAAAATCCAGCCCCCACTCCCAGTGTCATTTTTGTGATGATTATTACATCTAGAATTATCCTGATCTGGTAACTCTGCACAATTGGCAAAGTTTGAAGATGTGAGGAGTATCCATTGACTTTTTTTTGGTAGAGGGGAACAAAATACCTGACAGATGACTAAAAGCTTGCAGCTACAAAGACAGAAGGAGGTGTACACCCAACCATCATGCTTTGAATTCCCTTTTCTTTCCAGAGATGAGAGGACTGCATATCTGATGCACATGCTGATACGTGCTGGTATGTGCTGATGTCTGTCCTACTGTGCAAGCAGAAGCTTTAGTGTGCCAAGTAGTTTCAGTTACAGAGCTTCCCAGTTAGTCCTTAAGTATGATTCCAACTTCTTGTACTGCACACTCTAAACTTTTACTAATTAATAGAGCTAGCATACACTGATCTTTGTTTGGAAATTCAAAAATTTTTAAGTTGCTGCATGTCAGCAGCATGTTTTCTTTACAACCTAAAATGTCTTGGGTTTTATTCCCATTGGGAAAAATTCTATGGAATCACAGAATGGTTTGGGTTGGAAGGAACCTTAAAGATCATCTACTGTTGGTGAGGACACCTTCCACTATCCCAGGTTGCTGCTCCAAGCCCCATCCAACCTGGCCTTGAACACTTCCAGGGATGGCACATCCACAGCTTCTCTGGGAAACCTGTGCCAGGGCCTCACCACCCTCACAGAAAAGAATTTTTTCCTCATATCTTATCTAAGCCTACTCCCCTTCAGTCTGAAGCCATTTCCCCTAGTCTTGTCACTACTTGCCCTTTATCTTTCTTGTGAGTTTCCTTCAGGTACTGGAAGGCCATAGTTAGGTCACCCCAAAGCCTCTGCTCCAGGCTGAACAATCCCAATTCTCCTGGCTTTTCCTTGTATGTTGAAACTGTATTTAAATACACAAATATTTTCCCTTTTGTAAAGTAATTGGAACCATTTCTCAACAGCAGTTTTTATGAAAATCAACTGGTGTTACATTGAGGAAACTCCATTATTGTAGAGTACTTATCAGACACAAATGTATTAGGGGAAAAACACACAAATGAGTTTCTAGACCCATTATGTTGTCAAATTAATACAAATAAACTGCTTAAGAGAACACGACACATTAATTCCCTTGATAAAAGTAGGCTTTATAAAGTAGCTGCTTTTTATTAAAAGAAAAAATGTATTAGCCAAAGTGAATATTATTTAGTTAATTTCAAAGAATGTCAAAACTGTTATGCAACAGTTACCTGCTTCACAGCAAACTTTTTGCCAGGTTTTTTTTTGGGTTTTTTTTTGATTGTATTGGAAATAAAAAAATCTCCATTTTTCAAAGAAAACACTGTAGGCATTTTTAAGCTCCTGAAACACAAGTAGCTACATGACAAGTCTCCTTCCCCTCACTGTTCTCGAGTAGTTGAAGTGACACGTATCTCCTTGTCAGGGTGCTCTCAGCGGTAAGCACATACTTGGTTTCAAGAATCCCCTTTTCCATGCCTTTGTTTGGGTTTTTTCATGTATCATTTTGCATACACAAAGCTAGTCCATGGGAAGAGTGTCTGACAATCCTGCCCCTGCTTGCATTTTGCAACAGGTTTAGACTGATACCTCTACCCACAGAGACCATAAACTCGTCAGGGGGCTGTGTGGGCATCAAAGGTGTCACATCACTTTGAGTGGCACTGAGCTGAGCTGGTAACAGCTAGGAGCGGAGAGTCAAGGCACATGTGTATACTGGTCTTTCCTCCTACAAATAATGCTCAAATGCATTACATACATAAAAATGTATGTAAAGGTGTTACATACCTTTACTCAAAGGTATTACATAAATTCAGGGTCCTATTTCAGATATCAGAAACTTCAGTGAGTTTCGTTCACTGCTGCAGGAAAAGCAAACCTGCTGTTTTTCTTTTCTGCTGACATCCTGAAACCAAGAATCAGGAACACCAGTTTACAAGTCTGTTGCTTGTAAAAATTCATTTTGGGAAAGACATGAAGCGCCTTGGCAGACCAGTCAAGTTCCAGGCAAAAGGCCCTTTGCTCTGGACTTGCCTTAGTGCTAAGCATAAGACTGTGAAATAAGAGCAAGACTCAGAATTTCAGATAAAAGCTAAAATATTCCTTTCAGTTTTATTACTTTGGTAGGTAGGAGTCATGTTCTGCTCCTATGTTTTGAAAACAAGGGAAGAGTGATACAGTATTTCACCCAGATCAAGCTGTTACAGGCAATATGTACTGCAGCCAACTCATTAGCAGTTTGAATAATAACAAACAAACAAATCTGTAACTGCCATATTAGACCACTGTATGATGGTATTTGCATCCATTGAAAGAGTGCCTCAATTTGAATGGAAGATGTAGAAGACCTTTTTTTTCCTGTTGAAAAAGCTGAAAAAATAGCTGGCTTTTTAGTTGAGTCAGTTTCCAAGTATCAGGAGAAAAAAAAAAAAGGTATATCAGGGGTTAACATATTTTGTGATTTTAACTTATCTTCAAAAACACCATTTGAAACATAAAGACTGAAATAGACTTCCGAATGAAACCTGACATAAATATGACATAAATACTGTACATATCTATCTGGACATTTCTATATTTTATTAAGCTTTTGCAACTGAGAACATTAATCACTGACTTTTGTTTCTCTGCATTTATGGACAGTCTCTACATTCCATTTTCAATATTGCTCCTTTTCTGCCCTGAAATTATGTTCCCAATTTGCCAGGCTGTCTGTGGGAAGGCTGGAGAGCAGAAGGTAAAGAACAAATTATCTTTATTCTATCAAAAATATCTGAAGATACAAGTTTTTTCAAGTCCTTAAATTCAGATTTGCTTTTGAAGAACACATGCTAGCAGTTTTGATCAAATTAAGATATTCCCTTCTTCTGCTTCTGCTGGAGATATATATTACATATTCTGAAGCAAAATCAAACAAACAGTTTATTCACATTTTCCTACCGCCTCTTTTGCCATTCCAGTGAGGGAATGCTCTCATTATATATTGCTCTCAAATCTCACCAAAAAAATTTAGTGTGTGACCCCTTATTCTTGGTTATCACTAAAGAGGTAAATAGTTTGACAGTGACCACTGCTAGCCCTCAATTATACTGACAAAAATCTTAGAGCTTAGCAAGAAGTTGTGTATTAATGGAGGGACAGGCCTAATTTACATGATGTACATTGATTAGGTTTTTCAGGTGGTTTTCAGCAACTCCCAAAATAAACTTCCCTTCCCCATATTTTCACTAGGTGCTGAATGTGTGACTGACAGGCCTGCAGTTTCCTGGGTCATGCTTCTTGTCCTTCTTGAAAACTGGGACAATGTTCACCAGTTTCCAATCAACTCAGACTTCTGTGGATTCCCAGGAATGTTCAAAAATCATTGAGAGAGGCTCATGATGACATCAGCAGCTCTTTGAGTATTCTCAGACGAATCCCATCAAGCCCCATGGTTTTGCAGGGATCCAGCTGGAGCAATGGAACCTGCACAGGCTCAGGGCCAGCTGGGATTTTGTCACTCTCACAGTCGTGGTCCTCCAGCTCAGGGCACTCGGACCCCCCCAGCCCATCAGCAGTGTTGGAGACAAAGGCAAGGACAGCATTAAACACCTCTGCCTTGTCTCTGTCCCTGTTCAGGAGGTGACCACCCTTAGCCTGTGATGGGCAATGTTACCTCAGCACTGCCTTTTACCATTAATGATTTAAGGAAACTCTTTTCATTGTCACCCACAGTTCTGGCCAACGTCAACTCTAGCCAAGTTCTGGCTACATGAATTTTCTCCCTCACAGCAGCACCTCTATTTTTCTCCCATGGCACCTGACCCTGCTTCCACGGCCATACATGTTATTTTTCTTGCTTTAGCTCCAAAAGACCCTGCTCAGCCAAGCCAGCCTTCTGCCTCATTTGCTTGACTTCCAACATTCTGGAATTTCCTGTGCATTTAGGAGGTGGTGCTCAAAAAAGTGACCAGCATTGATGAACTCCAGCACCTTCTAGAATGTTTCCCCAGAGACCTCAATAGTAGTTCCTGAAGTCTGCTCTCCTCATGTCCATGGTTGAGGTTCTTTTCTTCCTGTCAAGAGATTTTAAACTCAAACACTTAATGGCCACATAAAACCCCCTCTGGAAATGAGCAACAAATCAAGGAGGGCATTTTTCCTACTCAGCTCTTTTACTATCTGTGATGCCTTGGTACCATGAAGCTATCACCCAGGAGCTTTAGGAATATTCTGGACACCTGAAGGACAACCCGTCATCTGCCACAACCAGCATGGCTTCATGAGGGGAAAGTCCTGTTGGTCAAGCGTGACTTCCTTTTTTGACAAGGCAACCCACCTGGCTGATCAATGAAAACCAGTTGATGTAATTTTTTTGGACTTCAGTGAAGCTTTTCATACTGTCACTCACAGGATGCCACTGCCACTCCTGGACAAAATTTCCAGCCCACAGCTGAAAAAAACACATCATGTGATGAGTGAGCAACTGGCTCACCAGTCAGGCACAAAGGATTACATACAGTCACTGGGGTGACATCAGACTGGTAACCTGTCACTAGCAGGGTTCTGCAAGGCTCCATCCTTGGCCCTGTGCTCTTTAACATCTTCATAAACAACCTGCAGGCAGGACTGGAAGGGAGACTCAGCAAATCTGCAGATGATGCAAGACAGGGAAGAGCTGTTGACTCCCTCAAAGGCAGGGAGGCCCTGCAGAGACCTCGATGAATGAAAGGGCTGGGCAATCACCGTGTGCAGTTCAACAAGGAAACGTGCTGGACTCTGCACCTGGGATGGGGCAACCCTGGATGTATGGAAAGACTGGGGAATGAGAGGCTGGAGAGCAGCACCACAGAGAGGGACCTGGAGATCCTGGTACATGGCAAGCTGAAAATGAGGCAACAGTGCCCTGGCAGCCAGGAGGGACATCCCTGTCCTGGGGGCATCAGGCCCAGCATCACCAGCTGGGCAAGGAAGGGGATTGTCCCACTCTGCTCTGGGCTGGGGTGGCCTCACCTTGATTCCTGAGGGCAGTTTTAGGTGCCACAATATAAGATATAAAGATATTAAAGAGTGTCCAAAGGAAGGCCATAAAGGTGATGAAGGATCTGAAGGAAGAGCTTTATGAGGAGCATCTGTGGTCACTTGGTCTGTCAGCCTGGAGAAGAGACTGAGGAGAGACCCCATTGGAGTCTTCAACTTCTTTGTGATGGGAGGAAGGGGGCAGACACTTAACCTTGTGTCTGGTTACCAGTGACAGAAAACAAGGGAATGGCTTGAAGTTGTGCTAAGGAGTTTCAGGTTGAGTATTAGGAAAAGTTTCTTGCCTCCAAGGTGTTTGGGCACTGGAACAGTGCCCAGGAAATGGTTCCCCAGGGAAATGGTCTCAGCACCTAGTTTCAAGAAGTGTTTGGACAATGCTCTCAGGCACTTAGTGGGATACTTGGGGTGCCATGAACTGAACTTCAATGGTCCTTGTGGGTCCCTTTCAATTCAGGATATTCTATGATTCTACTCTGTTTGTAGCTGCAGGCATATATCCAGCTGAATGACCATGTGAGATGAATATACTTCCATATACTTGCTTTGAACCTACTGCTAAACTCAGAGGAGCTAAGAAAAACATGTAATTCTGAGTCTTACAAATTCTGCATAGATCTGTAAAACTGGACATTTCACATTATTGCAGTGCCCAGAGGCAGATCAAATCATGTGTGCCTCAGAGGAGATCTGCTAAAAGGAATTAAGACAGCTGGAACAATCCTGGAGAATTCAGTATTGGCACCAACACTGGATCTAAAAGCTCCATTGTAACATAAGTAAAAGCCAAGTGTCATCTGTGTGCTGTCCATGAAAGAACACAGGCAAATATTTGCCTGCTTCCAGGAGGCCTCATAGTTCAAAGTTTTCTGCCTGGACTGTTGGCAGTTACGGTACATGAAGGCTTTCCTTGTAAGAGACATGGATAAGAAGCCACGTAATGCTTCGGCAGGGGGAAACATCAGAATCTGGCTTTCTCCAGGAACACTGACCTCCTTGAAATCAGCTCTCTCAAGGTAATAAAAAATGTAGTAAGAAAAACAAGGTACAAAAGATTGTTTGCATCAGGCAGAAGAATTAGAGCAAGAATTCTTGATAATAATTCTTATTCATATGCATAAGAATTCTTCATATTTCACCATAAGCTACTTTCTACAAACAATTCAGTATTTTGTAGTTTTCAGTGCTATCTATTGCTGAAACCACCTACTGGTCATTTGTGTGAGCTAAAAATTGAGTACTTCAGATTTAAAATCCAAATGAAAACCAGAAACACGATTTAAAAGGTTAAAATTACTTTTTTCAGCCCATACTCATTTACATTTTTGCATGGGCAAAACCTTAGCAACTCTGGACAAAATGTATTAAGTGTTTTGGAAGATAAAAAAAGTATACATGAAAAATCTAAACATGCTCATTCTAACTACTGGAAAGAGGACCAAAAAAGTAAAACCCTAAGCAAAAGGTTTTTTCCACCACAGAACAACTGCTCTATACTGACAGCATTCTTTCTCACCCTGCTTATAGATCTGAGAACCTAGAGTACAACTGCAAAACTGTCAGCATTGAAAGCAAGTCTTTGATGCAATAAAATATTATAGCAGTCTCTAGTGTCACTCTTGAAAACTCATCTTCCCTCTTGAAGGATATATCAAGGCAAGTCCTCCATTTCACAAAGGAAAAAGGCAAAGAATTTTTTTCCTAGAAAAACAGGGCTGGCCAATTTTACAGATAAAACTGGAAGTGCTGGACTGCAAGATGCACTTAGTTATTGCTTCAAGGCAATTGTGATAAAATTGTTGGTTACAGCTGAATTT